>NC_080383.1:67473757-67833017 GCF_014773155.1 Arachis stenosperma
CTGGGACGCCCCTCAAGCAAGAAGGAGTTTCCTATCAAGGATCCTGAGGAATCTGAGGCTCATACAGAGACCATAGAGATTCCATTGAATCTCCTTCTGCCATTCATGAGCTCTGAAGACTATTCATCCTCTGAAGAGGATGAAGATGTAACTGGAGAGCAAGTTGCTCGATATATAGGAGCTATCATGAAGCTGAATGCCAAGTTGTTTGGTAATGAGACTTGGGAAAGTGAACCTCCCTTGCTCATTAATGAACTAGATTCTTGGATTCAGAAAACTCTACCTCAAAAGAAACAAGATCCTGGCAAGTTCTTAATACCTTGTACCATAGGCACCATGATCTTTGAAAAAGCTCTGTGTGATCTGGGGTCAGGGATAAATCTAATGCCACTCTCTGTAATGGAGAAGCTGGGGATCATTGAGGTACAACCTGCCTTGTTCTCATTGCAATTGGCAGACAAGTCATTAAGACAAGCTTATAGATTAGTAGAGGACATGTTAGTAAAGGTTGAAGGCCTTTACATCCCTGCTGATTTCATAATCCTAGACACTAGGAAGGAAGAGGATGATTGCATCATCCTTGGAAGACCTTTCTTAGCCACAGCAGAAGCTGTGATAGATGTCAACAGAGGCGAACTAGTCCTTCAATTGAATGGGGAATACCTTGTGTTTAAGGCACATGGCCATCCCTCTGTGACAAAAGAGAGTAAGCATGAAGAGCTTCTCTCAGTTCAGAGTCAAGAAGAGCCCCCACAGTCAAACTCTAAGTTTGGTGTCGGGAGGCCACAACCAAACTCTAAGTTTGGTGTTGAGATCCCATATCCAAACTCTAAGTTTGGTGTTGGGACCACACTAAAATTGACCTGATCACCTTGTGGCTCCATGAGAGCCACTGTCAAGCTATTGACATTAAAGAAGCGCTTGTTGGGAGGCAACCCAATTTTATTTATCTAATTTTATTTTATTTAGTTTTATTGTTATTTTGTGTTTTATTAGGTACATGATCATGAGGAGTCACGAAAAAAAATCAAAAAAATTAAAAACAGAGTCAAAAACAACAGAAAAAAATTTTCACCCTGGAGGACGCACAGGCTGGCGTTCAACGCCAGTAAGATGCATCTGGCCGGCGTTCAACGCCAGAACAGAGCACCATTTTGGCGTTGAACGCCAGAAACAAGCAACATTCTGGCGCTGAACGCCAGGAATGTGCCCAGAGAAGAAAAACTGGCGCTGAACGCCAGTAACAAGCATGAAACTGGCGTTCAACGCCAGAAACATGCTTTACATGGGCGTTGAACGCCCAGAACGTGCACCAATGGGCATTTTAACGCCAGAATGGTGTGCCAAGGCATTTTACATGCCTATTTGGTGCAGGGATGGAATTCCTTGACACCTCAGGATCTGTGGACCCCACAGGATCACCTCAGGATCTATGAACCTCACAGGATCCCCACCTACCTCGCCCTCTCTCTCTCCATTCATGGTCATCCCTTCTATTTTTCATTCACCACTCACCCTTCCCCATACACCCCACCTACCTTTACAATTCAACTTCTCTCTCCCACCCATTCCTACCCATATAGCCGAATTCATCTCCCCTCACTCACCTCCATTTTCTTCTTCTTCTTCTTCTTCTCTTCTTTCTTCTCTTGCTCGAGGGCGAGCAATATTTTAAGTTTGGTGTGGTAAAAGCATAGCTTTTTTTTGCTTTTCCATTACCATCAATGGCACCTAAGGCTAGAAAAACCTCAAAGGGAAGACAAAAGCTTCCACCTTTGAGTTTTGGGAGATAAAATATAAGCCGTCATAGCTCAGTGGTAGAACATGTGGCTGCAAATCAAGAGATCCCTGAGATACCTCAGGGGATAAGTTGTCCTCCACACAAACATTGGAAGCAACTAAAGGTAGAAACACCAAAATTACTAGGAATCATTCAACAGAAGCAAGGAAGAGACATAGAGGAGCTCAAAGAGCACCATTGGACCTTCAAGAAGGCGCCACCTTCACTCAGGTGGATTCATTCCTTGTTCTTATTTCTTTCTGCTTTTCGATTTTTAATGTTGTGTTTATCCATGTTTTGTGTCTCTACTTCATGATCATTAGTATGTAACCATGCCTTAAAGCTATGAATAAATTCCATTAATCCTTCAACTCTCTTAAATGAAAAATGTTTTAATTCAAAAGAACAAGAAGTACATAAATTTCGAAAATAGCTATTGAATTTAATTTAATTATAGTGATGTGGTGACAATACTTTTTGTTTTCTGAATGAATGCTTGAATAGTGCATATGTCTTTTGATCTTGTTGTTCATGAATGTTAAAAGTGTTGGCTCTTGAAAGAATGATGAACAAAGAGAAATGTTATTGATGATCTGAAAAATCATGAAATTGATTCTTGAAGCAAGAAAAAGCAGTGAAAAAGAAGAAGCATTCGAAAAAAAAAATGGAGCTAAAAAGAGTATATAGAAAAAGAAGGAGCAGTAGAAAAAGCCAATAAGCCCTTAAAACCAAAAGGCAAGGGTAAAAAGGATCCAAGGCTTTGAGCATCAATGGATAGGAGGGCCCAAGGAAATAAAATCCAGGCCTAAGCGGCTAAACCAAGCTGTCCCTAACCATGTGCTTGTGTCATGAAGGTCCAAGTGAAAAGCTTAAGACTGAGTGGTTAAAGTCGTGATCCAAAGCAAAAAGAGTGTGCTTAAGAGCTCTGGACACCACTAACTGGGGACTCTAGCAAAGCTGAGTCACAATCTGAAAAGGTTCACCCAGTTATGTGTCTGTGGCATTTATGTATCCGGTGGTAATACTGGAAATCAAAGTGCTTAGGGCCACGGCCAAGACTCATAAGTAGCTGTGTTCAAGAATCAACATGCTTAACTAGGAAAGTCAATAACACTATCCGAAATTCTAAGTTCCTAGAGAAGCCAATCATTCTGAACTTCAAAGGAAAAAGTGAGATGCCAAAACTGTTCAGAAGCAAAAAGCTACAAGTCCCGCTCATCTAATTATAATTAATATTCATTGATATTCTGGAATTTATAGTATATTCTCTTCTTTTTATCCTATTTGATTTTCAGTTGCTTGGGGACAAGCAACAATTTAAGTTTGGTGTTGTGATGAGCGGATAATTTATACGCTTTTTGGCATTGTTTTTAGGTAGTTTTTAGTAAGTTCAAGCTACTTTTACGGATGTTTTCATTAGTTTTTATGTTAAATTCACATTTCTGGACTTTACTATGAGTTTGTGTGTTTTTCTGTGATTTCAGGTAAATTCTGACTGAAATTGAGGGATTTGAGCAAAACTCTGAAAAAGGCTGACAAAAGGACTGCTGATGCTGTTGGAATCTGACCTCCCTGCACTCAAAATGGATTTTCTGGAGCTACAGAACGCCAAATGGCGCGCTCTCAACGGCGTTGGAAAGTAGACATCCAGAGCTTTCCAGCAATATATAATAGTCCATACTTTATTCGGAAATTGACGACGTAACTTGGCGTTGAACGCCAAGTACATGCTGCTGTCTGGAGTTAAACGCCAGAAAAACGTCATGATCCGGAGTTGAACGCCCAAAACACGTCATAACTCGGAGTTCAACTCCAAGAGAAGCCTCAGCTCGTGGATTGATCAAGCTCAGCCCAAACATACACCAAGTGGGCCCCGGAAGTGGATTTATGCATCAATTACTTACTCATGTAAACCCTAGGAGCTAGTTTATTATAAATAGAACATTTAACTAATGTATTTGACATCTTGGGATGCATAGTTCTCAGATCATGGGGGCTGGCCATTCGGTCATGCCTGAACCTTTTACTTATGTATTTTCAACAGTGGAGTTTCTGCACACCATAGATTAAGGGTGTGGAGCTCTGCTGTACCTCAAGTATTAATGCAATTCTATTTTCTTTTATTCAATTCTCTTTTATTCTTATTCCAAGATATTCATTCGCACCCAAGAACATGATGAATGTGATGATTAGATAACCCTCATTATCATTCTCACTTATGAACGCACGTGATTGACAACCACTTCCGTTCTACATGCAACAGAGCTTGAATGCGTATCTCTTAGATTCCCCAACAGAATCTTCGTGGTATAAGCTAGATAGATGGCGGCATTTATGAGGATCCGGAAAGTCTCACCTTGTCTGTGGTATTCCGAGTAGGATCCTGGGAATCCGGAAAGTCTAACCTTGTCTGTGGTATTCCGAGTAGGATTCCGGTAATGAATGACTGTGACGTGCTTCAAACTCGCAAGTGCTGGGCGTTGGTGACAAACGCAAAAGAATCAAGGGATTCTATTCCAGTAGGAGCGGGAACCAACCAGTGATTAGCCGTGCTGTGACAGAGTGTGTGAGCGTAGTTTTCACTGCGAGGATGGGATGTAGCCATCAACCATGGGTGATGCCTCGTCTCTCCAGACGATTAGCCATGCGAGTGACAGCCGCAGAGGACCATTTTCCCGAGAGGATTGAAAGTAGCCACCGCTGATGGTGAACTCCTATACACAGCTTGCCATGGAAAAGAGTAAGAAGGATTGAGTTGAAGTAGTAGGAGAGCAGCCGTCCTTGAGCCATACAGCATCTCCATTCACTTATCTGAAATTCCCACCAATGAATCTGCATAAGTATTCTATCCCTTTTATTATTTTCTTTTTATTAATTTTCGAAAACATAAACAATTTAATCTGCCTGACTGAGATTTGCAAGGTGACCATAGCTTGCTTCATACCAACAATCTCTGTGGGATCGACCCTTACTCACGTAAGGTTTATTACTTGGACGACCCAGTACACTTGCTGGTTAGTTGAACGGAGTTGTGGATTCAACCAGTGCCATAATAATGATGCCTCTCACAATATTTTTTGTGTACATACCAAAGACCCAATATTGTTGATCACAATTTCGTCCACCAGTTGTGCAACAAGTGGAAAGAATGGAAAACATTGAACCACCACAACTCTACCAAGAAGAACCACCTTCCTACTATGAACCCTTCCCCCAAAATGATGAATCCTTCCAACCACCCCAATCTCTAATGGATGAAACCCTTGGTGTTCTTGTTCAAGGGCAAGAAGAGATGGAAAGGGATGTACAAAATTTCATGGCCGCCTTGGATGCGGTAACAAATCAATTAGCCTCCCAATGCTTGAACACTCAAGGAACTCCCATGGCTACATGTGGAGAATCGAATGAAGAACATAGCATGAAGGAGAGATTGGAAACTCCGGTGGGAAATGAAGGAAGTTGCTTTGTATTGGAACAATTGGAGGAAGCTTTAATTGTTGAAGACAAGGAAGAAGTGGTAGAAGACTTAGGAGATGCGGAGCCTCCATGGGAACATAAAGTTGAAGAAAACCCCTCCAAGATGATTGAAATTGATGCTAGGGAGGAAAGTGCACACCTTCCAAGGCATATTCCATATGAAGACTTGGATGGGATAGAGAAAGAATTGAGTTCCCTTGGTGATGAAGATCAAGCATCAAGTCTTAGTGGTGAAGAATCCTTTGAGCATGAAGAACCTTCTCCGGTTGGATTTGAAAGCGTTAAGGAGGTAAATTTTTCTCATCCTCCCTATTATGATTTGAGTAAAGGAAAAGGTTTAGATAAAATTGTCAAACAAAGGATTGAGATTAAGTGATCTTGTGAAGAGGTGGAAGTCCCTAGAAATGGAAGAACGAGGGTTGGTTATGCTTTGTCAAGATCTTTGGAAGCATCTTTGCCTAGGTTGCCATCTACACCTTCATTTGAGTGGGTGAAATTCATTTCTATTAGTTTTATTATCCCACTTGAATATGGTTTGCTTGAAACGGATGGCCAATTTAGGGAAGTTTGTGGGATGAAACGTAAGCGGAAAAGGTTTTGTGGTGGGCATTGCAAATCAAGGCTCATTATGGTTGATGCATCAAACATGAGATATAAAGGTTGGAGTAGTGCTCAAATAGATGGGTCTAGGAGGATTGTTGGGCACTTCATAGAGAATTCACCTTACTCACCACCCGGTTGGACTAATAATGATGATCAACCTCAAGACGGGTGTGAAAACAAAGTGTGGGATCCCGGATCACAAGAAGAGGATCAACTTTGGGAGCCCCAAGCCTGTGAAGAACTTCATCAACACTTGGCTCAATCCATGAGAAATCTTGGGGCACAATGGAGAACCAAGCATTGGTGGGAGTTCCAAGATGAATACAAGCACAAGCCACCTTGATAAGAAGCTCCCCATAAGTCCAACTTAAGGACAATAAATAAAAGTGCTAGGTGGGAGACACCCCACCATGGTAAACTCTCTCCAAACTCTTTTAGTTTTGTTAATAAGTGAACTGAGTTGCCATTGTAGGTAGATTCTCATTTTCATTTTTATCTTTTGTAAATATTGGTAGAATTAGTTTAATTTCTTGTTTTTATTGTTTTATCAAGTTTAGTTAGTAGTATAGTATGTTGAATAAGGTTTTAGGGTGTTTTGGTAGCTGTTTGGAGGATTGAAAGGGCTTGGATTGGTGTAAGAACTTAGAAAAATATTTTTTGAAAAAAACGGAACACCATCCACGCGTGCGCGCACATAACGCATACGCGCACTTGAGCATTTTTCGACCATCCACGCGCACGCGCACTGTACGCGTACGCGTGGATGCAAAATTTCACCTCCAGCCAAAAACCCGAGAGTTAGGCCTGCACTGTGCGAACATTGGGCCTAAGGCACAAGTCTATGCACGCGTGTGCGCACCTGGCGCGTACGCGCACATGATCTTAAATCGGCAATGCACGCGCACGCACACTGTGCGCGCGCGCGCCGATTGCACGATCCACACTCCTGGTACTTTTACCCGAGAGTTGTGCCAGACTTGGGCCGACACTATGCCTCTGGCCTAACTCAACGCACGCGTGCGCGCACCTGGCGCGTACGCGTCCTTCGACCAATATACCCATCGACGCATAAACGTGCATGACGCGCACGCGTCGGTAAAAAAAAAAAAGAGTTTTTTTTCTCATCTTCCATTTTCTTTTGTTCACTGCATTCGCATACTTCTACTCTTTCCATTTTCATTTTGTTTTTATAGCATGTTTTCAATTTTTTTCTAAGTGCCATTTCAATAATGGTGTTGGATTCTTACACTCAATTGTTGAGAAATTCTTGCATTATTTTGGTGCTTCTTGACTTGTTTGATATTGTTGGGTGATGAAACTTCTAAATCAATGCTTCATCTTGTATGACTCTTATATCTTTGTGCATTGATATGACCTCATATTGTCTTTCATGACCCACTTCTTCTTATGTGAACTTGATGTGCCATATGCTCTTCATGCTTCGATTTTACTCTTGCATCAAGTATTAGTTAATATGCCATTAGCTTATATTGTTTTCTCACTTACATGCATAGCTAACATGTAGTGAGAACCTTACTCTTCTTTGGCATTAGCCCCGCCTATATTCTATTTTCTTTGATATATTTGTTATAGGCTTAAATTTCTTTCTTTTTCTTTCCTTTTAGGTTGGCCACCAATACGGAAGGAAAGGAAAGTTTCTAAATGGGGCAACAAACAAGTCATCCGCACAACCTTTTGAAGAAGCTCATCAATTGTAGCAACCCGTCCACCTTGCTCTTCTTTGCATGCACCGAGGACGGTGCAATCTTCAAGTGTGGGGAGGTCGTTCGACCGATCTCCATGGGTAACGATTTTCGCCTTCAACACCAATTACATTTGCATGATAGGTTGCATGTTAGTTAGAATTTGCACATATTTTACCACTTCTCTTTCTTATTAGGACCACTTGGTTATGGTGATAATTTCTTTTCCAAGAAACTATTTTAGGGCACCCTACCAATTTGAAAAAGAAAATTTGTGGAACTTTCTTGAAAGAATTTATTTTGGAACATGATTTTTGAGCTAAGAACACAAGCAAGTGAGATTTGAGCCTAATGATGTGGTTACATCTTATAACCACTTATTTTTCCTTCTTCTGTGCATTATTCTCTTCCTATGAGTGTAATCTTCGATTTGTTTGATTCTTTATGTCCATTATTTTGTGTATTCATGCATTTATATGATTGAGGCCATCATTCCATTAGCTCACTTACCCAAATGGCCTTACCTTTTATCTTCCTTTGTTAGCCAACTTTGAGCCTACGCTTAACCCACTTATTCTTATTTTAGCACATTACAAGCCTTAAAGCGGAAAACAATGAATGCCCTTTATTTGGATCTTTGATTGGCTTAGGCTAGTGAGTGTGAGTGTCATCCAAGAGTGGGAAAACTTTGGGACATTGGTTGGGATAAAAGGGTGTTTGTGTTTTGTATTTTTATATTGGGGAATTGGTACATACTCATGTATTGATTAAATGTATAGACCTTATGCATTGATGTTCTTGTGTATAGTTTGAAAGAAAAAGAAAAAAATGAAAAGAAAAAGAAATAAAAGTGAAAAAGAAAAGAAAAGAAAAGAAAAGAAAAAAAATGTATATAGAAAAAGAAAGAAAAAAAAAGAAGAGCAATAAAGGGGACAAAATGCCCCAAAGTGAAGCTCAATAAGAATCAATGCATAAGTGTTGTGAAATGAAAAGAAAATTCATGAGTATGTGAAAAAGTGAGGAATGGGTAGTTAGATTAGTACTTAATTGCATAGGTCATTATATAGGTTAGGTGGGAAAGTTTCAGTTAATCAAAGATTCAAATCCTAAGTCCACTAGCCATATATGATCCTACCTTGACCCTAGCCCCATTACAACCTAAGGAAAAGACCTCATGATAATTGTATGCGTGCATTGAATAATTGTTGATTGTTAGATGAAAAACAAATCTTGGGAAGCATGATTAGGAGAGAATTGAGTGAATCAACCCCAAACACCGAGTGACTAGAGTGCAAACACTTCCGGTGAGGGTTCGATACTCAATTTCTTGATTCCCGGCTTTCACGAGCGTTCTTCTTGCAAGTCTATTTGAACTTCAATTTTTATATTTGAATTGGTAGGATTCATGAATTGTTATATGATCTTGACCCTACTTGTGCATGTATGACTTGAAGGATTGATTTATTTTTAACCAAGTAGGTACAACCATTTTGCATCTAGTTGCATTCATTTAGATAGGATGCATATAGATAGGCTACATTGAATAAATGTTGATGCCCTTTGCTTTCTCTTGGCTTAAGCATGAGGACATGCTTGGTTTAAGTGTGGGGAGGTTGACAAACCCCAATCTGACGGTTTATCTTGTATTGAATTTAGGAGATTTTATCACCTTTTACCCACATTTATTCAATGAAATAGCATGGTTTTGTATATTCTCCTTTAATTGTGCTTAAGAGTGAAAACATGCTTTTTTAGGTCTTAAAATAGCTAAATCTAATTCTCCTTGATTCCATTAGATGCCTTGATATGTTTGTTAAGTGATTTAAGGTTTAGGAGGCAAAGATTGGATCAAGGGAATGAAGAAAGAAGCATGAAAAGTTGGAGAACTCATGAAGAAATGAAAGAACCGGAAAGCTATCAAGCCGACCTCTTCACACTTAAACGACCATAACTTGAGCTACAGAGGTCCAAATGATGCGGTTCTAGTTGGGTTAGAAAGCTAACATCCGGGGCTTCGAAACGATATAAGATTTGCCATAGTTGCATCGCGCATAGGGGCGCGCACGCGCACGGTACACGGACGCGCCGATGGTGGCACATGACCCACTTAATGCAACACGTGGCCAGCGATTTTAGAAGCCTTGTGGGCCCAATCCAACTCATTTCTGATGCTATTTAACCCAAGGAGTGAAGAGGAAAACATAAGTTAGTTACCATTAGCTTAGTTTTAGAAGTTAGAATTAGTTTCTAGAGAGAGAAGCTCTCACTTCTCTCTAGAATTAGGATTAGGATTAGGTTTAGTTCTTAGATCTAGATTTTTAATCTTTGCTTTCTTCTACTTCTATCTCTCAATTCTTTGTTGCCACATTCTTCTTCTTTTACTCTTTTGTTGTAATTTCCTTTATGTTGTTCTTATATTTTGTTGTAGATCTAGTATTGTTCCTTCCATTTCTCCTTCAATTCAATAAGAGGTAATTCATAATAATTGTTCTTCTTTGATTTTCTATTGTTGATCTCTTGCCTTTGTAGTTAGATCTCTCTTTAATTCTTACAATTTATGTTGTTTACTTTTATTGCCTTTTATGTGTTTGTTGAAATGCCTCTTCTAGATATAGTATAGGTTTTGTTCCTCTTGTCCTAGGTAGAGTAATTAGTGACTCTTGAGTTATCTAATTCCTTTGTTGATTGATAATTGGAGAGATTGCTAATTGGTTTGGAATGCACTAAAGCTAGTCTTTCCTTGGGTGTTGGCTAGGACTTGTGGCTCAAGTCAATTCATCCACTTGACTTTCCTTTATCTAGTAAGGGTTAACTAAGTGGTAGCAATGAACAATTCTCATCACAATTGAAAAGGATAACTAGGATAGGACTTCTAATTTTCATACCTTGCCAAGAGCCTTTTATAGTTATTAGTTTACTTTCATTGCCATTTACTTTCATGCCTCTTATCAAAACCCCAAAACAACTCAAACCAATAACAAGACACTTTATTGTAATTCTTAGGGAGAACGACCCGAGGTTTGAATACTTCGGTTTATAAATTTAGGGGTTTGTTTTAGTGACAAACAACTTTTTGTATGAAAGGATTATTGCTTGGTTTAGAAACTATACTTCGACGAGATTTTATTTGAGAAATTCTAAACCGTCAAAAATCCAATCGTCAAAGAGCTAGTTGAAAAGGAAGCTCCAGAGGAGAAGAATGGAGAATTGGAGCACGCCCCTCCAAAGCGTGCGGACAACCCATTCTCAGACTCTCTTGACACTTATTCTACATTGCCAAAGGCTCCTGAGTACAAGCCTAAAATGCCATATCCTCAGAGACTTCAAAAGGAGACCAAGGACAAGCAGTTCTCAAAGATCTTGGAAATCTTTAGAAAGTTACAAATCAATATTCCTTTTGCTGAGGTTTTGGAGCAAATGCCTATCTATGTCAAGTTCATGAAGGAGCTGTTGTCAAAGAAAAAGCGTTTAAAGGGAGCTGAGACAATAGTCCTGGCTAAGGAATGTAGTGTTATAATTCAGAATAACTTGCCAAAGAAGATGCCAGATCCAGGGAGCTTTCAAATTCCATGCACCATTGGGAGCACAACTTTTGAGAAAGCCATATGTGATCTGGGAGCAAGCATAAATCTAATGCCCTTATCTGTGATGAAGAAGTTGCAAATCCAAGAAGCACAACCCACAAAGATAGCATTGCAGATGGCAGATAAATCTATGAAGCCTGCATACGGATTAGTGAAGAATATCCTGGTCAAAGTGGACAAGTTCTTCCTCCCAGCAGACTTTACGATTCTTGACACAGGAGAGGATGAGAATGCCTCTATAATTCTAGGAAGACCATTCCTAGCCACGGGAAGAGCTCTGATTGATGTAAAAGTGGGTGAATTAGTGCTTAGAGTGCATAATGAGCAACTGGTATTTCATGTCTTCAAAGATGTACATTCAGCAGGTAAAGAAGAGAGGTGCATGCAGACTGAGCTTATTGATCCAAACCTTCAAACACTCCCTAATGATACACAGCAGAATCTGCAACTCAAACCTCCCTTGGTAATAGTCAATAAAATTCCTCCTAACATCAAGCCTAAGTTTGGTGTTGGAAATGCATCATCTACCAAGGAGGAGGTTCCCAAAAAGAAGAAGGTACCCAGAGGATGGAGAAACAAAAAGATCCCCACTGAAGGTTTCTCCCCAGGAATGAAGATGGTGTTGACCAGCAATCCAGCAGGGGTTTATACAGTAATCAGAATCCTCTCTCTGAAGCATATTGAGCTACATTATGGAGACACGAGAAAGAAGTTCAAAGTAAGGGGTGAAGAGTTGAGCCTCTATGATCCTCCTCCTTAGAGGAGCTGACCGTCAAGCTAGTGACGATAAAGAAGCGCTTGTTGGGAGGCAACCCGATAATTTCGTATCCTTAGCTATTTTTATTTTTTGTAGTAGTAGTCTTCTTATTTATTTTATTTTTATTGAGTTCTTACTAATTTTCTGATCATGCAGCTATGTTATTCCAGGAATCGAACACCTTAAGTAAAAAAAAAAAGAAGAGCACACGACGCGCAAGCGTCGCAGACGCGAACACGACAATCATGTGTGCGTGAAAAACAAAATTTCACAGAGAGTTGCACGGAAGTGGCACTGGACCCATGCTTGGCGCACAAACATGACCGCGCGTACGCGTACCCCACGTGTGCGCGTCATTTGCAATTATCACAATAATGACGCGTACGCGTGACCTGCATAACCAACGTAAAGGAGTGTTTGGGCAAAGAATTGTGCTGCCTTGGGGCTGGAAACATGCTAGAGGCACAAATTTACTCACGCGTATGCGTCCCTGACGCGTGCGCGTCATTTGCAAAAATGGTCCTCCACGCGTGCGTGTGCATGACGCGCACGCATCGTATGAAATTATTGGTTCCCAAGCCACGCGAGCATAGAGTTGTGCATGCGCGTGGCTGGATTCGCGTGAATCGCACAAAACAAAGGGCACGCGGACGCGTGCCTGACGCCCACGCGTCATTAAGAAAAACCCGCGACCCACGCGTATGCGTGCTGCACGCGTACGCGTCGCCTTCGCCGCACAGTTTTCACTTTTGTTTCTCTCTCTCCCAATCCAAATTCTCTCTTATTCTTTTATCTTTATATTTTTCTTTCCTCTCACTATTTGTTTTTATTTTCAGTTCTTCTTTGCTTGAGGACAAGCAAACCTTTAAGTTTGGTGTTGACGCTACGCTTATGGATTTTCTGGCACAAAAGAGAAGCGAATGATCTTCACGGAGGAGCACAACCTGAAGAATAAAGCGACTGCTAGGATAACTAAGGTGGTTGAGTTCCTTTCATTTTTTTTCTTTTCCTCCCCTCTTTGCTATGTTATGTTCCGGTTCTCTGTCATTTTGCTTTGTCTGTTGCATGATCCTTTATTAGTAAGAATCCTAGGTCTAGTTTAGTTTTTCCTTAAATGCTCTAATTCTGAAAGATGTCTCATTTATTGCCCACTGAGCTTGAAATCAAAAAAAATTTAATGATGTATTTCATGAGAAATTGAGTTTAATTTTAAGAATAGTCTTATTTACTTAAAGGTGGTGGTATTTTCTGTGATTTTTGAATGCATGATATGAACAGTGCATATTTGAATTTGAATAAAGGGATGTTGATGTATAAGGAATAGGAATTTAGAGAATTATTATGACTTCTCTGAAATAAACAAAAATTTAATCCTTGAAGCAAAAGAAACAGCAAAAGAAATAAATAAATAAATAAATAAATAATAAAAGTAAGGTCCAAGGCTCTGAGCATCAATAACTAGGGAGGTCAGACATGATTAAAAGCTCAAAGAGTTGTTTCCCTAGTCATATGCTTGTCGTGTGATTGTGTCAAGTAATCCTTGAGACAGAACACTTAGAGTCGAGACCAAGTGCGTTTAACAGAGTATGCCAAAGGCTTTGAGCACCACTGTCTGAGAGTAACTGAAAGAAAAATCAGAACTCAAAGAGAGTTCTCCAGTCAAGTGCTTGTGGTGTTTCTGTGTCAAGTAATTCTTGAGACAAAATATTTAAAGTCGCGGCTAGGCTCAAGGTGCAAAGCACCAAAGAAAAAAATAAATTAAAGTCAATTTTGTTGTGTTCAAGGATTAAACTGAAATGTAAAGATCAGAGAATTCATAATATTATCCGGATTCTAATTCCGAATGACAATGACATCCTTTTGATTCAAAGGAGGGTGAGATGCCAAACCTATCCATGATTACAGTTATCAACCCCAATATAAAAAGAGACATGAGCTTAATCGAATTCTCATTCTCATGCAAATTCACATCCTAAGCTTATATTAGTTTTGGTTGCTTGAGGACAAGCAACAGTTTAAGTTTGGTGTTGTGATGCGTGAGCATCTTTTCTATCTTTTTCTAGTGAATTTGCATCTAATTTGTTGAGTTTAATCAAGAATTAATTATATTTTAGCCACTATGGATGCTATTTTGAGTTTTGTGCAATTTTATTTATTTTAGGTAGCATTCGGCGGAATTTGATGGAGTTTCTACAGCACGAGAATCAAAGGAGATGGCTGCGAGGAGCGACGTGCACGCGTGCCTGACGTGTGCGCGTGAATTGGAGGTATCCATGGCGACGCGTGCGCGTGACTCGCAGAAAAGATCATTGACGCGTCCGCGTGACATGCGTCACATGAGCGATCTACAGAATTAATAGAAAATGCTGGGGGCAATTTCTGGGCTGTTTTAACTCAGTTTTCAGCCCAAAGAACACAGATTAGAAGCTACAGAATGGACAGAACAAGTGGTCCCCATCCATCAACGGAAGACTTGTTAATTAATTCGAATTTAAATTCAAATCTTAACTTTTAGGAAAAGATATTATTTTTAATTTTAGATAATTAGATTTTAAATTTATTAGGATTAGTTATAAATAGGAATTTAGATGCCAATAGATTGGAACTATGTACATTTTGACAAATCCTTATTTTCTCTCTAAACCATGAGCAACTAATCCTCCATTCTTAAGGTTAGGAGCTTTGTCTATTTGTATGGATTGATTTGTTTGATCTTTCTAATTTAATCCATGTTTTGATTTATTTTTCAATAATTATTTTTGCTTTTTATTTTATGAATATTGGGTGGAACGGATGTATAACCATGTTCTAATTGAGTTCTTGTAAAACTTGGAAAAACTCTTTACTTGAACAACAGCTTGAAAATATATTATACTGAATTTCTAATCGTTTGTATTTAACGGGATACGTGACATATAATCCCCTTATTTTTGGATAATTAGGATTCTTTTGGCATATAAACTAGAAATTGATTATCACCCTCTAATTGGAATTAATTGACCAAGGAATTGACAGTTAATGAATTTTAGAGGAGACTAGGAAGGTCTAAGGAATTAGGGTCTAGCCACACATAGTTTGCCATGAATTAAATCTTGCATGATTAAAATAGTTAGTAAGAAAAATCAATCCGAAAAAATAGATAACTCTAAAACCTTAACTGTTTTCTCAATATTTTATTCCCAACTTTTTTATCTGCCTATCTTTAATATTCTGAAGTTACTGTTAATGCTTTTGAACTCCCAAATACTATTTTCTGCTTGTCTAACTAATCCTATCAAACGCTATTGTTGCTTAATCCATCAATCCTCGTGAGATCGACCCTTACTCACGTAAGGTATTACTTGGTAGGACCCAGTGCACTTGCCGGTTAGTTTGTGGGTTATAAAATACCGCATCAGTGGCTATTGTGTTATTCCTTTTATTTCAATAAGTGTTTTTATCTCGGGATCCTCACCAATTGTTTTCAGTTATGAGTTTTGAGATTTTCCACGATATTGATGTGTTAGGAAGTAGTAACTGAGCTTATATGTGACGTTGAGGCTGTTTTTACTATTGAGAAAACACACGGTGACGCGTTTGGGTTATGGTTTTGTGACATTGAGGTAGGGGCGCTTTCCAAAAACTATGCTTTATGTATTAGAATTATTACATATGGATACTGAGGTAAGACATTGTGTATTTGGTGATTGTATCAGCCTTATGTATTAATTGATTGTCTCGAATGATCACGAATGTTTGTTTGGCTAAATTGTTGTGCGACCTTGTGAAATGGAATGTTTTGAAGTTGATTCTTTAAAGATTTAAAATCTGAGTTTAATCCGTTGAGAATTAATTTGAATTGATTTAATTATTTTGATGTTGTGAAAATTCGAATGCACTTTTGAATTCAGCCTGGTTTACTTTAATTGACTTGGAGTTGACAAATGCTTTGTTACTGAGCCGTTTCTTTAAAGCTTTGGAAATGAGTTAAATTGGTTGATATTGCTTTGATTTTGAAATGGTTTCCTTGAGATATGAAAATGAGGCGATTGTTGGATTTAGCTTAATTTTGAATTGATTTTTGGATTCTGGATTGTTGAGAAAGATTGTGAAACGGTTTAGTTAGGACCCGAACCGGGTGGCAAAGTCCAAGTTTTAGGGGAGGTGCTGTCGAAATTTCTATAACAATCCGAGTCTTTATTGAAATGTTGTTTGGAAAAATGATGAGTTAAGGACTTCTACTATTTTATTTGAATTATCTATGAAAAGGATGATTCATACTTTTGAAATGAATTATTAAAGAGGAAATTGTGATTTAGTCTTGCTTCTTAAGAAAGACATTATATCTCTTTCAAGAGAAAGTTATTTAGATGAAACTTATGTTTTAAAGTTGTTTTAAAGGTGACAAGGGCAATGCCTTTGAATTTGACTTGAGGGTTTCAATTAGAGGAGTTTCAATGACTTTGAAAGAGCCTGAATGTCTATTGACAAATTTTATTTTGAAATGTTTTGAGAAAGGTTTTAAGTACTCTTTAAATTCTGAATTCTTGCAAGACTAAAACAATTTTGAACAGTTGAAATGCTTTAGAATTTATCAAGGGGTTGAAATTGGTTTTACCTAAGTAAAGGAAACGGCTTTGAAAGAAGTAAATGATTACATGACTCGATTTGGCTTAGATCCTATTTTATTATTCAAATCAGAAAGGCAAGGTTTTCATGATTTTAAATGAATTTGGCAAAATGAGTTATGTTATTCTCCCCTAAAGACTTGGGACTCTGCCAAGAAACTTTTGTTATAAAAATCCCATTGTTGGATGGATGATTTTGAATATTTCAAAATAAATCTTTAACTTGCCATGGTTATGGAAGTTTTGGAAAGAAGATGCTAAAAGTGGCATTGTTTTCAAAGGGGAATTTACCTTGAGTAAAAGTGGCTTATGAGGCTGAGATGATTTGAGAAATGAGATCTTTAAAGCCAAGGCTGAAAAGAGTTGAAACTTGATTTCAAAGCAAAATGAATTGAGAAAAGTGATTTATGGCTTAAATGCCGATTTTATGAATTTGATGATGTTGAACGGTGGAAGTGCAATTTTGTTATGAGCCAGTATGGCCGTGTATGCTATTGAATTATGGCAGATTGCCGAATGAGTTATGAGCCGTATGGCTGACTATGAATTATGAATTTAAGTCGAAGGGCTGTATTTATTAATAAATTGGCTGGTTCTGGATTGAACCGTGAGTCGGATGGCTGAGATGGATGTTGATCCATGGATGAGAATGAATGAATATATGCTATTGAATGAATTGTGAATTTAAGCCGGATGGTTGAGATGAATGTTGTATGTGAGTATGCTTGTATTTTCTCTCTGGTTATAAGGGTGACAGGGCACCGATACCCTCTAATGGCGACAGGGCGCAGATACCCTCTAATGGCGACAGACCACATATTCCCTCTAATGATATTAATGCGCAATAGAGAGACTATGCCCGGGTTAGCTACCAGACATGTCGGGTTAGCTACCAGACATGTCGGGTTGGCTTGATAACCGACAGATGATATCATCATCCACTAGGATAGGCATGCATCATATGCATCTATGTGACATTGTTTGGGTGTGCATATTGTATTTGGATTGCCTTTGTGATTAACTGCTAATTATTCTACTTGATGTAACTGTTTATTTGTGCTTGAACCTTCCTACTTGTGTTTGCGACTGAAACTCTGTTGGATTGTGGTGGATTGGTTGCTGTTGAATTGTGTGGGCCTAGGGCCGTGGTTGAAATGAGATGGACCGATGGTTGGTTTGGTTTTGTGGTTCTGGTTTGGAAATGTATGAAATGTTGATTTGGTTCATCATAGATAAACCTTTTGAAAGGCTTTGCATCTTATTTTAAACGAACAGTTTCCTTTTTCAGAAAAAAATTTCATATTTCTCATTTATTGTAAACCGTTGTTTTTAAAAAGAGGCATAAGACGGTTATTAATCACTGGTACGGTTTATCTTCACGTATCCTATTACAGTAATTCCCAAAAACCCTCTACTGAGAGCCCTTTCAAGGATGATGTTCTCACCCCCCTACATTTTTTCCCTTTCAGGATATAGACGCAAAAGTCACGAAGAGTTTATTTAGTTGTTGAAATGCTCTGTATTACTTTAGATTATTATTTATTGTACCCTCGTCTTTATCTTGATATATTCTGTAAGAGGGATAGGAATTATTTTGGATAATGCTTGTAATATTATATATATATATATATATATATATATATATATATATATATATATATATATATATGTACTCTTGATAAACCACTATTTTATGGTTTATCTTATGCTCAATTGAGTGGTTTTTATCAACTCTTTACTCACTTATTCATACAATTCGCATGTTTTACATTTTCCTTCCTGATTTTGTGCTATGATTGAAAACATGCTTCTTTGATCTTATATTTGCTTATTATTAATTCTCTCTTATTACAATTAGATGCCTTGATATGTGTGTTAAGTGTTTTTAGATATTATAGGGCAGGAATGGCTTGGAGGATGGAAAGGAAGCATGCAAAAGTGGAAGGAATACAAGAAGTTGAAGAAGTTGTTAAGCTATCCAGTCTGACCTCTTCGCACTCAAACAGCTATAAATTTTGCTACAGAGGTCCAAACGATGCGGTTCTAGTTGAGTTGGAAAGCTAACGTCCGGGGCTTCGATTTGATATATAATATGCCATAGTTGCCCTAATGCTAGGCGATGCAAACGTGTGATCCACGCGGACGCGTCGCATCTGCGAACTTTAATCCACGCGGCCACGTGGGCGACGCCTCTGCGTCACTTGGACGCGACCTGTACGGACCAGAAAGCGTTGGAAGTGATTTCTGGGCTGTTTCTGACTCAGTTTTCAGCCCAGAGAACACAGATTAGAGGCTATAAAGTGGGGGAATGCATCCATTCATAATCATGGTCTCATAATTCACTTTTCATGATTTAGATGTAGTTTTAGTGAGAGAGGTTCTCTCCTCTCTCTTAGGATTAGGATTAGGATTCCTCTTAAAGGATTTAAGATTTATTATTATTCCAACTTACAATTTTCTTCTTCATTCCAGGTTTAATGTCCCTTTCTATTTAATTTCGTCCCTATTTTTATTCACCTTAGTACTTTAATTGATATTTATCTTTTGAATTTGGCTTATGACTTTCATATTAGAATTTTCTTAATTAAATGTGATTTGAGGTATTTAAGTTTATGATTGTCTCTTTTTATTATCCCCAATCTGAAGATATTGTTATTCCAGTAGATTTAATTTCCTTCCCTTTTGGTCTTGGTTAAGAAATCAGTAACTCAGGAGTTATCTTAGCTCAATATAATTGATAACTGTTATCTTGCTAATTGAACTGAACTTCAATAATCCCAACCTTTTCTTAGGAAATAAATAGGATTCGAAGGTCAAACTAATTAGTCCCTTGACTTTCCTTTGCTTTAGCAAATGTTAACTAAGTGGAATTAAGATTCAACTTTCATTATTAGTGATAAGAATAACTAAGTATGGACTTCCAATTTCTCATACCTTGCCAAGGAGTTTATTTTACAATATTTATTTATTTTAATTGTCATTTAAATTATTTGCCATATTTATTCCTCGTTCTCAAAACCCCAATTTTACCTTTTTCATAGCAATAATAAGAACATACCTCCCTGCAATTCCTTGAGAAGACGACCGAGGTTTAAATACTCGGTTATCAATTTTAAAGGGGTTTGTTACTTGTGACAACCAAAACGTTTGTATGAAAGGACTTTTGTTGGTTTAGAAGCTATACTTGCAACGGGAATTTATTCTGAATTCTAGACCACGCAAAAATTCTCTCATCAACTCTTTATGAGTTTTTGTAAGTTGTATGGTATCTATGGATGTACGTTATCAAACGAAAGTAATTTTTGGAGCAGTATTTCGGTTTAAAATTTTAAAAAGGCTCATATTTTGGTAATAAATAGTATAAGTGTCGTCGTAATGTCCGAGCTATCAGAGTTGCGCAGCCGAAAGCGTGAGCTTTGATAGTTAGGGTGTTACACGGGTCATCCAAGTAATAGCTCAGGTGAGTGAGGGTCGAATCCCACGAGAATTGTCGGATTGAGCAATATGTGGTTATCTTGCAGATCTTATTCAAGCGAATAGAAGGATAGTAGTTCTTTGTTGTAGGCACATAAACAATCAATAACAATCGAACACAGAGACAGTAATTAGTAGTACTTAAGGCTTCGGAGGTGCTTCTTCTTCTGAATTAACACGTCATACTCTCTACTCCAAAGATGAATGATTCATTCAATGGCAAGGCTGTAAGTGATTAAGCCATAGGTCATGGTCATTAATCTCCTCAGGTCTAAACCCAACATCCGAACAGACTAGATCAATCTGGAAGAGGATGAAGCGTGCGCAAGTCAATCCCTTTGGTGATCCTACTCGAAACGCCACAGACAAGGTTGAATCTTCTGAATCAGAGACTGCTGATCTTATGGTTCTAGCCCTTAGAGCCACAAGAACCTTAATTGCCCCTGACTAACGGGGTTATATGTCACATACCCAATTAATCCAGATAATTCTGTTGGAACCCGTAATGCATCCTCATGCTGTAGCTCAATACTATCCGGGTCAGGACTCGTAAGAACTCATGTAGAATCGAGATTCATAAGGATGAAGAACGCCAATGCATCATAGAATAGAATCACACATTAATTGAAATAGAAAAGTACTTGTATTAATTCATAGGAATCAGCAGAGCTCCTAACCTTAATCTAGGAGGTTTAATTGCTCATACTACACAAAGAAATGTTCGAAAGTCAAATGTGGTGGAGATCTTAAACAATGGTGATCTCCCCTTATTTATACTAATAACTAGACGTAAAGAGAAACTAATAATAGTTAGAAATTATGATAATGAAATAAGCTAAGCTAAAGATGCGAAAATCCACTTCCAGAGCCTACTTGGTAAGTGTTTGGGCTGAGCTTGGCTTCTGACTTGAGGGAGTGGGCATCCAACGCCTTATAGGGGATAGATATGCTGCTTCCTTGCTCTCTTTATGGCATTGAATGCCAGTTTGGGCGTTCAACTTGGGAGATTAGTCCCTTTGTGGCATTGAACGCCAGAAAGGGGGTAGTTTGGGCGTTCAACACCCAATTTGGGCAGTCCAATCTGAAGAAAAGTATAAACCATTATATATTATGGAAATCTCTGAAAGTTAGCTTTCCAATGCCGTTAAGAACGTGTAATTTGGACCTCTGTAACTACAGAAGTGCTCATTTGAATGCACGGAGGTCAGATTCTGATAGCATCTGCTATGCTTTCCTTGCCTCTGAATTAGACTTTTGCTAGAACTTGTCAAATTCACCCAAAAATCACCTAAAAATATAAGAAAACACAAAAGCTCAAAGTAGAATTCAAAAAGTGAATTTTGCAATATAAACATAATGAAACTTAACAAAACATACTGAAAACACTAAGAAAATAACATGAAAAAGTGTATAAAATATCCGCCCATCAGAACATCAAACTTAAACTGTTGCTTATTCTCAAGCAACCAAAAACAAATAGGACTAAAAAGAAAAGAGAGTTACAATAAATTTTCAAGTTTTCAATGAAGCTCAGTTCCAAATGATGAGCGGGACTAATAACTCTTTACTTCTGAACAGTTTTGGCATCTCAGTTTCCTTTGAAAGTCAAAAGTATTGGCTTCTCTTGGAACTAGAATCCGGATAATATTATTGATTCTCTTCGTTTAGATCTTCTTGATTCTTGAACACAGCTTCTTTTGGTGCTTTGCACCTTTTGAGCCTAGCCGTGACTCTAAGCATTTTGTTTTCCCGTATTACCACCGGATACATAAATGTTGTCCTACGACACAGAGCTTTACACTTAGGATGTAAAACAGAGGTGGCGAGGCGCTATGACTTCTAAAATAAAATACATACATATAGTAGCAGAAGGAATATGATAAACTAGGAGCCTTGAAAAATGGGTAAAACAAAAGCGCGAAATAAAAAGCACAACGCTCAGGAAATAGAATAACTTACGTGCTAAGAAACCTATTGATCATATATATGATAAAGCAAAAGAGTGGATAGATAGCCAAGAAAACAAAATAACTAGCTCCTGACTCAGTCCGCGAAGCCAAGGCTGGCCAGAGAATATTTACATACGTATATAAGTATCCCAAAATACCCAAAATACAGAAACAAAACCTTAACTCTCCTTAAACCCTTAAAAGGGACAAAATAAACAAGTTTATTAGGGAGAAAGCTAAGTACATATATACATAAACTGATAATCAAAAGAACCCAAGGACCACTCCGCTTCAGGGATCCAGACGCCTAGCGAGGTGCCTCTCGACCTACATCTGAAAACAATAACACAGTATGGGGTGAGAACTAGAGGTTCTTAGCATGGTAAAGGTGCCACGCATATAATATATAAGGTTCTGAAAATACCAGAGGCAATCCTAGAATGCCAATACTCAGTCATAAAGCTTAATTCTAAACGGAAGCCATAAAAAGGATAGGTATTCTACGGAATTCTATACTTATCTACTTAAACATAACTTTATCACCGAACCGATCCACCTTTCCTCCGCTCCTCCATCACCAATGATTTAGCAGAGACAAACAACCAAATAATTTCAAGCACAAGTAGAAAATAGGTAGTGCATGTAGCAAATATAACAACTAGCATATTATATATTCAGTTAGGCAATCCCTAGTAATGCATAACAGAAAAAACAAACAAAATGCACATGATGTATGCCTGTCCTATGGCTGATGAGGCTCATCTGTCGGTTATCCAGCCAACCCAACAAGTCCAAAAACCTTAGACTGTCCCTCGTCGCGCATCTACATGAGTCTATGCATAGATTTCTCATTCATTCATAATTCATACAATCATTCATTCATTTATATCTCACTCAATGAGGGATATCCATTCCCAGGAATTTATACGTACCCAGTCACCCTTACGACGTAGGGTCAACAGAGTATCGAGTTTCAATCTGGAACACATGGTGGCAAGCCACGGTTCTGTTACCCAGGAAAACTCGTATCTCAGATATCATTAAATCATAAGCCGCATAATATTCAAAACCATTCACATTCATCATATAATCATTCATCTTAGCCATAGCAACATATATTCATTTAGCTTTCACATTATTCTCTCATAATTCATCATGTTTACCCATTTCTTCATTCCCAAGTTATCCAATTTCCTAGCTTCAACTAATTACTAAGCTTACTAATAAGATCTAGGGTTGAAAAGATAAAAATAGAGGTCTAGAGGTCCGAAACCATGTTTGAATCATAAAATACAAGTGCTGGAAAAATAGAGTGTGTGCAGATGCACACAAGTGTGCGTGTGCACAGTTTGTGAAAGGCAGAGCGTGTGCATGCGCACGAATGTCTGCGTGCGCACACCAGCCAGGAACTCCTTAGTGTGCGTATGCCTCACCTATGCGAGTGCCACCAGCAGTAAGCATACCCCGGTGCGTGCGTGCACACTATGGCGTGCGTACGCACAAGTGAAGTTGTTGCTACTGCTGGGTGCGTGCGTACATCAGTGTGCGTAGGCACACACCAGAAATTCTGATTCTACTGTATCTTAAAAATTTTCAGTTTTTTTTGCACCAAATTTCTGATGTCCATAACTTCCTCTACATGATTTGATTTTCCACAAAATTTATACTATTCTCAAGCTTATAAAACCCTCTTTGATTTGAAAGAAATCTCATCTTCACCCAAAATTTGAGGCTCGAGTTATGAACTGCCAAAGTTTGTAAAAATAAAGTTTTCGTTCAAAACCTCAATTTTCATAAACCAAACTCAAACCTCACTTCCTTTACATATATCCAACATAACATTATACCAATCTAAATGCTAACACGTCCACAACCTAGCTCAATCAATTAGATTTTCAACCTAAACTTCACAATCTTGTCAACAATCATCAACATACTAAGCGATATACACATATATACATAACCTCAAACCAAACACTTATTACCTAGTCAACAAGATTCATCAATCAACCATCTCAAACTCATATTCATCATCATACATTAGCAACATCATTAACTCATCATCATTAATTCCATCACCAACATCCACATCAAACTAAAACCCAACCTTGTTCAAGTTGTATCAATAAAGCACTAAGCCATTCACATATTCAAACATTCATTCCTATCCTACGGTCATCGAGCCTAGGTTTTCACAGAATATTATATATTAAATACGAGAAACCTAAACCATACCTTGACCGATTTTCACATATGATCCAAGACAACCCACAAGACAAAATTGTAAGCCTCAAGCACCAAAATCCAGCAACTAGAACTCACTCTAAGCTTCCAATTAAGCTTCTAATATATCCAATTGCTTCATATCACATATTTACATGCACCTAGCATTATTATCACAAGCATATTCCTAAAATTCAATACCCAAAACACAAAATTAATGAATTAACTAGAGTTTCAGGATTCTCACCTTACCAACAGAAAATTGGGACAAGACTCGGCATGTCCACCAAGTTAATTTGATCCTAAACACCGAAATTACACCTTATTATTATTACTACTACTACTACGTAATAGTAAATTTTTGTTAACCATTTTAAAAAATAATTTAATTTAAACGGGTTACATTCATTTATTTTTGAAGAAAGAGGTAGAGAAAGAGAGAGGATAAAAAGGAGCAGAGAAGGGAGAAAGAGGGAAATTTTCAAAACAAAAAAGACATAAAAGATTAAAGAAAAGGAAAATGATTTGAGAATTGAGAGTGCCGCTACTGGTAAAAAATGAAGATGGGTTGAGAAAATTTTGGGTTGCTTCATTCAAAAAGATGAAAATGAAATTTTGTGTTTTCGAATGGCGGGAATAACGCCTTCCTGTTTTTTTGACCCTTTTTTGTTTACTAATTCTCCCACGCGCCAATATTATGCTCACCTTGATTGGATTTTTTTAAAATAAATAATTTATTTATTTTAATTATCAAAATGAATAATTTATAGCATATTTATCAATTTAAAAAAGATTATTTAAAATAGACTGTTTAATTTTTTATTATGTTAAATCGTTCATCTTTTCTATTATTTGAAACGTTCTATTTTTAAGAGTTTGGTCCAATTTAAATTATTAATATTTTCATTATTTTCAATAATTATATTAAATTATTTATAAATATATATATCTCGTTTACACTATAAACAATATAATTTTTTATTTATCTTGTTTACACTGAAAACGAGATATACAAAAATTAAAAAAATACAGGTATCTCATTTACACTGTAAACTAGATATGTGCAAAATTATCTCGTTTATAGTGTAAACGAAATAAATAAATATGTTGTAAATTAATAAATATGCTACAAATTATTTATTTTAGTAATTAAAATAATTAAATAATTTATTTAGAAAAAATCCCACCTTAACCCTATCTTTCAAGAATTTTTGTTTTCCAAAATAATTTCTTAGTTAATAAAAAAATTTATCCAACAACAAATTAATAAGTATTATTGAATTACACCAATATAATAAAGACTTAAAATTTATGTAAAACTTATGCCAGTATAGTAGTATAATTGTGCATTCCTAACTAGTAAAATAGACAAGGAGCCGAATGAGGTAAAAAGCTTCGGATCGAGTGAGGCTTAGAAAAATTTTATTAATTGAATATAACTCTTAGAGTTGGCAATCTATATTCTACCCATGGGTACCCAACTCGGACCAACCCATTCGAATAAGGTTGTCTACCCTACCCGCTGCGGATAGGGTAGGGTGTGGTGCGAGTTCACCTGTGGGTAGCGTAGGGTACGGGTTCAGGGTATATCCTATCCTACTCTACCCGCACCCTTAATATATTATATAATACATATGTAAAAGTTATGTATGTAGTGAAGAAAGTGAGTGTTGAGAAATTATCAACTTGTGGGTAGGGTAGGGTAGAATTAGGGTTTAGAACTTTAGGGTGCGGGTAGGGTTAAGGTTGAGAAATTCTCAACCCGCGGGTAGGGTAGGGTAGAATTTTAAAAAAATTTTCAACCTGCGGGTAGGGTTAGGGTAGATTCCAAACCATACCCTACCATCCCCATTGCCAGCCCTAATAACCCTCGTCTTATGAGTGGGGATGTTCCACAAAGACATTATTGGCCACTTCCACCTAGCCGTTGGTTTGCGGATGTTTCACCAAACTAAATTTCTGTGAGATTTCGAGTGTTTTCGAAAATTTTTGAAAGTATTTATCTGCAAACTGGGTCTCATTATCGAAAATTGCGGTCTCAGGTATTTCGACTCGAGTTATGACTTGTTTCTAAAGGAATTCTCGACATTGGTTGGCTGTGATCGTGGCCAACGCTTCTGCTTCGATCTACTTGGTGTAGTAATCAATGGTGACTATAAAATATGGGAATTGTTCAGAAGCGGTAGAGAATGGTCCAACGAGGTCGATTCTCCAGGTTCCGAAGGGATAGTCCGCCGTTATTACGTCGAGTTGGTCTGCGGCTACTTCCAATAACTTGACATGTACTTTGCCTTTCTTGCAACTTTTTACCAACTGGAGAGAGGCTTTGATGATGGTGGGCCAGAAGTTTCCCGGTCTAGTAACTTTTGGATCTAAGATTTTTCTCTTGACATGATGTCCGCAGCAGCTTTCATGGAATTTTCGAAGTACATAGTATGTGTCACTGGGCTCTACGCGAGCAACTGAGATAACCTTCGCAGGTATAATTGCCCTGCTATTATGGTATATTTTGGCGTTTCCCATTTAATTCGCTTCGCCTCTCTTGACTTCTCGGGTAGGTTACTGTTGTTGAGGTATTGGAGCCTGAGCCTAAATCGCGTTCTTGGGTTCGAATCTTATCTCGTATTAGGTGTTAAGGTCTATTACACAAATAAAAATAATTTATTTTTATTATGCTATTTAAAAAAAGTATTTTTTCTCAATTTGTATATAAAAACATAATTACATATTAGTATAAATAAAATCATATTAATAGTTATAGAATTAAATCAAAATTAATTTTTTTAAAACAATTTTATCTTGATTTTAACTTTTAATGACAACATTAATATTCTCAAAAAATTATAATTTTGGAGACAAATATTTAATTTCAATTGCATCAGACTCATGTTACTTCCAACTGTCATAATCACTTTTTGAATACGATCGATGGACTTCTCCATCAAAAAGTGCTCCTGCATAATCTTCTCCAGTAAAAATCTCTTCATGGCTTATCCAATTTGCTAAATTATCTATTTTGATTATTATGTATTTTTTTAATTCAAAATCCCTTTTTAATTCTCGAAAACAATTTTTTAGTAGCATAATTATTTTTAAATAATAGATTTCAGTATTTCGTATAAAAATATATATTGATTATTTATTATTCTTGCATTAACTTGATGTTACAAAAATATAAAAAGGAATTTCTCTAAACTCTAAATCCTAAACACTAAAACTTAAAACCTAAATGTTAAATCCTATAAACTAAACCCTAAGTCTTAAACTCTAAACTATCATTTTTAATACTCTAATCCTTACACCACAAACCCTAAACACAAACGATCATTTCTAATACTCTAACTCCTAACACTTAAACCCTAACTCTTAAATTCTAAACACCCTAAAATCTAAAGCCTAAACTATAATTTTTAATCTTATAACCCTTGTACCATAAACTCTAAACTCTAAACCCTAAACCCTAAACTATCATTTCTAATACTCTAACCCTTGCACCCTTGCACCCTAAATCCTAAATTCTAAACTATCATTTCTAATCCTGTAACCTTTGTACCATAAACCCTTAATCCTACATTCCAAACCCTGAATCCTAAACTATTATCTCTAATACTCTAACCCTTGCACCATAATTCCTAAACCCTAAACTTAAACTATTATTTTTAATACTCTAATCTCTAACCCCTAAATTCTAAATCCTAAACCCTAAACTATCATTTTTAATACTCTAATCCTTGCACCGTAAACCCTAAACCCTAAACCCTAACCCCTAAAACTTAAATTCTAAACTATCATTTCTATTCCTTTAACCCTTGCACCTAAAATCCTAAATTCTACACTCCAAATTCTAAATATTAAATCCTAAACTATCATTTCCAATAATCTAACCCTTGCACGATAAATCCTAAACTCTAAATCCTAAATTTTAAACTCTAAAATCCTAAGACATAAAATCTTAAACACTAATCCCTAGACGCAATACTCAACCATAAATCCTAAACTATTAGTTATAAACCTTAAACATTAAATACTAATTATAATATAAAAATATTTTAATATTTATAATAACATTGACATCTAATATTTTAAAATTTATTTATTTTTCTCATGATAATAAAATTATAACATACTAAGTAAATTCTTTAAAACGATTATATTTTATATATCTTATTCACTAATATGTTTTAGATTTATATATATATTTTTTGATTATTTATTATTCTTGCATTTATTTTATGTTACAAAAATATAAAAAAAAATTGTTCGAATTCATCAACTAAAAATGTATATTCATATAAATCTTTTTTAAATACATAAATCATAAACGTTTAAATTCTAAATTGTAAACCCTACATTTTAGTAACTACATATGTCATGAGTAATACAAATAATAAACACAAATTTTAGTAACTATATATGTCATGAGTAATACAAATAATAAAAATGTAGTATTATTATTTAATTGATCTAATTATTATTCGTAACATTCTATTAATTAGGTAATATAGTCCAGCATTTAAATTTTTAATATATTTAAAAATGAAAATATTTAAATTTATTTTCTAAAAAATATCAGGTGAACAAATTATTTTTGTAATCAAGTCTAAATGTCTAATCAACTAATTTTTTTTATCAATTTTTAAGGTTGCGTTTGTCTACAAGCATATGATACTAAAATAGGGGACACAAAGACACAAAATCGTATTTGACAGATGAGATATGAATAGAAATATTGTGTCGAGAGATACTGCATTAGTGTATTTTGTATCCACTCTGATAGGAGGACACAGAGACACTGACAAGAGACACAATTTATTTTTTATTTTTTCTTTTATTATTCTTGTTAATTTTTCATAATTATATTTTTTATTATTATATTTTTCTTTTCAAATTTATTAATTAAAAAATGATAATAATTTAGACTTTTATAAATTATGCTAGTTTATCACCAAATAAAATATAACAACACTAAGTTTGTATCTTTGTCTTTTGTGTCTTGTTTTCAAAGTGTTGTCTTATCCTATTTTCAAAATCAAATGCAACTAAGCCATTAGACCAATTTAATTAAACTTAATTACCAAAATACTTTTGTTATATAATATCACTGTTAGATTAATATAGTAACCGAAGACAATTGAACTATACATATATTATTCACAATCTAATTTTAGTGATTTCAAAATTAAAAAAATAATATATTAATCTTTTTAAAATTATATTCAAGGAATTGTTATATGTTTTAGCTAAAATCAATGCTTTGATGAAGTAATATATATAATCAAGGATTATTATTATTATTATTATTATTATTATTATTATTATTATTATTATTATTATAGTAGACACTTTTACTTGTGAGTTTTTTTTTCTTGTTTACAATTTGCTTTATGAGTGTTTTTCATAAAAGAGTAAGTAGGAACGTTACAATTTTTGTTAACTAGTGTCCAATATTAGTTTAAAATATTGTTTCTTTATACACATGTCCATTAAAGGCCCAAGTTACACAAAGCCTAAAACCTTAATCCTTCTCTAATTGCATGCAAATAAAAATACTTTCATTAATGATTGAGACTTCTTTATAATTATTATAAACTTTGGGTAAGAATATAACTACACATACTAACCTGTACGATTGATCAATACTCAACAGCCACACACTTAGAATCAAATTAAAGTGTCCTTTAAAGACCACTTGATACTTTCACCACCATAGCTAAATCCAATAGAAAAAGCAACAAAAGAATAAAGGTAGATGCCAAGCGAATATTATGATATCCATTGCGAAGGTTACTGAAGTACATGTTATTATATCTTACACGTACACAAACGGCGTGCCTTGCTGGCAACTCCACCCTCTCAAATCAATACATCTGGCAAATACAAAGATTGATGAATGGCGCTGGGAGTTGGAGGTGACCGATTTAGTACAAGAACCAGCACAAACGAAGAAAAGAGCAGAAAATTGAAGAAATGAAAATGAAGGCAGAAACTGTTACACTGATTCTGGTGAACCTGGCAGGGATAATGGAGAGAGCAGATGAGTCATTGCTACCAGGTGTGTACAAGGAAGTTGGTGCAGCACTTCACACTGACCCAACTGGCCTTGGCTCACTCACTCTTTTCCGATCCATTGTGCAGTCCTCTTGCTACCCCTTAGCTGTCTACCTCGCCGTCCGCCACAACCGCGCCCATGTCATTGCTATCGGCGCTTTTCTTTGGGCCGCTGCCACCTTTCTTGTTGCGTTCTCCTCTACTTTCCTTCAGGTACTAGTTTTCTCTTTTAAGGAGTTTGGAGAAGCGTAGATAGTGTAGTGGATGCATTGTTTTTCTTTCATATCAGTTCTGGTTCAGTTTAGTTGGATTTTTGTGTTGTTTTTCACCTTTGACTTCTTAAAGTAGAGTAGACATTGGCACATGATGAGGTTTTAGATTCAATTATTTGCTCACGAAACGGATTATTAGAGCCTTAAATTGCCGATAGATAACGATTTAGAAGTCTTAATAAAAGTGGGATTCATTCATGCTAGGACTAGCCACTAAAATTAACCATTAGTATAAATTACACTTTGCAATATAAATTACGTATTTATACATAAATACATAACTTAGCATTGTTGACTTGGATTTTTACTATAAGTGTGCCTATATTCCGTGTCTCCAACTTCTATTTTTTTGGTTTCCCAATACTTGCTTAAGTAGACGAGTGAGCTAACCACTCGACCAACCCAAATTGGTAGTCTCCAACTTCTATTTGATCGATGTCATGAACATCTTAGAAAAATTTTTATTGGCGGTCGATGGCCTAATACAGACCTCTTTTTTAAGAGCTTGGGACTAGTTCTCTAACATAGGCAGAGTTCTTAAAAAAAAAATCCAAAACCTAACACTATTCAAACATAAGTAGTAAGCTATGGTTTGGTGACAGAGTTGGGGAATGGATCCGCAATCGCTAGATCCAATTGACCATGTCAAGTCAATTATGGAATTTTACGATTGATTATATAATCATTTGGGACCCATGCCAATTCTTTTCCCCAGTTACTAGTAGAGATACACAATGTCTATTTAACGTCCCAGTGAACTGGATTAGATTTTCCTTGCTTTGAATAGCATTGCTAATAAATATAATATGTACTGTGAATCTTCAAATTTGATCCTCCTATATCGCTGTATGTATACCTACAATTATGAGAGAGGTATCTCTAAATTGTGATTCCAAAAAAGCTTTGCAATTTGTCATGGAAATTACGTTTTATGCTAGCATGGATGATGGTTGGTGTAACAAGACTTCGTCATAATCTATTATGGTTATTTATAGTTTGAAGGATAGTTAGTCAGTTAGCTAAAACTATAGAGAAGTAGCAATTCTGTTAGTTAATTGTAGTTGCTGTTAGCATTACTTGGTTATCTCTAATTCTCTATAGACACGCGCAGACACTCAAGTGTAAATAATCAAAATACGATCATGGTTTGTTCCGTCCTTACTTTGGTATCAAGTAAACTCTGATTATTTTAACATGCCTTCTGTTCCATGTCTTGCAATAGAAACTTTGAACTGCTTTCATTACCATAAATCCCAAATTACTGACAACTGCCAAACTTGGTGGTGACTCTTCTGACATGGTATTGCATCCACCGTTATTTCTCCATTCTTCTTCACTCTACTCATGTTTCTGTCCTCGTGGGATCATCCATATCCATTTGTACATGTTACATGATGATAAGAAATTCTTAGATGTTTATGTGAGTTGACAAAACTATCATTATAGGGGGAAAAACTTCAATCAACACAATTAACACCGCTCTTCTCTTTTTCTATATCACAATTAGGGGTATAATGGGGAAAAGAATTTAATACTTCCTATATATTGTCAATGGGATAAATATTTTGAAACTTTAAAAAATGTAAACGGGACACATGAAGGATGGAGTATACCAAGGCAACACTACTTCCCAAAACCTCTTCGTTGAGTGTTGGCATTTTAGTTCTTTTGCTTTGAAATAGACAAAAAGCACATGTGCAAAGTTCCTAAACAATGTCAGTGTAACTGCTGTCCTATAATAAATATGTAGCTAATTGTATTCACTTTGAACTTTGAAGTCATTGTCTTATAGATAGCTGTATCGCGAGCGTTGAATGGGATTGGCCTTGCATTAGTAGCACCTGCAATTCAGTCCCTTGTGGCCGATTCAACAAATGATAGCAATCGTGGAATAGCTTTTGGATGGCTTCAGCTAACAGGCAATCTTGGTTCCCTTATTGGTGGACTCTTCTCTGTAATGATAGCTCCGATAACGTTCTTTGGTATCCCAGGTTGGAGGATTTCCTTCCATATTGTTGGACTGATAAGCATTGTAGTAGGGACTGCAGTCTACCTATTTGCCAACGATCCACACTTCTCCAAGGATGTGGAAAATGTGAGCAATCAAGTTCCAAGTAAAACGTTTTGGTCAGACGTGAAAGATCTTGTTGAAGAAGGCAAATCAGTTTCTAAGATTCGGTCTTTCCAGATTATTGTTACACAGGGTGTCACTGGTTCCTTTCCATGGTCAGCTTTGTCATTTGCACCAATGTGGTTAGAGCTTACCGGCTTCTCCCACGAGAAAACTGCTTTCCTCATAGCTTTATTTGTGATTGCTAGCTCAGTTGGGGGATTGTTTGGAGGTAAGATGGGGGATATCCTTTCGATGCGTCTTCCCAATTCTGGGAGGATAATTCTAGCACAGATAAGCTCTGCATCAGCAATTCCTTTAGCAGCAATCCTTTTGCTTGGATTACCGGCTGATCCATCTACAGCAATACTTCATGGCTTGGTTTTGATAATCATGGGGCTCTTCATATCTTGGAATGCTCCAGCTGCAAATAAGTAAGTCTTTCAACTTACATTTTCTGTATTTTCTTGCCCATTTGTCCCGATTAAGTATCATCGGATATATCCAATAAACTTATAGAATTATCTGTCCCTCTTCCTGATAAAACTATGTTTTATGAAGCAGAAACATGGCAAGAAATGCAGAAATTGCAAGCATAGTTTGAGAGAATCAATATGAATTCTGAATTGAGTGATAACTCTCAAATGATTCTATCATACAAGTTTAGTTTATATAGAAGCTAGTGCAAGCTTAACTCGCATTAGTTAACCTCACTAGAGCAACTTACTCTATTCCATTTAACCCTAACTTATTACAATTATTCACTAATAAAACTTATTACGATTGTTCACTAACAAAGTCTGTACTGCTGCATAATTACTATATCAATTATTCTTTCATTTGTAGCATGCCCTGATTTTGGAATATGCAACTTCCATTACATCTAAAATTTCTAGCAATGTTAATTATAAAATATTGTATCTGATTGACTTATAAATGGTACAAGTTAGCTCTCTACAATCCAAATCATTTTAGGATTTTCAAAGTTACTCTTCAATTCTGATTTTGAATTGTCAATAGATACTTTGGCTTTTTGCATCTTCGGTTATCTAATTTCCTTTTTGTGCAAAGAATTATATGTGCGCTAATTGTGCTAATTTGTATCCCTTATTATTTCTATAACTGAATTGTGACTTCTCTGAGTATAGTAAATGTAGTTTGTGCTTAGTTTAATGTGGCAATTGTATGGACATCAGTCCAATTTTTGCAGAGATAGTTCCGGAGAGATCCCGAACAAGTGTGTACGCACTTGACCGTTCTTTGGAGTCTATACTATCATCTTTTGCACCCCCTGTAGTGGGGATTTTGTCTCAACATGTTTATGGATATAAGCCCATCCCTAAAGGATCTAGTGAATCTCAAGAGATTTTAACAGATAGAGAGAATGCAGCATCATTGGCCAAGTCGCTTTACATGGCAATAGGAATTCCGATGGCTCTCTGCTGTTTGATCTACTCGTTCCTTTACAGGACCTACCCAAGGGACAAGGAAAGAGCTCGGATGGAGGTGTTAATAGAGTCAGAGATGCAGCAAATTGATTCAGATGGTGCAGCAATGATTGAACCAGAAGAACTGTTTATTGGGGATTATGATGGTGATGGTGATGGTGATGGTGATGGTGTTGATCATGATGAAGATGAAGAAAACATATTGCTCTACCGGCAGTCCACATTTTCAAACTTCCAACTTAGGTAAATAGTTACTCAGATGAAAAGACATATAGAAAAGGTGGATACTTCAATGATGTCTTCATATGAAGATCATATTGTGAATCATGAGATAGTTCAGCAGCTCTTTTACTCAGTTTCCTTGGATCCAGAGATTGTGTTTCAGTTGTTTTCACTGGTGGGTAGTTTTCCAAAACTGAACCTGATTTTTTTTACGGTCCGATTCTTTTGAGGAAAGAGCTTCCCCTTTTGTAACCAATTGGATACAGTGAATGTAATTTTTTTTTTCTTGCAACACAATAGCAAGTACTAAAGATGATTGGAAGAGTGGCTGAGAAACGATCCAAATCTCACGAGTATTTGTTTGAGTTTGAATCCCGCCACTGACATAAGGATTATCTTGGTGGGTGATTTGAAGTACTTTCATAAACACTTTTAAGAGCATAGAGGCATATCCTTATTTTAGCTGAATAACCGAGGTAGAATACATTTAAATCCTTTTGGGATAAGAAAAATCACTACAGGGAGTGGATGAGGGGGCATGGTTGACGGAGATCCAGCACACCACATATCAAACTTTACACCGTTGCAGAACGGATTGAAGACATTCTAGCAGCGACTCCATGCTGCCATTGGGGAAAGGAGGAGGATGATGCGATGGCCATGGTAGTGCGAATGTTGGTAATTGAAGTAAAAGCTTATCAACTAACTATAAGTAAGTTGACCCTAAAAATTCATGAAGAATATATATCTAGTTCGCCATAGTTAACCCAAGACACTAAAATTCTTGTATTGCTGAATTTAAGTTGGTCAAATGGCTAATTTGAGGAGGATGACAACCTTTTTGTTTATGTAATATGCACAATAGTTACAAATTTATGAGTAGGATGTGTCATGTAGAGAATAATTTGGAGTAAAAATAGTTACATTGTTGTAGTAATTCTAAACCACGAGTTAATACTCAATTTAGCAGCTAAAATTTGAGGTGGAATCAATTTGACCCTCAAAATTCTAATAGACTCAACTTGGATTCGAAAATTTATAATCGTAATTCGTATTAAACTATTGAGTTAATTTTCGTAAATAATGTGTTGATTTGATATATTAATTTGCTGTGATTCATCGCTCAAGTTTCATGCAATGGAGATTTATTAGAGCTTTTCAATAGCTTGACTAATGCTCTCAAGATGTTGGAGAGCTAATGAAGCTTTTATAGGAAGTGTAGTAAATCTCAATCACATAAAATTTAGGTAAAGAATTCAAATCTTAGCAAATTAACATATAAAATCAACACGTTATTTACAAAAATTAATTTAGGAGCTAATGTGAATTATTATGATAAATTTTGGAGTCCAAATTTAATCGATTATAATTTTATTGGTCAATTTGAGTCTAAGCCTCAAATTTGAGAACGAAACTGAATATGAATTATTTTTTTCTTTCGGTATACAAATATGAACTCGTTTATTTTTGGACGTGACAAATATGAACTCTTTGAACCACTTCCAATCAAATTTAGATATTAAGAAAAATTTCTTTAAACCTTTTTTTTGGACATGGGCCAAGTCCAGAAAAAATACAACCCGACCCGAATACAATACGAGCCGAAAACCCACCCCAGTTGCTCCCCGTTTCCTCCCTCGCCGCAGAGCTCTTCATCCTCCATCAATCACCATGTCGAAGAAGAAGAAACCTCCAGTCTCCCAGCCCTCCGCTCTGATCAGCCAGGCACGTACAACACCTCCCCTTCAATTGGCGTCTTTGTCCGCACTTCTATTCTCCCTTCATACGTCGACACGTCGCTGAAGAACGTTCCTCCAATAGCCTCCCCAACCCTTTGCTCCGTTCGGCCCGAATCAGAACCAACCGTCCCTTCACTACACGACTTTATTTACGAGTACTCTTGGCAAGTGTGGTGTGCATGAATCTACGCGTGGACTGCTTTCGATACTATGAAAGAATACTTTGAGAGTTGGAGATCCATGTCGATGAGAAAAGAGTTGCGTAAATATTGGTTAGTTGGGTTCTTCTCAGTAATATGGATTATTTGGTTACGACCAGGGTTCTGAAAACCGAACCAGACCGGCCGGTTCAATCAGAAAAATCGAGAACCGGTCACTTAGTCGGTCTGGGTAAGGTCAGAAACTATCTGACAAAAAACCGATGAAAAAACCGGTCGAACCGGCAGTTAACCGGTGAACCAAGAGAACCGTCCGATTTTTTAGCGATTTTTGGTTTGGATATTAAACTATTAAACGGTGTCGTTTTGAAGGTATATAAAAAAATAAAAAAATAAAAAAAAACAAAAACAGAAGCTAAACTCAAAGAACCCTAATCTTAATCTCAGTCTCACACTATCACAAGAGAAAGCACACCATAGCCACCACGGGCAGAAGAGAAAGCACCCACCGTCGCATAGCTTCCCATGATGGAGTAGCCCCTCTTCGCCGTCGCATAACCACCACCATCGCCACCGCATCCCACCGCCATCGCCACCGCATCCCACATCCCACAGCCCCTCTTCGCCGTTCCACAGCCCCTCTTCGTCGTCGCCAAGCACCCCTCCTCGTTGGTCGTCGCCGAACTCGCCTCCTCCTTCGTTGCCCTTACTCGCCGCCGGTAATACTCTGCCTTCCACCTCGCCTCCTCCTTCCACCTCGCTGCCTTCTAATTTTCTATGCCTTATTTTATGATTTATTAGCTTGCGATTTGTTCATGATTTATTATTTGTGCTTGATTTTTTAATTTTTCTGTTCATGATTTGTTAAGTCTGTGTTCATGTTTTGTTATCTGTGTTCATGTTTTGTTATTTGGATTCATGATTTGGTATCTGTTCATGATTTGTTATCTGGATTCATGATGAGGTCATCAGAAAAATTCTGTTTGAGTTGCTGTTCATGATTTGGTATCTGTTCATGATTTGTTCATGATGAAATGAGCTGCTGCTTCATGATTTTGGTTGCTGAATTATTTATTTGTTCATGCTGGATTACATGATTTTGGTTGCTGCTTCATGATTTTGGTTGCTACTTCATGTTTATCTGGATTACATGGATTTGCCTAATGTTGCTGATTCTTCAAATACAGCTTCTTTTGGTAGTACTTCTGATGATGGTGGCTTTGGATTACCTGTTTATGATGGAGATATTGAAACACTTAATGATAATTATGATTTTTATGAGTTGCACCTTTGATTAGTTGAAAGCATGCTAGTAATTGTTTCTTTTGAATGTAGAACATTATGGGTTTGTCATTATGTGCGTTTTTTTTAGTTATAAACTTTGATGTTTGAAGTTATTTGTGAACCTCTAATATTAAGTTATGGATAACTTATTATGTGAAATTTTAAATTTTATTAAGTTAGAAATTATTGAATTTATATATTTAAAATTATTTTTAGGTTTTTTAATAATTTTATTTAATATTTTATTAAATCGGTTGAACTCCGATTGAACTCCGGTCGAACCAGTGAATCATTAAACCAGTGACCTAATTGGTTTATTGATCGGTCCGGTTCTCGCAATCTTGGTTACGACAAAATGATGTCATATTTCAAAGTAAGACAACAGGGGTCGTAGATTGTATGGATCAATCGTTTTCATGTGCTACAGACTAGTGTGGTAAATAACTCATGTTGTTGATGGCTATGTCAGAGATGACATAGGAGTTGTTTTGTCTTTTATGGTTCTTGTCTTTGTCTTTTTTTACTCCATTTGAGTTTTGAGCTCTTTCTTTCAAAAAAAAAAATTTTCATAAAATGTGTGCTCATTATCTTAATTTAAAAATAATTAATTTCTCACTTTATTACATTACCAACTGTTTCACTTTAAAAGATCTTGATTCCTTAAATTTATGAGTAAAACTTCAACTCAATCCCTAACCATTTCACAAACTCTCATTCCGCCCCTCATCGATTGGAAAATGATCTTGTGGTTTCTCACAATTAATTTCGCCATATATTTTATCCTCTCTGTTATTGTCTTCATCCAGAGCTAATGGATCTTACCTACGTATATCGTTAACTCAATACCTGTCAAACAACTATTTAAAGGAACAAATTGCCCTCTGCCCTATGATAAGTTAGCAGAATGATGTCATTTTACACATCTCAAATAGTTGCTTTAAATGATTACTTGACACATGTTGAGTTAACAATATATGTAGGTAAGATCTGTTAGTTCTAGACAAAAACATTAACAGAAAAAATAAAATATCTGACAAAATTAATCGTAAGAGGTTGCAATATCATTTTTCAATCGATGAAAAACAGAATGGAAGTTTATAAAATAGTTAGGAATCGGATTGGGGTTTTACTCTAAATTTATAGAGTGATCATCTGACCAAAAAAATTTTATATAGTGATCACATTATAAGACTAATTAAATAAAATTGAAATGATCCATAATCCATTATTATTTTTTCACTTTTCAATAGTATATTAAAAATATATATATAGAAAAATGTAAAAAGGTACTAATACGTAGGCGAATCAAGGTTTTGAAAATCATACCGGTCATCAAATTATTTTAGTCACTAGTTCTTTGGTTTATTATTCCAATTGAAATTTAACTAAAAAAATTATTTTTTAATAAAATAATAAATAAATCATAAATAAATATCTATAAAATATAATTATAGTTTAATATAAATTTTTTTTAAATTTAAATAACTGCAAAAATATCATCTACTAAAATCTTTGTTGTTGGTTCAAAATACAAACTACAAACTCAAAAGTTAAATAACAAAAAAAATTTTCAATATAAAATGTATTCAATCATCAAAATTCGAAAAATCTTTCTGTAGATTTGTTGTATTAGGATCATTATCGGCCAAATTATTATGCATAGATGTATTATTATCAACAAATACTTTTTGATTGACTACCATCCATAATTGAAAACAATAAAGCATGAAGACAATTACAGTCTAGACTCTAGACATAATTAAATCAATAAAACGTTCAATAATCAGCAATCCAGCAACACAAACACAAAATAACAAAACACTGTTCAATAATCAACAATCCAGCAGCACAAACACAAACACAAATCACAAAATAATAATCTTGGATCTTTTCGAATAGAGCATGAAAAAATTAAAAAAAAAAGAACAAGGGAGCAGTGAGCACTGAGCACTAACCTTCGATGAGCAGAGGGCAGACGAAGATGATAGCGGCGAGACAAAGACGATAGCTACCACGATGAAGCTGCTCGACGAAGACGACGACTACCACGACGAAGCTGCTACGGCGTTGGTGGAGGCTAGGGTTATTTGAGCCTATGAGAGGCTTTTTGTGCTTTACTGCTTTCTGATTCAGGAGGGGCTGGGGGAGTGGGACACGAAGCTCAGGAAGGGTTTTCTTTTTTTTTTTCCCGAACCCAAAGAAACGACGTTGTTTTCTTCGAACTGGCCGGTTCTATGTCAACTGACCGGTTCAACGGTTCGCTCCCGATTTTTGTCTGGGTGATTTCTTCTTGTGAACCGAACCATTATTTGTTTAATAATGATTATAAATATTTGTTTCTACATTAAAACTGATCATTTTCTTATTATCAATGCAAAAGCCAATAACACCACTGCCAAATATTTGCAGCTAAGCAGCACTCCAAATTGAGTAGTTTAAACTCACGGTGCATGATCTGCCATGAGTACTTATACGAATAAAAATACAATAGTAAAGATTTGAGCTGGAATCTTGTATAATATTTAAATATTTTTATTCATTAAGTTATTTATCTTTTTAATTATATATGTGCATTATTTATTTAATATTGTGTATTGACATTATTTAAATTTAATATTGGATATTGGCATTACTTATTTATTTATTTATTAAAAAAATTAGATTTATTGACAAATTTTAAGCCAAGTCAAACTTGACAATCAGGTTTAGTACTAATTAAAAAGTCTATAATTATAGGCTAAATTTAGACTAATATACTTTATTACAAGTCTAATTTGTTGAAGATAAAGTCTTATCTGACCTGGTCTGTTTTTACTCCTAATCACAATATTAGTTCTAATCGTAATTAACGATATTTTTAATATGAGTAGTGTTTGATAAACCACTATTTTATAGTTTATATTGTGTTTAATTGTGTGGTTTTGTCGTGATCCTTACCCACTTATTCATCAATTTAGCATGCATTTAGATTTTCTTCCTGAATTTATTACATGTTTGAAAATTGCTTCCTCGAGACTTTAATTATTTAATTTCAATTCTCCTTTATTCCATTCGATGCCGTAATCTGTGTGTCAAGTGTTTCAGGCTTCATAGGGCATGAATGAGACAGAGATTGGAGAGGAAGCTATTAAAAAATGGAAGGAACACAAGAATTTGAGGAGATAACCAGCGAAAAGTGACACGGTCGCATGGCTCACGCGACCGCGCGAAGGAGCGCAAATCGCAGTGACGCGGCCGCATGGCTTGTGCGGCCACGCGGATTGGAAAGCACAAGCAACGCGGTAGCGTGGACGACGCGAACGCGTGAAGAGGAAAAGCGCCAGCGACGCGTCCGCATGGACGACGCGATCGCGTGACATGCGCGATCTGCATAAACTACAGAATCTGAAACCAGCGACTTTGGACCCTATTTCAGCCCAGTTTTCGGCCCGGAACAGCAGACTAGAGATAGAGAATATGCAAAAACAACAGAGACACATTCATTGAGTAGTTTAGATCTAGTTTTTTTTACTCTCTTAGGTTTTTCTCTCTAGTTTTTAGAATTTTAATTTAAAATTGATCTTAGCATTGAAACATTAAGAAGAGTTATTTTCCTCATCAAGACTTCATCACTCTAGTTTATTCTCTTAACTTGGTTTTATTCTTCCATGTTCTTTGTTATGTTCAATTTTGTCATTCAGATACTTTTATGATTAATTAATGCAAGGATTATTTCTTTTTAATTTAATTTCCATTCCAATAATCATGTCTTCTTTTAATTCCCTTTCATGTGCCATGTATTCTTTATTTACAATGCATGAGTAGTTTCATTACTTTATGGGAATTGATTAAAGGGAACTCTTGAGTTGGAAGGATTGAAAGAAAAATTTGTAATTGTGTTAAATGTTGGATTGCTATCCTGTCACCGACGCCAATCCCTTTAAACTAAGTGGGCTGCAACTTGTGAACAGATCTGGCATTTCCACTTGTTTGACTTTCTCTTACCTAGTAAGGGATAACCAAACAGAACAACTATTAATTATAAATTAATCTTACAATCACACCATCAATGATAGAGATTCTAACCAATCAATTCCCAGTCAAGGCCTTTCATTTTTATTATTTAAAATTCCTCAATTTAAATCCCAATTTACTTAGCTCAACTCTTTTTGGAATATCTGATTAATAATATAGCACACTTTTCTGCAACTCGTTGGGAGACGACCTGGGACTTAAAACTCCCAGTAATTTTAATTTAAACTTTCAGTGATATATTTCTAAATTGATAGGCAGATTTTCGGTGAGTTAAGAACTATACTTGCAACGTAACCATTTTAATAAATTTTTAATTCACCAGCTTCTGTATCTCCATCAATTTCTGGCGCCGTTGCCGGGGAGTTGCAATAGAGTGCTTATTTTATTAATTAGAATTTATTTATTTGCATTTTATTTAATTTTGCTACTATGAGCTGCGTGTTTCTTCTGTCAAATGACACGTTCACCTCCTGATCCGCGCTTGCTAATATTCGATCCTGAAATTGAAAGAACAATTTCACGAATAAGGCAAGAACAACGTAGGTTAGTCCGCTCTGAGGGCGGATCTGAAAGTGAATATGAGGAAGAAACCAGCCCCGTTCTACTGATTCGGTTGTTTTACGTGCAGAAAACATGGCAGCTAGAAGAATTACCATTCAGGAGGAAGGAGCTCCTGATTTTACACTGCAACCATTTCAAGCGCATCATCCAGCGGTAGCTACGGATTTTGAAATAAAGACCGCACTGCTAAATTTGATGCCCAAGTTTCATGGCCTACCTGCTCAAGAGCCTATCAAGCACTTGAGAGATTTCCAGGCAGCCTGTTCTACTGTCAGGCGAGATGGCGCTGATGAAACTTCAATTCTGCTGAAAGCTTTTCCGTTCTCTCTTGAGGGAAAAGCAAGAGAGTGGTACTACACTCAACCTCTAGCAAACGTATCCAACTGGGATACACTCAGAAAGGAGTTCCTGGAGAAATTCTTCCCATCTGAAGTTACTGATAAACTGAGGAAGGATATCTCTACAATTGTTCAGGATGACAATGAGACTCTCTTTGAATACTGGGAGCGCTTCAATAATCTTCTGGAAGCATGCCCCCACCACATGATTGACAAGATCGTGCTACTCAGCTATGTCACACAAGGTATGAGGCCCTAAGATAAGACCATATTGGAAAGTGACAGCAATGGGTCTATGAAGAAGTACAAGACCACTGATGAAGCTTGGCAATTGATCAGTGATTTAGCTGAATCTACTTGGAACCACAGACAGAAGCAAGGCCGTTCAAGGGCCGTTGCAGAAGTATCTTCTGGCATAGAGACTGCTGCTCTAAATCGAAGCATCTGTGAAATGACCAACCTGCTGAAGCAAATGCAATTAAATTAACAAGCTCAGCAAACTCAACCGCAGCAAAACCAACAACTAGTCCCACAAAGAATTTGCGGAATTTGTGCTGATTACAGCCATTACACTGATGAATGCCCGCAGCTCCAACAAGAAGACAACATGGTGGCATCCACTCACAACTTCTATGACCACCCCAACCAAGGGTACAATCAAAGTGGAAATAATAACCATGGATGGCAGGACAATTCAAACCAGAATTGGAGGGACAACAATAATAGGGGAGGCAGAGATAATCAGGGAAATCAGAGGTGGAATAATTACAACAACAGGCAGCAAAATCAACCTTACCGAGCACCTCACCTGAGGCAAAACCAAGAACCACCGAATAATCAGCAGCAAACCCCCCAAATTACTCATTCTTCTGTATCTTCTAATGAAGAATTATTACAAGCTTTTGAGAAAAAACAACTGGCCATGGAAAATACCATTGTGAATAGTATTAACGCCAGTCTGAATGGTTTCACTTCTACTCTGCAAGCTTTTATGACACAACTTGGTTCAGCACAAAATTCCAATAACCAACCTTCAAGCACCACTGGAACCCCTCTCAACCATTACCCAATCCAAAGGGAGGCATTAATGCCATCACCTTGAGGTCCGGAACAACACTGTAGGAGAGGAATCAGGAGGAACCAAGCTCACCAGAATACGCCTCAGCTGAAGAGGTCGTAGAAATCGAAGATGTTGAAGAGGAAGAGGATATACAGGGCATAGCTGAAGAAGAGATAGCTCAACCACAGGAAGAAGCACAAAAAGGTGCAGACACCACAGAAAACACTACTCCCATTCCATTTCCACAACTTGCAAGGAAGCCTAGGAAGCAGCTGGAACCTGATCCTAAAATGGTAGAAATATTCAAAAAGGTTGAGGTAACTGTTTCCCTTTTTGATGTTATTCAGAAAGTACCTAAATATGCAAAGTTTCTAAAAGACTTATGTATCCATAAAGATAAAATTAATGAATTAGAAACTATTCCTTTAGGTAGTTCTATATCTACTTTAATGGGAGGATTACCTGAAAAATGTAGTGATCCAGGTCCTTGCATAGTTAGTTGTACTATTGGTGGTATAGTAATTTATGATTGCATGTGTGATTTAGGAGCATGTGTCAGTATAATGCCTTTGTCTATATATGATGTTTTAAGGCTCCCTCCCTTAAAAAGGTCGGCAGCTTGTTTTGTGTTAGCAGATAAAAGCATTATTACAGTTGCTGGAGTTGCTGAAGATGTTTTGGTGAACATTAAAGGGCTCACATTTCCCACTGATTTTTATATCTTGGAGATGCCCCATAATGATTCAGATAAGCCATCATCAATCCTACTTGGAAGACCATTCCTGAAGACATCAAAATTCAAATTGAACGCTTTTTCAGGGACATACTCATTTGAAATAGATGGCCGCATAGTAATCTTCAATCTGAATGGAGTCATTGACAACCCCCCAGAAGATCGTTCTATCTTCCAGTGTGATGTCATAGACGAAAGTGTGGCTGAAGTTCAAAAGGAAGAGTTTGAAGAGAGGCACACTGGACAAGGTCCAAGTGTGGGGACCCTCTTAACTGACAATGAGGACACTTCGCCATTTTCACAAGCCCCAAATAACCCAGAGCCTGTCCATGATCAAAAGTTAGAATTGAAACCTCTCCCTCCACATCTCAAATATGCTTACCTTGAGGATGAACAGAAGCTTCCGATCATTATTGCAAGAGAACTGACTTCTCAATAAGAAGAACAGCTACTTGATGTGTTGAGGAAGCATAAGAAGGCAATAGGGTGGAGTTTGGCAGACATAGTGGGAATCAACCCTCAAATATGCGAGCACAGAATATTTTTAGAAAAGGGAGCAAGACCTGTCCGTCAACCACAAAGAAGATTGAATCCTACCATCTTGGAAGTTGTCAAAAAGGAAGTGACCAGACTATTGGAGGCCGGTATCATATATCCCATTTCAGACAGTGAATGGATAAGCCCAGTGCAAGTGGTGCCCAAGAAGTCCGGAGTCACTACAGTGAAAAATGAGCATGGAGAGCTCATAGCAACTAGAGTTCAGAATGCTTGGAGAGTTTGCATTGATTACAGGCGTCTAAACCAAGCTACTCGTAAGGATCACTATCCACTTCCATTCATTGATCAAATGCTGGATCGCTTGTCAGGTAAATCACATTATTGCTTTTTAGATGGTTACACAGGTTATTTCCAGATTCATATAGCTCCTGAGGATCAGGAAAAGACTACTTTTACATGTCCTTTTGGGACCTATGATTATAAGAGAATGCCCTTTGGCTTGTGCAATGCACCAGCTACTTTCCAAAGGTGCATGATGAGTCTTTTCTCTGATCTTATTGAGGACTGTATGGAAGTTTTTATGGACGATTTTAGCGTTTATGGTGATTCTTTTAACCTTTGCTTAGATGGATTATCTAGAGTATTAGATAGATGTATTAATACAAACCTTGTATTGAATTTCGAAAAATGTCACTTTATGGTAAAGCAAGGGATTGTATTGGGACATGTGGTATCTAATAATGGCATTTCTGTAGACCCAGCAAAGGTGAATGTTATTTCTAGTCTACCTTACCCCTCTTCTGTGAGGGAAGTCCATTCGTTCCTTGGCCATGCAGGTTTCTACAGGAGATTTATTAAGGATTTTAGTAAGGTGGCACTTCCCTTATCCAGATTACTACAAAAGGATATTGAGTTTGAGTTCAGTGAGGATTGCAAACAAGCATTTGATAAGCTAAAGACTGCTCTAACTCAAGCTCCAATTGTGAGAGGACCCGATTGGAGCCAGCCATTTGAAATCATGTGCGATGCTTCCAACCATGCGGTAGGAGCAGCACTGGCTCAGCGTGAAGGTAAGAATCCTTTTGTTATTGCCTATGCATCTAAGACTTTAGACACTGCCCAGTCCAATTATACTACTACTGAGAAAGAGCTACTTGCTATTATTTTTACTCTGGATAAATTCCGGGCTTATTTACTTGGTACTAGAGTAGTAGTGTATTCGGACCATGCAGCTCTAAAGTATCTATTGGCTAAAAAGGAATCCAAACCAAGACTTATACGTTGGATACTGCTGTTACAAGAATTTGATTTAGAAATCAAGGATAGGAGTGGTAATCAAAATTTAGTTGCAGACCACTTGAGTCGCCTTGAACATATTAAAGATGATTCTACTCCTATAGATGATAATTTTCCTTTTGACAACCTGCAAGCAGTATCTGAGGTAGTCCCTTGGTATGCACCTGTTACTAATTATTTAGTTAGCCGCACATTTCCTCCACATTTTTCTAAACATCAAAGAGACAAGCTGAAAAGCGAGTCTAAATATTATATATGGGATGACCCATATTTATGGAGATGTGGCGCTGACCAGATAATTAGACGTTGTGTACCTCAATCAGAATTCCAGTCCATTTTAGAGGCCTGTCACTCATCTGAAAGTGGAGGACATTTTGGCCCTCAACGAACAGCTAGAAAAATCTTAGACTGTGGATTCTGGTGGCCTACTCTTTTTAGAGATGCTGCTGAGTTTTGTAAATCTTGTCACCCATGCCAGAAATTTGGTAACATATCCAAGAGGGATGAGATGCCTCAACAATATATGCTTTTCTGTAAAATTTTTGATGTTTGGGGCATTGACTTCATGGGTCCATTTCCAAATTCTAGTGGATATTTTTATATATTGTTAGCTATAGATTATGTTTCCAAATGGGTGGAAGCAATTCCTACCCGCACTGATGATGCTAACACTATTGTTTTCTTTGTGAGAAACCATATTATATGCCGCTTTGGATCACCACGAGCGATCGTGAGCGATCAAGGCACCCATTTTTGTAACAGGAGACTAACAGGATTGATGAAGAAGCATGGGATAATCCATAAAGTTGCAACAGCTTACCATCCCCAAACTAATGGGCAAGCCGAGGTGTCAAACAGAGAAATTAAACGTATCTTGCAAAAGATAGTAAAGCCTCACAGAAAATACTGGAGCACTAGACTACAAGATGCACTGTGGGCATATAGAACAGCATACAAGACACCCATTGGGATGAGTCCCTTCCGCTTAGTTTATGGAAAAACTTGTCATCTCCCAGGTGAAATCGAACACAGAGCCTTCTGGGCAGTTAAAGAGTGCAACATGGGGATTGAGGATGCTGGAGCTGAAAGAAAGTTACAACTGCAGGAACTGGAGAACCTTCGCCTAGAAGCTTATGAGAACTCCAGAATATACAAGGAAAAGATGAAAGCTGTGCATGATCAAAACATCAAGAAGATAGAGTTCCAACCTGGAGATTTTGTTCTCCTTTACAAATCTCGACTGAGGCTCATGCCCAGTAAGTTGAGATCAAAATGGGAAGGTCCATACAGAATAGAGAAGGCTGAATCGTACGGAGTTTATCACCTAAGCCATCCTTCCAGTTCTGAACTTATTAAGGTTAATGGACACCGCCTGAAGCTATACCATGGTGAGAAGGTGCAGAAGAGCAAGGAGCTTGAGATCTTCCGCCTGGAAGATCCCCACATAGCAACAGATTGAGCTAGTGGAGCGTCCAACTTACGGACATTAAAGCAAAGTGCTTGGTGGGAGACAACCCACCGCGGTATGATCGTTCTTTTCTTCACTTTTAGTTTTTCTTCTTTAAATAACTCTTCTCTTTATTAGTGCTTTCGTGCTCTTTCAATTACATGTCTTTATCTTTCCTAAAAAAAAAAAACTTTCGCCGCGTGACGCGATCGCACAAGCGACGCGTCCGAGTGGCAGTGGGAGTAAAGAAAAATAAAATGAACAGAAAGTTACGCAGGAGCAGCGCTGGAGTCGTGCCAAAGGCACAATTTACTCCACGCGACCGCGTGATCCATGCGGCCGTGTGCCCTGCATTTTCGACGTAAAAGGGTGCACAATGCTATATTGTGCGAGAGTGGTGCTGGATTGGTGCTGGAAGCACAATCCTGGTCACGCGACCGTGTCGCCGACGCGGCCGCGTCAATTAACTTCTGATGCACACTCACGCGATCGCATGACCCACGCGATCGCGTCACCTTAATTTGGCAATTGAATTATATTGAACAGAGAGTTGTGCTGGAGCGAGGCTGCACTCGCGCCAGCAGCACAACGTAGGTCACGCGACCGCGTGACCGACGCGATCGCGTCCCCCTTCCTGACGTGCATCTACGCTAACGCGTGCCATCCGTGGCCGCGTCGCATGCGCCGCACAGCTCAACCCAATAAGCCAAATTATCTTATCTTTCTCTCCTCCAAACCCTACTTTTTCTTTTCCCCCCTTCTTTTTTCTTTCTCCCCTTCCCCTTCTACCTCACCTTTCACTCTCTATCTCTCTCACCACCATTCACAAGGTTTTACCTTCTTCTTCCTTCTTCTCTTTTCTACCATTCTTATTATCTTATGTACATATATTATTCTTTTCTTTTTTTTTTCAAATCTTTATTTTTCTTTCTTCTTCTTTTTCCTTTTACATGGTATTAGAAACCTTTTGAGTTATCATTCCTCATTATATGCTTGTGGATTATTGCAAATTGTTTGACAATTATTTTTCTCCTATTTAAGGGATTGCTTGCATGTTCAATTTCATACTTTTTATATCTAGTTTAACATGCATGCCATGTGTTTGTGAAAAAGCCCATATAGCACTATGCACTTTTCTACACTACTTTACTCTACTCTGCAATGCTTGCTTTTTACAAATTCCCTTTCATATTTTATTAATTACATTTAATTGTCAATACAGACGTGATAGTTAGTTTGTTACAAATGGTAACCTAACTTGGACATTGAATGTTTGATATACGCTACTCATGCCTTTGCCTGCATGCCAATAACCCTCTTGCATTCTATTGTCCTACATGCACTTGCTATATTTCCATTGATGAGCTTTTCACATGTAATTCGGACCATGTGTTCATGCCATTTATCTTTTTTGTGCATTAACTATCACTTACAATACCCTCTTCCTTGCTCTATCTCTTTGAATTTAATTTCCTTTCTCTTCCCTTCTTTCAGGATGGCCACCAAGAAAGGAAAAGAGAAAGCTACTTCCAAACCACCAGCAAGAAGAGGAACTAAAAAAGCATTAGTGGCAGAGCCTTCTTCAACCGTAGTCAAGCCCTCAACAAAAAGAGTTAAGAGGATAATAAAGGTTGACGGCAAAGAGAAAGCCTTTCCAGTAAAGGACACTGCGCGATTTCCCAATCGCTACTGTGAGTAGATGTTCCCTATCCTAGCAGAAAGGAACTATAACAATGAATACCTTCTCATCCTCCCGCCCAATATTGCCACCTTTGTTGAGCCACAAATTGAGCGAAGACAATGGGGTTTCCTACGGAGACAGCCAAGGCAGGTCAATCTTTCTTGGGTAGTTGAGTTCTACTCCAACTTCTACATACCAACCCTGCAGTCTATTTATGTCCGGCAGAAGCAAGTCCCCATTACAGAAGAGGCCATTCAGCAAGTTCTGAGTCTTCCCCCTATTCCAGCAGGAATGGACGCTTTTCAAGAAGCCACCCTTCAGCGCCAGCGATACCAATTTGACTGGGACTCCGTTCTCAGAGTCATTGCTTTACCTGGCAGCCGTTGGATCTACGGATACCACCGCAACCGCCCTAAGGGAATCTTGGCTTCCGCACTTGCTTTGGAGGCTCGCGTATGGGCACAGATCATGTCCCATTACGTCTTCCCGAGCACTCATGAGTCCTCCTTCACTGCGGACATGGCTGTTCTACTATGGTGCATCCTTACAGACCAACCTATGGATCTCTCAAGACACATCTGGCATGCTATGGAGCATGTACAAATCGCAGGCAACTTACCTTTCCCCGCCTTGGTCTCAACTCTTGTCTCAGCAGCCGGAGTCTCCTGCAGAGCTGGGGACACCAAAGTCATGCTTCCATGGGATGATCAATATGTCCCTAACGGGAAATACCTCAGACTTTCAGTAGCCACTACAAGCCAGCCTCCTGAGCCGGTTGAAGATATTCCTTCTTCAACACCACACGCATCTACCACTGAGAAATTGCTCCAGCAGATACTTGAAAAGTTGGATCGGCATGAACAGAAAGCAAAGATGAGAGAGCGCCGTAACGAGCGCCGATTCAAACACCTCACGGAGCTACTCAAGGGACGCTTCAGAGACTCAGACACCCTGGACTCCACTTCTTTTACCAGCACCGGGAGCCATGATGATCCCGACTGTGGAGATACTACTACCAGCCCACCCCTGTTCCTGACAGACGGCACCGAGGACGGTGCAAAGCCTTAAGTGTGGGGAGGTCGGTCAGTACCTGACTTCCGGAGGTAAATTCTCTTCTCTGACACCAATAATTAGGATATTTTAGTTAGATTTTTCTTTCTTTTATAGAATAGAATAAATTGCATAGGTTAGGATAGTCGCATGCATGTTCTACTTGATTAAAAAGACAATAAGTTTCTTTTAAAAATCTATCTTTGGAACAAAATTTCACTAATTTTTCAAAATTTTTATGATAAATCTGCTTGAGTTGTATTTGGAACATGATGTTTGAGCTAAAGAACACACAACCTGTGAAAGATTTGAGCATTTATGTATGGTTACATTATTTAACCATAATTATTTTATTCTTGTGTGTTTACTTCTATATGATTGTAATCTATATTTTGCTTTATCTTATATGTCCAATATTTATTATATTTACATGCTTGCACATGATTGAGGCCATTATTTGTTTAAACTCACTTATCCAAATCAAGTCTACCCTTTTCAATTACCCTTGTTAACCACTTTGAGCTTTTAAAATCCCATTTGTTCTATATTGTACCACATTACTAACCTTAAGCTAAAAAATAATTGCATATCCCAAATTGAATCTTTGGTTAGCTTAAGATAGAATTGTGTGTGCTAGTTAAGTATGGGAAATTGTGGGAACAAAAGTTGTTAAGGTAATGTGTCATGAAAATTTAAAGGAAATTTGGATACCCACTCATGTGAAAATATAAGAATGAAAAATCTATGTGTATTGATGAGATTTATTTATAATCAACAATCCAACAGCACAAACACAAACACAAATCACAAAATAATAATCTTGGATCTTTTCGAATAGAGCATGAAAAAATTAAAAAAAAAAAGAACAAGGGAGCAGTGAGCACTGAGCACTAACCTTCGACGAGCAGAGGGCAGACGAAGATGACAGCGGTGAGACAGACGATAGCTACCACGATGAAGCTGCTTGACGAAGACGACGACTACCACGACGAAGCTGCTACGACGTTGGTGGAGGCTAGGGTTATTTGAGCCTATGAGAGGCTTTTTGTGCTTTACTGCTTTCTGATTCAGGAGGGGCTGGGGGGAGTGGGACACGAAGCTCAGGAAGGGTTTTCTTTTTTTTTTTCCCGAACCCAAAGAAACGACGTTGTTTTCTTTGAACTGGCCGGTTCCATGTCAACTGACCGGTTCAACGGTTCGCTCCCGATTTTTGTCTGGGCGATTTCTTCCTGTGAACCGAACCATTATTTGTTTAATAATGATTATAAATATTTGTTTCTACATTAAAACTGATCATTTTCTTATTATCAATGCAAAAGCCAATAACACCACTGCCAAATATTTGCAGCTAAGCAGCACTCCAAATTGAGTAGTTTAAACTCACGGTGCATGATCTGCCATGAGTACTTATACGAATAAAAATACAATAGTAAATATTTGAGCTGGAATCTTGTATAATATTTAAATATTTTTATTCATTAAGTTATTTATCTTTTTAATTATATATGTGCATTATTTATTTAATATTGTGTATTGACATTATTTAAATTTAATATTGGATATTGGCATTACTTATTTATTTATTTATTAAAAAAATTAGATTTATTGACAAATTTTAGGCCAAGTCAAACTTGACAATCAGGTTTAGTACTAATTAAAAAGTCTATAATTATAGGCTAAATTTAGACTAATATACTTTATTACAAGTCTAATTTGTTGAAGATAAAGTCTTACCTGACCTGGTCTGTTTTTACTCCTAATCACAATATTAGTTCTAATCATAATTAACGATATTTTTAATATGAGTAGTGTTTGATAAACCACTATTTTATAGTTTATATTGTGTTTAATTGTGTGGTTTTGTCGTGATCCTTACCCACTTATTCATCAATTTAGCATGCATTTAGATTTCCTTCCTGAATTTATTACATGTTTGAAAATTGCTTCCTCGAGACTTTAATTATTTAATTTCAATTCTCCTTTATTCCATTCGATGCCGTAATCTGTGTGTCAAGTGTTTCAGGCTTCATAGGGCATGAATGAGACGGAGATTGGAGAGGAAGCTATCAAAAAATGGAAGGAACACAAGAATTTGAGGAGATAACCAGCGAAAAGTGACGCGGTCGTATGGCTCATGCGATCGCGCGAAGGAGCGCAAATCGCAGTGACACAGCCGCATGGCTTGCGCGGCCGCGCGGATTGGAAAGCACAAGCAATGCGGTAGCGTGGACGACACGAACGCGTGAAGAGGAAAAGCACAAACGACGCGTCCGTATGGACGATGCGATCGCGTGACATGCGCGATCTTCATAAACTACAGAATCTGAAACCAGCGACTTTGGACCCTATTTCGGCCCAGTTTTCGGCCCGGAACAGCATACTAGAGCCAGAGAATATGCAGAAACAACAGAGACACATTCATTGAGTAGTTTAGATCTAGTTTTTTTTACTCTCTTAGGTTTTTCTCTCTAGTTTTTAGAATTTTAATTTAAAATTGATCTTAGCATTGGAACATTGAGAAGAGTTATTTTCCTCATCAAGACTTCATCACTCTAGTTTGTTCTCTTAACTTGGTTTTATTCTTCCATGTTCTTTGTTATGTTCAATTTTGTCATTCAGATACTTTTATGATTAATTAATGCAAGGATTATTTCTTTTTAATTTAATTTCCATTCCAATAATCATGTCTTCTTTTAATTCCCTTTCATGTGCCATGAATTCTTTATTTACAATGCGTGAGTAGTTTCATTACTTTATGGGAATTGATTAAAGGGAACTCTTGAGTTGGAAGGATTGAAAGAAAAATTTGTAATTGGGTTAAATGTTGGATTGCTATCCTGTCACCGACGCCAATCCCTTTAAATTAAGTGGGTTGCAACTTGTGAACAGATCTGGCATTTCCACTTGTTTGACTTTCTCTTACCTAGTAAGGGATAACCAAACAGAATAACTATTAATTATAAATTAATCTTACAATCACACCATCAATGATAAAGATTCTAACCAATCAATTCCCAGTCAAGGCCTTTCATTTTTATTATTTAAAATTCCTCAATTTAAATCCCAATTTACTTAACTCAACTCTTTTTGGAATATCTGATTAATAATATAGCACACTTTTCTGCAACTCGTTGGGAGACGACCTGGGACTTAAAACTCCCAGTAATTTTAATTTAAACTTTCAGTGACATATTTCTAAATTGATAGGCAGATTTTCGGTGAGTTAAGAACTATACTTGCAACGTAACCATTTTAATAAATTTTTAATTCACCAGCTTCTGTATCTCCATCAGTGTTATATGATTAACGAAAACTTTTTTTTCGATATTTGACCTATATTATATATTTTTAATATTAAATTTTAAATAAAAAATTTAAAAAATATGAAAATAAGTTATTGATTAATATTAATAAAAAGTATTAATTCTCACATTTTTGTTTCTTCACAAAGTGGATGTGTACAGAAGATAATTTAAAGATCATAACTAATTTAGAAAACTGGTACCCTTATCATATTTTTAGCCTATAGAGTTTGACATTTGTGACATTTGAAGCTAAAGTAAGTCAACACAAGAAGATCACGTAATCTTTTAAATCAAACATCTCGCTCAGACTGGATGAGTTATAGCCTACACCTGACAAAATGAGGAGAAAGATGCACCTTATACTTTCTACATTGCTGGCTAGTGCACATTGTTGACGTGTGTTACTTTATTTTCATAAAATGATAAAGTGTGGTTCACTTTATGACCCTGAAATAGTTATAGGTTTCCTCTAAAATTATTAATTTTAACCAAGTTTGGGCTACTTTGTCAATATACAATCTTGTTATGCCAAAATTTTTAATTTTTTTTTTAAGTTTTTTTTTGTGTATCATATTTGAATTTCTCATATACCAATCTCGTAATATTTTAAGCCTATAATTTTATGATAAAAGTTATTCTAATATGCAACTTAAAAAATTTCCAAGCCCAAGCTTATGTCAAAATTAAAAAAAAATTCCCAAGCTGAGGACCGTGGCCGAGGACGTAGCAGAATCTTCAAAACTAATAGCATAGTAACAGCTTGGAGCTTTCAGGTCCATGAGTTCGACTTTTTCAGTACTTCTGTTCATCTCTATTTTGATGGAGATCAGTGCAGAGGCAGATTGGAGTTGTAGCGGAGGAACTGAGGTGCTGCTTTTTATTTTAATTGAGTTAAGTGAGAAAAGTGATGGAAAGATTAGTCTCATAGTTTGTTCGTTACTAGATCCTTGTGAGTTTGAGTCGGGTTTATTTGGTCCTTAACAGTTAGTAGTTACCATGTACAAAAAAAATTCTCAATCCGACTTAGATCTACCGGAGTAAGGGTCAGCAGTACCAAAAAGGACAGTGGCTCATCAACTTAAGCGAATTGAGGAGGAAGATAGGGCGCATTCTCATTACATGGGGAACAACTCAGGTCTGAGTTGGTCCGGGTCACAGTGAAACTCGAAGATACCTCTGACAACAACAACTTTCTGTAGTCATTGAGGCGAAGGAGCCAACAACTGCAGATGGTGGAGATTCAGCCACCATGGAATGCAAGGGTGAGCCTCTGAAGTTAGTGATCTAATGGGTTTAGGAGTGGTGTGTTTTTAGGTTGGGTCTTCTTTACTCAGTCTGAGAACGAAAAAAAAAACCCAAATCAGGAGAGAGAGAGAGAGCATTTGTTGTGATGGCAGTTAATTCGTTTTAAGTAATTAATTTAAATAAGTTCTAAAGATTTTAATAGTTTCAAACAAAATTAATACATAGATTTATTTTTAAGATTTTATTATGGTAGATAAATCAATTTTTAGTTTATTTTTTAGTGAAGTAATTATCTAAATTAGTTTTTAATGATTTTAAAAGTGAACATTTTAAGATGTGTTTGAGAAACGCGTTAGGGAAGAGAAAAGCGCATTTGAGTCTCTTAAACGTTTCGTCTTTATATTTAGCAATATTTTATCCCTCTGAACGCAGAAGTGATTAATTGATGTCTCTTATTAATTATAAAATTAATTAATAAGATCTATTTAAATATCTAAATTAAGATGATAAGATAATATAAAAAATATTTAAATTGATGTCTCTTTTAGTAATTTTTTATCTAAAAGTAATTTTGAATAGTATAATCCAAACAATATTTATTTTACTATAAGCCATTTTGATATAAAGATTGTCAAACATAAATCATGTTAACACAAACTGACTTTTTATCAAAATCAATTTTATACAAACTTCTATTTGCAAATTGTAATTCAAGCACACACTTAGTCTCTCAAACAATTAATACACAAATTATTCTCCAACATTTTTTTTCTATCAGACATAACAGTCTTCTGTCCATTTTACTTTTACTATATGTCAATCTTTATTATTATTAACTTAACTTTGTACATGTGGATGATGACACTAGCATATATGCACTCTTTTCATTGAAAACAAGCAAGGTGAATAATAATACTTTAAAATTTAAATTCAAATATTTTTTTAATATAAACATGTTTTTTTAAATAGGACATTATCGAATTTTTGTTGACAATTTGACATTATGCATATGGAATTAAGTTACAAATTTGATAAAAAAAAATTTGTTAACACACACATATATATATGCGTGTGTGTGTGACACATGGATGTGTATGTTAAGTTAGTCTAATTATGAAGTAGAGATTCAGATAATTTTTTAAATTAATATAATTTGGTGATCAAGTTGAGATTTAAGTGAAAATAAATGAATAACTTTGATTATACTTATGGCATGTTTGAATAGATTCATATGTAACTTGTTTTAACTTTTAACTTATGAAAATATATAGTATTAATGTCTGGTATAATTTTCAAAACTAAGTTATAATTTTCTAAGAAGCTAATTAAGTGTTTATGGAAAAGTTAAAAAAATGAATTCTCTCTTAATAAATTTTTTTATCACAATTCTTCTAAAATAAGTACTTTTAGAACTAAAAAACCAAATACAAAATAATTTATTTATAAACTACTTTTAATATGAATATTTATTATTTTGAGCTATTTTTTCAAAAAGAGCTTAATTAAGCTGTTATTATTGAACATTATTATTGTTGTTGTTGTTGTTGTTGTTGTTGTTGTTGTTGTTGTTGTTGTTGTTGCTAGATTTAAAATTGTGTATATAGTGAAGATGGTTTAATAATATTTTTTTAAAAAAATAGATTAGAAATCAAATAGGTTTAACTTAATTTTAAAAGTTAATTTTATTATAATATTTACTAATATTTTTTTCTAATAAATACTTGAAAAATTTAGTAAGTCATATAATTTGGATTAGAAAAACTTTTGAAAATTGTATTTTTCTTCTAAAGATTTAAATGGATAGGACTAACTTGAATATGTGACATATAATTTGACCTAAGGACTACTTATAAATTTTATTAGAAAACTAAATCAATTTTTGCGCTTAATCTCTTGATTAATTAATTGACGACTAATTAATGCTTGAGAAACTGAGGAATCAAGGAATTGAAAATCAGTTACTAAAGATTTATCGTGAAGAATTTTTACAAACTTCAAAATAAGTAAACAAGGTTTGATTTCTCTAAAAGAATAAACATCTCCAAAAATCCTTAACTCTCACTATTATTGTCTTCTCTTAAATCAACATTCAAGTTCTCTGTCCATAAGCATTCAAGCATTTAAGTTCTAAAGCTCTCAATCTTGCCCTCTTCAATCTAGGTTCTTTAATCTAATCAGATATTTAATCTAATATTTGCTTGCTCAATTTTTTAATTTTTGTGAAAAAGATATTCACTCACCGTAGTATTACTTGAACGATTTGGTGCACTTATCGGTATCCGTAAATTTTAATTTTTACTCATCAACATGTACCACTCCGACTACTCTAGAAATCCAATTCTATCATTACAAAAGACTGACTAGTGAAGTCATGTGCAGTATTTTTCACCAAAAGCAAATGAAATTATATCTTTTTGGCAATTTATAATGGCATTAATTTTTTGCACATTTATAATTGTAATTGATTGTTTTTTTATTTCTATAAATAAATAATAAATCATAAATTAAAGGGACTAATAAAAAAAATACTCCACTTATAAGTTACTTGAAGCCACTCATATAAAATGAAATAATTTTTTTAAACTATTAATTTTTTCCATTGTTTTAAAAATTGTTTTCATTAGATATTTTTTATTCCCATGGGAATGCCTTTAATACATTGTGGTTGCAGGTTTGGGATCCGATCCATGTTGGTCGTGGATTGATTTTAAAGTTTTTAGTTTTCAATGTTTTTAATTTTTGTAATTTTAGTTTTTAGTTTTTATTTTGTTATAGATATTTTTTATTTCTAATTTTTGTTATTGGAAGCAAACATATTGAACTATGGGCTAGTAAGGCCCATCTGTCCAAAACGGGATAATTATAAAAATATTACTTTTATTATAAGCCATTAAATAATTTAAGACTAATCAAATGGTCCTTTTAAAAATTATAAAAAATTGGACAGCAAGACATTTACCTATATCAGAGGTGATAGGTGCATTCTTCTTCTTATCTCGACAGGTGCAGGTTATAACTCACCGCTCTGACTATAGTAGTATACTTTCGCACTCACCAACACCATAATAATGATGTTAGTTCCAATGCACAAAAGAAATAACAATTGAAAGGTGAGCAATACTAAGAATTAATGGTATAACGAGGTTACTGGCAGTTGCAATACATGAAGAACACATATTAGTCCATGGCCATATAAAGATACAATTTTTATTTTCAATATACATCTACTTTTGAACATTTTTATATTTTATTGATAGGCAGTTATTAGATCCTTACACTTTGTTTGGATGTAGAATGAAAAATGGATGAAAAGAAAATGAGTGGAAAGAAAATGAGAACAAAGAAAATAAAAAGAAAAGTTATTTTTTTTGTGTTGTTTGGATGAAGAGAAAATAGAAGGAAAGAAAGTTGAAAGAAAATTTTCTTTTGTTTGGATGGAAGGAAAAATAAGAGGAGAGAAAATCATACCTAAATGAAATTACATTAATACCCTTTATAAATTATAATATACTTATGTTATAATAACAAATTTGTAATTTTACCCATTTTCCACTCTAATATAAGTTTTCTTCTCAATTTTGGAGAGAAAATTTTAATATGGACCCCACATGTACTTTTACATTTTTCATTCATTTTCTTTCTTCATCCAAACAATAAAAAACTAATTTTTCCATCTATTTTCTTCTCCTTCATTTTCTTTTTTTCCAAATTCTTCTAAACCAAACAAAGTGTTATAGTTTGAGTCTAGTTTATTTTCTTATTCCCATTGCCAAATAAGGTGAGTTGCCTGCACCTGGAATGATGAGGTGAATGACGCATCGATAATTTTTTTATACCTATTTGAACTTTGTTGTCAGATTTTTTCACTATTTAAGCAAAGACCTTTGTAGTTGTCATATATTATATAATGGCATTTCAAAAAATTAGTATTTACATAAATACCCTATTTTGAACAGTTAGACTGTTTGTTTAGAGGAACAAAAACACAAACTGAAATATTTTGCTTAGTCATATCCGACTGTCAAGTCCAAAAAACAAATTATATCCAAGTGTTCTTTTTTCTTTTTTGATAATTAGTACATTTATATTTTTTTTGTGACTAGTAGTACATTTATATGGTCAAACAAAATATAATATTATATATAATTTTTATAAATTTGATCAATTGAAACACGAATTTTATATAATTAATTAATAGTCTTCTATTTTATCATATTCGCAAATATAATTAGTATCGATATTATTTAAAATTTTGAATATTAATTAGTATATAAAAAAGATAATTATTTGATTATGTCATAACTATATAACATCTTCTAAAACTGGTGGGTTGTATACTCATATTAGAATTTAGAAAGTCCTCTTTTTGTTGATATAACCATCACACACACACACACACACACATATATATATATATATATATATATATATATATATATATATATATATATATATATATATATATATTCTAATTTGTTAAAATAATTTTTATTTTTTAACTAACTTTTGGAAAAATAAGTTAAATGTACACTTGATTGTAATATAATATTAGAATATATTAAAAAAATACAACTACCTTATGCTAACAATTAATCTCTTCTTATACCAAAAATATTCTTTTCTTACCTAATTTTTTGTTACTTCTGTAACTCCTCATATCTAGCCTCTATTAAATTGAAATTTAAAGCTAATAGCTTTGAGATTGAGAGCAGTTTGAAGTGTACAAAGATGGAGATTCTGCTTTGGTACCACTGTTTAGCATTGCCTTCATCGTATCCACTGCGTTTGAATCCGAAATGCTAATGCTGCCGCCAGTGATCTTTGCCGTTGGTATTGAGGTATCGTTGGCTACCATTTTTTATAAGCTAGGCAGCTGTGAGCTTTTTGTTTTTCTTTTTTTTCAGTGTTTGGGGCTAAAAAAAGGCCTAGACCAGAACACAAAACACATGCCCTGACCCGACCGTACTTGATCGCCCTTCTTCCCCAAATCTACTGGCTGCAGCTCTGCTCCATTTCCATGGCTGATGTTTCCAACAAATTGACACCACGACATCGCTTCCCCCATGCAAAGAATATAAGAACCAAAGTTTTCACGTAAAATCGCTTAAGTAGAAAAGAATAATTTAATTGTCCGGAATAGTTTCGAAAATATAAAAATATTTTTTTTAAATATAGAGATTCGGATTCAGTGGATTTTTCTAAGTGGAAAAAAGTTTTCTTCTGAAAAATTTTGCGTAAAAATGCGTATCTGTAGATTAGCCAGTAGTATTGGCTTAAGTTTGTCTGGTACTATGTGAGAGAGAATAAAACAATAGGAATCTTAGAAAAATATTTGAAACAGCAAACCGGACGCTAATTCTAAAAGTTTAGGCCCAAAGTTAGGCCAAACGGACCAAAAATGCTATGCGATTGAACCGGGCCCAAGTTGAACCCAAACCCAACTTATAGAAAGTCATAAATGAGCCAAGAAAGCTCATTTTCAACACAAGAGGAAGAGAGGGTCGTGAGATTGAGAGAGAAGAGTGTCTATCATTGACATTATTCATCATCTCCTTCTTTTGGCCATATCTTGAGCTACGGTGCTCGAATGGATGAACGGTTTGCGGCCACGTGAAGCTCTCGCCGAGCTCTTCCTTTCTAACCGAACAAAGTTGGTAAGAAACTCTTTGTCCAAGCTCCATTTCTCTGGCCTATGTCATTTTTAAAAACAGCTTTTGTGTTATTGAGTTTCTTTGTGTTCTTGTTATTTAAGTGTAATCTAGCTTGGGTGAGTAGTGAATTTTACCCCAAAACTCATTGAGTAAGGTAAGATATAACTAAAACTTTGTATTTAGTTGTATGATATAAACCCTAGCTTTAATTCTTATTATTTTTCAGGATATAGAGTGTTCTTGGTGTTGTTTGGTGTTAAGTGAAGACTTGAAAGCTTATGGTAAGGTGGTTTTGTGCATGGAGGATAATCAGCCAATGTATGGTTTCAGTTTTTTTTATGTAATATGTAATGTTTCTGGCCACTTAGGCTAGTACACCTTAGGACAGGATTGAATTGGTTGTTAATAATTGTTGATGTATGATGATTGTGATGATTATGATGATTTTAATGAATGATGATGCTGATTTGTGATGTGGGGTTGAATAATGATGATTATACGGATTGATAATGAATTATGAGGCTTGTTGATGTTGATAAATATTGAGGATGGTGAAATAATATTTTGGGTTGTTAATTATTTATATTTGAGTTTTATAAGTGGAATTCGGTGTATAGAATTGATGATATTATATGTTTCTAAGTTGTGGAAAGATTAGAAGGTGTATGAATATAATTTAGGTCGTACTTGGGACTATTTTGGATGTGGAATAATTGGTAGGAATTGAGAGTTTTGGTAAATTTGAGGTTTAAAGAGGTTTGACTAACTTTGACGGATCATATCTTGAGCCTCAGTTTTTGAAATTGATTTTATATCAAATTAAAGATAATTTAAAGAGCTTCAAAACGGTAAAGATTTTGCGAAAATCAGAATTTTGTAGAAAAAGATATGAACGTTATAATTTGGTATAAAAATATGAATTCTGTGATGTTGCAAAAAATTATAAATTCTGGTTTGTGTGCCCACGCACACACCTGTGCCTACGCACTGAGCAGAACGAGTGTTATGACTCGTGCGTACTGATAAACGAAATTTTTAGCATGTCGATTTAGAATTCAATGATGAATATGATCGTGAGTATAGTCTAACCGACACTTAAACTTCGCATCAAACAATCCTATAATCTATAACCGAGAGTACTAGTCTCCCGAGTCGTCCTCCCTTGGAATTGCTAGAGAATGCATCTTATTGATTAGAAAGCCTTGTTATAATTCTTTGAGGGTTTAGCAAAATAGATGACAAACAATCAATTTTAGAAGACTTGGCCTAGGGTCGGCATTAGAAATTCTATCATTATAGCTTCCTCAATGATGATAACAATTAGGCTTTGCTTCATTTAGTTAACCCCTAGGTCTAGAGGAAAGTCAAATGAGAGTAACTAACTTGAGTCACAAGTCCTAGTTTTACCCTAGGGAAATCTAGCTTTAGTGCACTCCAAGTCAATTAGCAATTTCTAATTCCAAATCAACAATTGACATAAGCTATTCAACTCTTTCTAATGGTCCAAACCCTATGCCAAGTAAGAAACTTTTACTCCATAACTAGTGTTGGCATTTTATCAAACAATTGATGAGCAAGGATGAAAGGCATAGCAAAATTGAGAAGAAAGTAGAATTGAAAGTGCTTCAACACAAGGAATTAACAACAATCAACAAAGAACAACAATGGAAATGAACTTCTCAAGAAATTGATAGAATCCAAAACTACAAAGTTGAATTTAGGATCTATGAGAATTGAGCAATTACAAGCACTAATTGAGATTAGAGAAGAAGATCTATAACATGAACAAAGTAAATTGAGAATTGCAATAGATCTCACCAAAGAGTGATTGAGAATTCAGAAATGGAAGAAGATGAACCCTAATGAGAGCTTGGAATCTCTCCCTCTCTCTCTCTCCAAGAGTGTAACTAACAATAGCAAAGAATCTAGAACAATCTAAAATGAGCAAAAAGTCCCTTAACCCTTCAATCCCTGGTCTTCTTAAGCTTTTCCCGCCAAGGCACTTCCCCAAGATGGGATCTCCAACTGTCTCCACGCCCAGGTCACGTGATTTCTTAAAAAAATCATATTCGAGCATCGGCGCGCACGCGCAAAGCATGCGTGCGTGCCACTAGGGCATCTTATAATGCGAGCGGAGGCGCAACGTACGCGTGCGCGCCCATGGGGATTAGGGCCTAACCGCTACACATGCCGGCTCGTGGCTTGGCTTCTGGCTTTGACTTCTAGCTGTGCAATCCACGCGGGCGCGCCAAGTGCGCGCACGCACCCTTGCTGAAGTTCCCAAAGCTCAATTTCTCATGCTCCTTTCCTTTGTGCCCATTCTCCTTCTCTCTTCTGGTTCATCCCTGCCCTATACTTTGAAACCACTTAACACACAGGTCACGGCATCGAATGGCACCAAGAGAAGATTAGAAATGTATCTAATTTAGTGCAAAATAAGCATGTTTTCATTCATGAGGCAAAAATTAGGAAAGGAACACAAAAGCTTGTATTTTCATATGAAAAGTGTGTGGAATCATTGATAAAACCCCTGAAATCAATACAGGATAAACCCTCAAAATGGGGTTTATCAACCTCCCCACACTTAGATTCTAGCATGTCCTCATGCTTAGAGAAATGAAAAAGACACGCAAGAGACCGAATGATCATAAAGGTATAAGACTCATGAGGTGCAACCTACTTACATGAATGCAACAATGACTAGTGCTACTATCTACTTGGTTAGGGACAAATCAACCTTCCTAAGATACATGCAAGCATATAGGGTACGATAGTGGCCAACATATGGAGCTTACCAATTTTTCAGGCATCAAGTGCAATATACGCAACTTTGCATGAAGAATGCTCGTGAGAGCTGGGAATCATGAATTAGAGCCTTCGAACCCTCACCGGAAGTGTTTACACTCTATTCGCTCAAGTGTCTAGGGTTGATTCTCTCAATTTTCTCCTAATCATGCTCTCCAAGATTTGTTCTCCATCTAACAATCAACATTTATTCCATGCATGTGTACAAATATCATGAGGTCTTGTCTTTAGGTTGTAATGGGGTTAGGGTCAGGGTAGGATGCATATTTGGCTAAGTGAGCTTGAAATTTGGATCTTTTGATAAGGTTAAACTTCCCACCTAACCTATGACATTCTATACAATTTCAGAGCTAACCTAACTACCCATTTCTCACTTTTTCACATACTCATGCATTTTCTTTTTCATTTCACAACACTTATGCATTGATTTTATTGAGCTTCACTTTGGGGCATTTTGTCCCCTTTTTATTCCTTTCTTTTTCTTCTTTTTTTCTTTCTTTTCTTTTCCATATAATTTTTCTTTTTCTTTTGTTTTTCTCATTCTCTCTTTTTTTTTTCTATATACAAGAACCTCAATGCATAAGGTTTTACATTTGATCAATACATGAGTATGTACCTAATTCCCAATATTTTCAATAACAATACAAAACTACCCCTTTTATTCACCCAATGTCCCAAGGTTCCCACACTTGAATGATACTCACACACACTAGCCTAAGCTAATCAAAGATCCAAATAAGGACAATTATTATTTTTCGCTTTAAGGCTTGTAATGTGCTAAATTAAAGAACAAGTGGGTTAAGCGTAGGCTCAAATTTGGCTAACAATGGAAGATAAAAGGTAAGGCTATTTGGTACGTGGGCTAATGAAGTGATGGCCTCAATCATATAAATGCATGAATGCAAAAAATAATGGACATATAAACTCAAACAAAGCAAGGATCACACTCATAGAGAGAAAATAATTGCACACAAGAAGGAGAATAAGTGACTATAAGATGTAGCCACAAAACAAGGCTCAAAGCTCACTAGCTTGTGTTCTTAACTCAAAATCCATGTTCTAAAATACAATTCTTCAAGCAAGTTTATCATCAAAATATCCAAAATTGGCAATGTCAAGGTTGCCCTAAAGTATTAGTTTCCTAAAAAGAGTTTCATTGTTCCAACCAAGTAGACTTATCATGCAATTGGTGTCAAAGAAAACCTAATCATGCAACCTATCCTAACTACAAAGGAGTTCAAAAGAAAAAATTTTATTTGGGTGTTTGGTGGACGAAATTGTGATTCTTATTCTTAGATCTGATTCATTGTAATTGGATTTTTGATGAATATACCCTTAGGGCACTGTTTATTTTCTTCACAACTCCGTTCAACTAACCAGCAAGTGTACTGGGTCGTCCAAGTAATAACCTTACGTGAGTAAGGGTCGAATCCACAGAGATTGTTGGTATGAAGCAAGCTATGGTCACCTTGCAAATCTCAGTCAGGCGAATTTAAACATGATATTTTATTGGATTAAATAATAAATAAAAGGAATAATAAAAAGGATAGAATACTTATGCAGATTCATTGGTAGGAATTTCAGATAAGCGGAATGGAGATGCTGTAGAGCTCTCGGACGCCTGCTCTCCCACTGCTTCTACTCAATCCTTCTTACTCCTTTCCATGGCAAGCTTTGTATAGGGGTTCACTATCAGCTGTGGCTACTTTCATTCCTCTCGGGGAAATAACCTGTGCGGCTGTCACTCGCACAGCTAACCAGTCTGGAGGCATCACCCATGGTTGATAGCTACATCCCATCCTCGCAGTGAAAGCTAATGCACGCACTCTGTCACAGTACGGCCAATCACCGGTTGGTTCCCGCTCCTACTGGAATAGAATCCCTCTTTTGCGTTTGTCACTAACGCCCAGCAGGTTAAAGTTTGAAGCACGTCACAGTCATTCATGAACGAAATCCTACTCGGAACACCACAGACAAGGTTGGACTTTCCGGATCCAGATAAATGCCGCCATCTATCTAGCTTATACCACGAAGATTCTGTTGGGGAATCTAAGAGATACACATTCAAGCTTCTTTGCATGTAGAACGGAAGTGGTTGTCAATCACGCGCGTTCATGAGTGAGAATAATAATGAGGGTTATTAACTCATCACATTCATCATGTTCTTGGGTACGAATGAATATCTTGGAATAAGAATAAAAGAGGAATTGAATAAAAGAAAATAGAACTTCATTAATCTTTGAGGTACAGCAGAGCTCCACACCCTTAATCTATGGTGTGCAGAAACTCCACTGTTGAAAATACATAAGTGAAAGGTTCAGGCATGGCCGAATGGCCAGCCCCCTAAACGTGATCACAGGATCAAAATACAATCCAGGATGTCTAATACAATAGTAAAAGGTCCTATATATACTAGACTAGCTACTAGGGTTTACATGAGTAGGTAATTGATGCATAAATCCACTTCCGGGGCCCACTTGTGTGTGTTTGGGCTGAGCTTGATCAATCCACGTGTAGAGGCATTTCTTGGCGTCAAACTTCAGGTTATGACGTGTTTTGGGCGTTTGACTCCGGATCATGACGTTTTTCTGGCGTTTTACTCCAGACAGCAGCATGTACTTGGCGTTTAACGCCAAGTTACGTCGTCATTCTTCGATTAAAGTATGGACTATTATATATTTCTGGAAAGCCCTGGATGTCTACTTTCCAACGCCGTTGAGAGCGCGCCATTTGGAGTTCTGTAGCTCCAGAAAATCCATTTCGAGTGCAGGGAGGTCAGAATCCAACAGCATCAGCAGTCCTTTTGTCAGCCTTCTTCAGAGTTTTGCTCAAATCCCTCAATTTCAGTCAGAATTTACCTGAAATCACAGAAAAACACACAAACTCATAGTAAAGTCCAGAAATGTGAATTTAACATAAAAACTAATGAAAACATCCCTAAAAGTAGCTTAAACTTATTAAAAACTATGTAAAAACAATGCCAAAAAGCGTATAAATTATCCGCTCATCACAACACCAAACTTAAATTGTTGCTTGTCCCCAAGCAACTGAAAATCAAATAGGATAAAAAGAAGAGAATATACTATAAAGTCCAAAATATCAATGAATATTAATTTAATTACATGAGCGGGACTTGTAGCTTTTTGCTTTTGAACAGTTTTGGCATCTCACTTTTTCCTTTGGAGTTTATGAATGATTGGCTTCTCTAGGAACTTAGAATTTCGGATAGTGTTATTGACTTTCCTAGTTAAGCATGTTGATTCTTGAACACAGCTACTTATGAGTCTTGGCTGTGGCCCTAAGCACTTTGTCTTCCAGTATTACCACCGGATACACAAATGCCACAGACACATAACTGGGTGAACCTTTTCAGATTGTGACTCAGCTTTGCTGAAGTCCCCAGTTAGTGGTGTCCAGAGCTCTTAAGCACACTCTTTTGCTTTGGATCACGACTTTAACCACTCAGTCTCAAGCTTTTCACTTGGACCTTCATGACACAAGCACATGGTTAGGGACAGCTTGATTTAGCCGCTTAGGCCTGGATTTAATTTCCTTGGGCCCTCCTATCCATTGATGCTCAAAGCCTTGGATCCTTTTTACCCTTGCCTTTTGGTTTTAAGGGCTATTGGCTTTTTCTACTGCTCCTTCTTTTTTTTTTTCTATTTTTTTTTCGCCATTTTTTTCTTCTTTTTTTTTCGCAAGCTTTCTTTTTCACTGCTTTTTCTTGCTTCAAGAATCAATTTCATGATTTTTCAGATCCTCAATAACATTTCTCTTTGTTCATCATTCTTTCAAGAACCAACAATTTTAACACTCATAAACAACAAGATCAAAAGACATATGCACTGTTCAATCATTCATTCAGAAAACAAGAATTATTGCCACCACATCAATATAATGAAATTAAATTCAAGGATAAATTCGAAATTTATGTACTTCTTGTTCTTTTGAATTAAAACATTTTTCTTTTAAGAGAAGTGAAGGATTAATGGAATTTATTCATAGCTTTAAGGTATGGTTACATACTAATGATCATGAAATAAAGACACAAAACATAGATAAACACAATAATTAAAAACCGAAAACAGAAAGAAACAAAGAGCAAGGAATGAATCCACCTGAGTGAAGGTGGCGCCTTCTTGAAGGTCCAATGGTGCTTTTTGAGCTCCTTTATGTCTCTTCCTTGCCTTTGTTGCTCCTCCCTCATTGCTCTTTGATCTTCTCTTATTTCTTGGAGAATGATGGAGTGCTCATGATGTTTCACCCTTAGTTGCTTCCAATATTTGTGTGGAGGACAACTTATCCCCTGAGGTATCTCAGGGATCTCTTGATTTGCAGCCACATGTTCTACCACTGAGCTATGACGGCTTATATTTTCGTCTTTCCATCTCCCATGACTCAGAGGTGGAAGCTTTTTGTCTTCCCTTTGAGGTTTCTCTGGCTTTAGGTGCCATTAATGGTAATGGAAAAGCAAAAAAAGCTATGCTTTTACCACACCAAACTTAAAATATTGCTCGCCCTCGAGCAAGAAAAGAAAAGAATAGTAGAAGAAGAAGAAAATGGAGAAGAGTGAGGGGAGATGGATTCGGCTATATGGGTGGGATTGGGTGGGAAAGAATTTTGAATCTTGAAGGTGAGTGGGGTTTATGGGAAAGGGTGAGTGGTGAATGAAGAAGGGACGATCATGAATGGGGAGAGAGAGGGCGAGGTAGGTGGGGATCCTGTGAGGTCCACAGATCCTGAGGTGAGGATCCTGTGGGGTCCACAGATCCTGAGGTGAAAACAAATACCATTCCTTCACCATATAGGCATGTAAAATGCCTTCATGCATCATTCTGGCGTTCAAACGCCCATTGGTGCATGTTCTGGGCGTTCAACGCCCATGTAATGCATGTTTCTGGCGTTGAACGCCAGTTTCATGCTTGTTTCTGGCGTTCAGCGCCAGATTGTCCTCTGTGTGCGCATCCTGGCGTTTAACGCCAGGTTGTTGCTTGTTTTGGGCGTTCAGCGCCAGAATGGTGCTCTGTTCTGGCGTTGAACGCCGGCCAGATGCACCTTCTGGGCGTTGAACGCCAGCCCGTGCGTCCTCCAGGGTGAAAAATTTTTTTCTTCTGTTTTTGACTCTGTTTTTAATTTTTTTTTATTTTTTCGTGACTCCTCATGATCATGTACCTAATAAAACACAAAATAACAAAGAAACAAAATAAAATAAAATTAGATAAATAAAATTGGGTTGCCTCCCAACAAGCGCTTCTTTAATGTCAGTAGCTTGACAGTGGCTCTCATGGAGCCACAAGGTGATCAGGTCAACTTAAGTGTGGTATTCCCAACACCAAACTTAGAGTTTGGATATGGGGTTTGGACACCAAACTTAGAGTTTGGTTGTGGCCTCACAACACCAAACTTAGAGCTTGACTGTGTGGGCTCTTCTTGACTCTGAACTGAGAGAAGCTCTTCATGCTTGCTCTCTTTTGTCACAGAGGGATAGCCATGTGCTTGAAACACAAGATATTCTCCATTCAATTGAAGGACTAATTTACCTCTGTTGACATCTATCACAGCTCCTGCTGTGGCTAGGAAAGGTCTTCCTAGGATGATGCATTCATCATCTTCCTTCCTAGTGTCTAGGATTATGAAATCAGTAGGGATGTAAAGGCCTTCAACCTTTACTAGTACGTCCTCTACTAACCCATAAGCTTGTCTCACTGACTTGTCTGCCAGTTGTAATGAGGACAAGGCAGGTTGTACCTCAATGATTCCCAGCTTCTCCATTACAGAGAGTGGCATAAGATTTATCCCTGACCCAAGGTCACATAGAGCTTTTTCAAAGCTCATGGTGCCAATGGTGAAAGATATTAAGAACTTGCCAGGATCTTGTTTCTTTTGAGGTAGAGTTTTCTGAATCCAAGTATCTAGTTCACTAATGAGCAAGGGATGTTCACTTTCCCAAGTCTCATTACCAAACAGCTTGGCATTTAGCTTCATGATAGCTCCTAAGTATTGAGCAACTTGCTCTCCAGTCACATCTTCATTCTCTTCAGAGGATGAATATTCTTCAGAGCTCATGAATGGCAGAAGGAGATTTAAAGGAATCTCTATGGTCTCTAGATGAGCCTCAGATTCCTCTGGATCCTTAATAGGAAACTCCTTCTTGCTTGAGGAACGTCCCAGGAGGTCTTCCTCACTAGGATTTTCGTCCTCCTCCTCCCTAGTGCATTCGGTCACTTTGATTAAATCAATGGCCTTGCACTCTCCTTTTGGATTCTCTTCTGTATTACTTGGGAGAATACTGGGAGGAGTTTCAATGACTTTCTTACTCAGCTGGCCTACTTGTGCCTCCAGATTTCTAATGGAGGATCTTGTTTCATTCATGAAACTGAAAGTGGCTTTTGACAGATCAGAGACTATATTAGCTAAATTAGAATTGTTTTGTTCAGAATTCTCTGTCTGTTGCTGAGAAGATGATGGATATGGCTTACTATTATTCAGCCTGTTGCGTCCACCATTGTTAAAACCTTGTTGAGGTTTTTGTTGATCCTTCCATGAGAAATTTGGGTGATTTCTCCATGATGAGTTATAGGTGTTTCCATAAGGTTCACCTAAGTAATTAACCTCTGCCATGGCAGGGTTCTCAGGATCATAAGCTTCTTCAGAAGCTGCCTCTCTAGTACTATTGGATGCATGTTGCAATCCATTCAGATTTTGAGAGATCATGTTGACCTGTTGAGTCAACACTTTGTTCTGAGCCAATATGGCATTCAGAGCATCAATTTCAAGAACTCCTTTCTTCTGAGGTACCCCATTGTTCACGGAATTCCTCTCAGAAGTGTACATGAACTGGTTGTTTGCAACCATGTCAATGAGTTCTTGAGCCTCTTCAGGCGTTTTCTTCAGGTGAATAGATCCACCTGCTGAATGATCCAATGACATTTTCGAAAATTCAGAGAGACCATAATAGAATATATCTAATATGGTCCATTCTGAAAACATGTCAGATGGATATCTTTTGGTCAGCTGCTTGTATCTTTCCCAAGCTTCATAGAGGGATTCACCATCTTTTTGTTTGAAGGTTTGAACATCCACTCTCAGCTTGCTCAGCTTTTGAGGAGGAAAGAACTTATCTAAGAATGCAGTGACAAGCTTATCCCAAGAGTCCAGGCTATCCTTGGGTTGTGAATCCAACCATACTCTAGCTCTGTCTCTTACAGCAAAAGGGAAAAGCAAGAGTCTGTAGACTTCAGGATTAACTCCATTTGTCTTTACAGTGTCACAGATCTGCAAGAACTCAGTTAAAAACTGGTAAGGATCTTCAGATGGAAGTCCATAAAACTTGCAGTTTTGTTGCATTAAAGCGACTAGTTGAGGCTTAAGCTCAAAGTTATTGGCTCCAATGGCAGGAATGGAGATGCTTCTTCCATCAAATTTGGATGTTGGCTTTGTGAAGTCTCCAAGCATTCTCCTTGCATTATTATTATTATTTTCTTCTGCCATCTCTTTCTCTTGTTCGAAAATTTCAAGAAGGTCTCTTCTGGATTGTTGTAATTTAGCTTCTTTTAATTTTCTCTTCAGAGTCCTTTCAGGTTCTGGATCAATTTCAACAAGAGTGCCTTTATCCCTGTTCCTGCTCATATGAAAGAGAAGAAAACAAGAAAAGAAGAGGAATTCTCTATGTCACAGTATAGAGATTCCTTTATGTTAGTAGAAAAAGAAGGGAGTAGAAGAATGAAGAAGAAGGTTCGGTTTTTAGATGAAGAGAGGTGAAGAGAAGTGTTAGTAATTAAATAATTAAATAGAAGAAGAGAAGAGGAGAATTCGAAAATAATTTTTGAAAAAGTGGTTAGTGATTTTCGAAAATTGCAATTAAAATTTAAACATGAAACAATTAATTAAAAAGAATTTTTGAAAAAGAGAGAGATATTTTCGAAAATAGAAGAGGGAGAAGTAGTTAGGTGATTTTGAAAAAGATAAGAAACAAACAAAAAGTTAGTTAGTTGATTGAAAAAGATTTGAAATCAAAATTTAAAAAGATAAGAAGATAAGAAGTTAGATAAGATATTTTGAAATCAAATTTTGAAAAAGATAAAATTTTTGAAAAAGATAAGATAAAAGATAAAAAGATATATTTGAAAAAGATATTTTGAAAAAGATTTAATTTTAAAAATTTACTTAACTAACAAGAAACTACAAGATAAGATTCTAGAATTTAAAGATTGAACCTTTCTTAACAAGAAAGTAACAAACTTCAAATTTTTGAACCAATCACATTAATTGTTAGCTTAATTTTCGAAAATTTGATAAAAAGATAAGAAAAAGATTTTGAAAATATTTTGAAAAAGATTTTTGAAATTTTCGAGAATTATATAAAAAAAATGAAAAAGATATGATTTTTGAAAAAGATTTTGAAAAGATAAAATTTTTAAAATTGAAATTTTGACTTGACTTGTAAGAAACAACTAATTTTAAAATTTTTTGACCAAGTCAACCCAAAATTTCGAAAATTTGGAGGGAAATAAGGAAAAGATATTTTTGATTTTTTAAATATTTAAGGAAAAACACAAAAATGACCCAAAACATGAAAATTTTGGATCAAGACACAAGATGCATGCAAGAATGCTATGAATGTCAAGATGAACACCAAGAACACTTTGAAGATCATGATGAACATCAAGAACATATTTTTGAAAAATTTTTGATGCAAAGAAAACATGCAAGACACCAAACTTAGAAATCTTTAATGCATGGAAAATATGAATGCAAAAATGCACATGAAAAACAACAAAAGACACAAAACAAGAAATCATCAAGATCAAACAAGAAGACTTGTCAAGAACAACTTGAAGATCATGAAGAACACTATGAATGCATGAGATTTTCGAAAAATGCAAGAAAAATTTTTAAAAGCATGCAAAAGACACCAAACTTAAAAATTAACACAAAACTCAAACAAGAAACATAAAATATTTTTTATTTTTATGATTTTATGATTTTTTTGTATTTTTATTATTTTTTTTTCGAAAATAATGTTAGGAAAAACGAAAAATAAAAGAAAAAATTTTGAAAAAGATTTTTGAAAAGAAAATTACCTAATCTGAGCAACAAGATGAACCGTCAGTTGTCCATACTCGAACAATCCCCGGCAACGGCGCCAAAAACTTGGTGGACGAAATTGTGATTCTTATTCTTAGATCTGATTCATTGTAATTGGATTTTTGATGAATATACCCTTAGGGCACTGTTTATTTTCTTCACAACTCCGTTCAACTAACCAGCAAGTGTACTGGGTCGTCCAAGTAATAACCTTACGTGAGTAAGGGTCGAATCCACAGAGATTGTTGGTATGAAGCAAGCTATGGTCACCTTGCAAATCTCAGTCAGGCGAATTTAAACATGATATTTTATTGGATTAAATAATAAATAAAAGGAATAATAAAAAGGATAGAATACTTATGCAGATTCATTGGTAGGAATTTCAGATAAGCGGAATGGAGATGCTGTAGAGCTCTCGGACGCCTGCTCTCCCACTGCTTCTACTCAATCCTTCTTACTCCTTTCCATGGCAAGCTTTGTATAGGGGTTCACTATCAGCTGTGGCTACTTTCATTCCTCTCGGGGAAATAACCTGTGCGGCTGTCACTCGCACAGCTAACCAGTCTGGAGGCATCACCCATGGTTGATAGCTACATCCCATCCTCGCAGTGAAAGCTAATGCACGCACTCTGTCACAGTACGGCCAATCACCGGTTGGTTCCCGCTCCTACTGGAATAGAATCCCTCTTTTGCGTTTGTCACTAACGCCCAGCAGGTTAAAGTTTGAAGCACGTCACAGTCATTCATGAACGGAATCCTACTCGGAACACCACAGACAAGGTTGGACTTTCCGGATCCAGATAAATGCCGCCATCTATCTAGCTTATACCACGAAGATTCTGTTGGGGAATCTAAGAGATACACATTCAAGCTTCTTTGCATGTAGAACGGAAGTGGTTGTCAATCACGCGCGTTCATGAGTGAGAATAATAATGAGGGTTATTAACTCATCACATTCATCATGTTCTTGGGTACGAATGAATATCTTGGAATAAGAATAAAAGAGGAATTGAATAAAAGAAAATAGAACTTCATTAATCTTTGAGGTACAGCAGAGCTCCACACCCTTAATCTATGGTGTGCAGAAACTCCACTGTTGAAAATACATAAGTGAAAGGTTCAGGCATGGCCGAATGGCCAGCCCCCTAAACGTGATCACAGGATCAAAATACAATCCAGGATGTCTAATACAATAGTAAAAGGTCCTATATATACTAGACTAGCTACTAGGGTTTACATGAGTAGGTAATTGATGCATAAATCCACTTCCGGGGCCCACTTGGTGTGTGTTTGGGCTGAGCTTGATCAATCCACGTGTAGAGGCATTTCTTGGCGTCAAACTTCAGGTTATGACGTGTTTTGGGCGTTTGACTCCGGATCATGACGTTTTTCTGGCGTTTTACTCCAGACAGCAGCATGTACTTGGCGTTTAACGCCAAGTTACGTCGTCATTCTTCGATTAAAGTATGGACTATTATATATTGCTGGAAAGCCCTGGATGTCTACTTTCCAACGCCGTTGAGAGCGCGCCATTTGGAGTTCTGTAGCTCCAGAAAATCCATTTCGAGTGCAGGGAGGTCAGAATCCAACAGCATCAGCAGTCCTTTTGTCAGCCTTCTTCAGAGTTTTGCTCAAATCCCTCAATTTCAGTCAGAATTTACCTGAAATCACAGAAAAACACACAAACTCATAGTAAAGTCCAGAAATGTGAATTTAACATAAAAACTAATGAAAACATCCCTAAAAGTAGCTTAAACTTATTAAAAACTATGTAAAAACAATGCCAAAAAGCGTATAAATTATCCGCTCATCAGTGTTTACCTACGGAGATCGGTCGGCTGACCTCCCCATACTTAAAACTTGGCACGGTCCTCCGTGCTATAGGTGATGCGCAATGGGTGGCCGAGTTCCGAGTGTCCTTCATCTCCGTTGTCATTGCTATTTCCGCTTGAAGTTGCGGTAGATGTGGAGATATCAGGTTCCTCCATAGGTGGGGTGACAATGCTTAGAAGCTTCTTCATGTGAGCATATCGGCGCTGGTTACGCCTCTCATAGCGGTCCAACTTCTTGTGAAGGTCTTCAAGGCGTTGGGTGGCGGATTCTTGTGGTGCGGATGAGGTAGTGGTGTTGCGAGTTGAGTTGGTCAGTCCAAGGTCCTTGGTGACTTCCGGAGGCTTGAGGCACCTCTTGGTCGGAATAACATCTCCCTCGACTGGGATCGAGGTCCTCCGATCCTTAGCCTCTCGGTGGACACCGGCTGCCGCTACTAATTCAGTCACCATAGCGGGGAAGGGTAAGTTTACCTTAACATGAATACGCCCCATGGATTGGCGAATAGCATGCGAAATGTCAACCAGTTTCTCGGTTAGGATGCACCATACCAATAAGGCAAGCTCGGCGGTGATGGATGACCCATGTGTGCTCGGAAGCACGTAGTGAGCTAGGATTTGGGCCCATGCCGCGGCTCCTTGAGTGAGGAAACGTGCATCTAAACCCTTTGGTCTTTGCTTTATGGTTCCCCGAATCCAAAATACTTCGGTTGAAGCTATTACGCGAAGGATCGCGCTCCAATCGAACTCACGTTTGTCGCATGCTGATAAGACTTCTTGATATGCGTCATATCCATCCGCTAATGACCCAATCTTGAGTACTCCTTGGATGGCTTCCACTGTGACTGACACTTACTTTCGGTGCACAAAGACTGATGTGAGAAGGGGTGAGTGGTAGTTGGAGTAGAACTCCACCACCCATGATAAATTGACTTCCATTGGTTGCCTCAAGAGGAACCCCCATTGCCTCCGGTCAATGTGTGGCATCACTATCGGAGTGAGGTGGGCCGGTAGGACTAGACGGGGCTCCGGGTGATAATTCCGCTCAATCATCCTTGAGTAGACAAGTTCGCAGTAGCGGTTAGGGAACTTGTTCGAGTCCTTTGGAGGGTTGTCCTTCTCTAAGGCATCAACGGGGCCTGTAGCCTTCTTGAGCAGGGGCTTGACTGTTGGATCTTGGCGCGCTCTGTTGACGGTTGGCTTCTTCGGGGCTTTCCCTTTGTTCCTTTTGATGACCATCCTGTGATAGTAAAGAAAGGAGATAACATTAAACCCAAAGAAGCGTAATTGAATGTGATTATGCAAATGAGAAATTGTGCCGTAAGAATATGGGTATCCTTATTACATGATAGCTGCAACATGTAACTAAGATAACATGTGATAAGCAAGGCAAATCATTGGCATGTGGTATAGGGGTAGTGTAAGCATGCAAGGGAAAGGCATGAGAAGCATACACCCTCAAATACCAAAAGTGGAAAGCAATTTATGAAAAGGTGAGTGGGTGGATTGTAGAATGTGAGGGTGCACCCAAAAGTGACTAGTTAAGAAACAATGAGTCACAATGAGCATAAAAATCATGTATGCTTTTCCTCAAACACTTGGCGTGCATCCTTATTGTAGTATGCAAATGTATGAGGGGGAAGCAATGTAACATTCCACAAACCAATATTAATCACTACAATGCATAGTGGTTGTAAGAAAATTATGCAACACATCTCATCTATCAATGCAAGAGAAGTTATGACTCAAGTGCCTATGAAGAGTTAATTGGAAAAGGAGCAAAAATACCCCAAAGAAGTGAGGAGCTCAAAAGAGGGAGGAGAAAAAGAAAGAGACTACCTAAAAGAGAATGAAATTAACTGACTAAAAAGCAAAAGAGAGAAGTAGAGCAAGAGGGAAACCTAGTATAATACCTTGAGAGAGATAGAAAAGGGTATGGGAGAGGAAGTTGTAGAGTGGAATGATGGAGTATGGAGGGAGCAATGTAGGGACCACCGGAGGTGGGTGGTCGCCGGAGGTGATGGTAGGAAGTGGGTGTTTGGAAGGAGAAATGGTAGTAGGTAAATGGGTGGTAGAGGAGGTAAGAAGAAAAAAAGGGAGGAGAAGAATGAAAGGAGCAAGTGTGCTCCCCTGTTATGTTTACGTCGGTCACCCACGCGTGCGCGCACGGTGCGCGCTCGCGCAAGGAAGCGGGATGGGGTGATGGCGCGCGCGCGCACATTGCGCGTGGGCGCCCATGTGCTTGTGCTGGTAGCACAAGGGTGGCTCAGAGGTGGCACAACTTTCTGGAAGAGGTACCAGAAGTTGGCTGCAGGGTGTTGGCGCGTGCGCGGCAGGTGCACGCGCGCGGCAGTGTGGTTATGCCCCAGGCATGAGTTGGGCCTGGGGTTGGCTCAACTCTCTGGAGAGTGGCCTAGAGGTTGCTGCAGGACGAGGGGTGCGTGCGTGGCATGGGCGCGGGCGCGTGCCTCGTGTTGTGAGCATATGGACGCGTCGGCGCCTAGTGCGCGCACGCGGCAGAGGTGGTGGGCTGGTGGCTCAGTGCAGGCGTGAGAGTGGCCCAACTCTCTGGAATATGTACCAGGAGTGCACAGGGGCAATCGGCGCGCGCGCAAGGTGTGCTAGCGCGTCGATCTGCGGACTTGTCCAAGAGTGCATACGCGCCATGTGCGCGCACGCGTGATTGGCCTGTGCCTCAGGCATGGTGCTGGCGTAGTGTGGGCGCAACTTTCTGAAAAATGTATGTAGGGGTAATTTTTGCAATCCACGCGTCCGCGCACGTCTCGCGTCCGCGTGGATGGTCGAAAATGCTTCATGGGTGCGTACGCGCCAGGTGCGCGCACACGCGGAAGGGTGCCTTTTTCAAAATTTGCATGTTCTTGCACCACTTTCAGCATTCCAACCCTCCAAACAGCCACTTAAGCACTATAGAAGGATGTTTTAACATGATAAAGTACCAAATGAACTCAACGAATGAAACAAAATTTGAAATCAAGTCTAGCTACAACTTCATCAATCACCTAGCTACCAAACATAAAGTCAAGTGTTAAGCAAGTATCAATCAAAGAAGAATTCAATGGCTATGTACAAATGGTAGATCTTACCATGGTGGGGTGTCTCCCACCTAACATTTTTGTTTACCGTCCTTAAGTTGGACTTCCACTTGCTCAAAGTTCTTGTTCAAGAGATGCATCCCTCAAGAGGAACACTTCAAATTCCTTGGAGTTCTTTCTTTGCTCACCATGGTACAATTTGAGACGGTGTCCATTTACCTTGAAAATGTCCGGACTTGATGGGTGGCGCAAGTGATAAACCCCGTAAGGTTCTACTTTCTCTACTTGGTAAGGTCCATCCTATCTTGATCTAAGCTTTCCGGGTAGTAATCTCAACCTTGAGTTGTAAAGGAGGACTAGTTCACCGGGTCTAAATTCCCTTCTCCTAATGTTCTTGTCATGAATGGCTTTCATCTTTTCCTTGTAGAGTCTAGAATTGTCATAGGCTTCTAATCTCAAGCATTCCAATTCCGCCAATTGAAGCTTTCTCTCTACTCCGGCTCCACCCAAACTTAGATTGCATTCCTTTATGGCCCAATAAGCTTTGTGTTCGATTTCTATCGGTAAGTGGCATGCTTTACCATATACAAGCCTAAAAGGGCTCATGCCAATGGGTGTTTTGTAAGCCGTTCGATATGCCCAAAGTGCATCGGAGAGCTTAGCGCTCCAATCCTTCCTATTCGGCTTCACAATCCTTTCCAACACATGTTTAATTTCCCGGTTAGAAACCTCAGCTTGGCCGTTTGTCTGAGGGTGGTAGGCCGTGGCGACTTTGTGTGTGATACCATACTTCCTCATGAGGCCGTCCATTTTTTTGTTGCAAAAGTGGGATCCTTGGTCACTTATGATTGCTCTTGGGGAGCCAAAACGACAAATGATATTGTTCCTCACAAAAGAATAAACAACATGAGCATCATCTGTCCGGTTGGGGATTGCCTCCACCCATTTTGACACATAATCGACGGCTAACAAAATGTAGAGAAAGCCATTAGAATTTGAAAATGGTCCCATGAAGTCGATTCCCCATACATCAAAGATTTCACAAAAAAGCATATTTTGTTGGGGAATTTCGTCCTTCTTAGAAATATTTCCAAACCGAATGCATTGGGGACAAGATTTGTAATAGAGGGAAGAACCTTTGAGAAGGGTTGGCCACCAAAATCCGCAATCAAGGACCTTTCTTGCTATTCTTTGGGGGCCGTAGTGGCCACCGCCTTCGGAAGAATGGCAAGCATCCAAGATAGCTTGGAATTCGGTTTGAGGTATGCACCGTCGCACTATTTGGTCCGCTCCACACCTCCACAAATAGGGATCGTCCCAAACATAGTATTTGAATTCGCTTTTCAGCTTATCCTTTTGATGTTTGTCGAGATTGGGAGGGAAAGTGCGTGAAACCAAGTAGTTTGCTATTGGGGCATACCAAGGAACTACTTCCGAGATTGCGTGCAAACTATCTAGAGGAAAGGAGTCATTGATAGGAGTGGTGTCGCCTTTTGTGTGTTCGAGGCGACTTAGATGGTCCGCCACTAAATTTTGGGAACCACTCCTATCCTTGATCTCCAAATCAAATTCTTGTAACAAAAGCACCCATCGAATTAATCTCGGTTTTGATTCCTTTTTGGCCAACAAGTATTTTAATGCCACGTGATCCGAGTACACTACTACCTTGGAACCAAGAAGATAGGCTCGGAACTTGTCCAAAGCAAAAACGATAGCTAAGAGTTCCTTTTCGGTAGTAGTGTAGTTGGATTGGGCTCCATCTAGTGTTTTGGAAGCATAGGCTATGACATAGGGAATCTTACCTTCGCGTTGTGCTAACGCGGCTCCTATCTCATAATTCGAGGCATCGCACATGATTTTAAATGGTTGAGTCCAATTCGGTCCTCGCACAATAGGAGCTTGTGTCAATGCCACTTTAAGTTTGTCATATGCTTCCATACATTCCTTGCTCAGCTCAAATTCAGTGTCCTTTTGTAGTAGTCGAGAGAGAGGTAAGGCCACCTTGCTAAAGTCTTTGATGAATCTCCGGTAGAATTCTGCATGTCCAAGAAAAGAGCGGACTTTCCTCTCGGAGGAGGGGTAAGGTAAACTAGATATGACATTTATTTTTGCCGGATCTACGGAGATGCCTTCTTTTGAAACTATGTGTCCCAAAACAATGCCTTGTTTGACCATGAAATGACATTTTTCAAAATTTAAGACAAGGTTTGTTTTGGTGCATCTTTCTAAGACTTTTTCAAGGTTACCTAAGCAACAATCAAATGAATCACCGTACACACTAAAGTCGTCCATGAAAACTTCCATACATTGTTCTAGAAAGTCCGCAAATAAGCTCATCATGCATCTTTGAAACGTTGCCGGTGCGTTGCATAGGCCAAATGGCATACGCTTGTAAGCATACGTTCCAAAGGGGCAAGTAAATGTGGTTTTTTCTTGGTCCTTTAGAGCAATGTGTATTTGGAAGTATCCGGAGTAACCATCAAGAAAGCAATAATATGATTTACCGGCTAGTCGATTAAGCATTTGATCAATGAACGGTAGTGGAAAGTGATCTTTTCTTGTGGCCGCATTCAACCTTCGGTAGTCTATACATACTCTCCAAGAATTTTGCACTCTTGTTGCTATAAGTTCACCGCTTTCATTTTTGATTGTGGTCACTCCGGATTTCTTTGGCACCACTTGGACCGGGCTTACCCACTCGCTATCCGAGATAGGATAGATGATGTCCGCTTCAAGTAGCCGAGTGACCTCTTTTTTCACAACCTCAAGAATGGTTGGATTAAGTCTCCTTTGAGGTTGTCGGACCGGTCTTGCTCCTTCTTCAAGAAATATACGGTGCTCGCATACTTGGGGGCTTATTCCCACTAGATCCGCCAAACTCCACCCGATTGTCCTTTTATTTTTCCTCAAGACATCTAGCAACTTTTCTTCTTGTTGAGGAGTTAACTCTTTTGCGATTATCATGGGGAGCTTTTGGGCTTCATCAAGATATGAGTACTTTAGGTGGGGTGGTAGTGATTTGAATTCCATCTTTTTGTCATTATTTGAGGTTTGAGTTTTCGGATGGTTTGTATGGTGTGTGGTGTTTAATTTGTTTGGATCTTCATTTGCTTCTTCAATCATGTACTTCTCATCTAACTTTGCAAGGTGCACTTCGGCAACAATGTTGTCAATTGGGTCACACCGGAATAGAGAGTGATTCTCCGGTGGATGCTTCATTGCTTCTTCTAGGCTAAAACTTACGACTCTCCCATCTATCTCAAATGAGTATGTTCCCGAGTAGGCGTCTAGCTTAAATCTAGAAGTTCTCAAAAATGGTCTTCCAAGTAGGATGGATGATGCTCTCTCGATTTCGCTTGATGGCATTTCAAGGACATAGAAGTCAATCGGAAACACCAACTCTTTGATATTCACCAATACATCTTCCGCAACATCCGTCATGGTTATTATGCTTTTATCCGCTAGGACAAATCTTGCCGTCGACCTTTTAGTGGTGGTAACTTCAATACCCGGTAGACGGAGAGAGGCATGATGCTAACACATGCTCCGAGGTCACACATACAATCTATGAATTGAACTCCATTGACGGTGCAAGTGACCATACAAGGGCCCGGATCATCACACTTCTCGGGCAATGCTCCCATTAAAGCGGAAATAGAACTCCCCAATGGGATGGTTTCCAATTCAAGAATCCTATCCTTGTTCATGCATAGATCTTTAAGGAATTTTGCATATCTAGGCACTTGATGGATAGCATCAAAGAGGGGGATGGTTACCTCGACTTTCTTGAACGTTTCTATCATTTTGGGTCGAGTTCTACGCGCTTCCTAGCCTTCTTTGTAAGTGTTGGAAATGGGAGTGGTTGAGCAATTTCTTCTTCCAAGGTTCTCTTAGTCTTGGGGGTCTCTTTTGTTGGTTGAGTTTCATCCTCAACTATGACTTGTGGAGTCTCTTCTTCCACTACCTCTTCTATATCTATTCTCTCCTCCTCTTGAGCGATTGTGATGGGATTTGAATCCTTTGCTCCATTCTCTTTTAATTGTGTTCCGGATCTTAGGGTGATGGCATTGATGCCTCCTTTAGGATTGGGTTGAGGTTGAGAGGGAATGACGCTTTGGATTGGGGGTTGAGGAGTGGGATTTGATGGTGTATCCATGCGTGCAAGAAGAGCTTGTAGTGTAGAGGTGAGGCCGGTGAGACCGGAAGCAAGTGTGTTTTGTAGTTCCTTTTGGCCTTGGATGATGGTCCGGAGTGTATCATCTTGGTTAGAGGGGGCGGATGAATATGTGAGTTGAGGAGCTTGTGCTTGGTTGGGTGGTGGTCTTTGATGTGGTGGTTGGTATGTTTGGTAGTTCCTTTGTTGATTTTGTTGGTTGTATGGTTGATTTTGTTGATTGTAGGCTGGATTTTGTTGGTTGTAGGGTGGATTTTGTTGGTTGTAGGGTGGCCAGTTTTGTGAGTTGTTGTTCCATCTTTGACCTCCTCCTCCATTGTTGATGGCGTCCCTATTTCCTTGTTGATGATTGTCTCTCCAATTTTGATTGTGATTTCCACTCCCTTGATTGTAGCTTCCTCCTTGATAAGGGTGCCCTTGGTTAGGATTGCCTTGGTAGTACCCTTGATTTGGGCGGTCATAGAAATTATGGGTAGCCGCCAAAGTGTTGTCTTTTTGAAGGCTTGGGCACTCATCCGTGTAGTGGGAATAGCAAGAACAAATGCCACACACTTTCTGAGGGACCAATTGTTGGTTGTATTGTTGAGGGGGTGGAGGGTGTTGTTGATATGGTTGAGGTTGTTGTGGTTGTTGTTGGCTCAATTGGAGTTGCTTCAAGATGGATGTCATTTCACTCAAGGATTTGGTTAGAGCGGTGGTTTCACTACTAGTTGATACCTCATTCACGGTTCTTGGGAGGTTGACTCTTCGTCTCATATGTTGATTGGATTTGGCTAGGTCAATGATAAGTTTCCATGCCTTCTCCGCTGTTTTATATTTAGACAAAGAACCATTGCTAGAGGTGTCCAAGAGAGTTCTATCTTGTTCTCGCATCCCTTGACATATGTATCCAAGCAACACTTGAGTGTCAAGCATGTGATTAGGGCATGCATCTAGTAGCTTACGAAACCGTTCCCAATACTCGTATAGTGGTTCCGTTTCACCTTGTACAATACATGACATTTCCTTCCTTAGCCTATCCATCTTCTCCGGGGGAAGAATTTATCCGAGAATCCTCTTCTAAGCAAGTCCCAATCGGAGGTGACTTCACTAAATAGAGTGTAGAACCATTCTTTAGCCTTGTCCTCAAGAGAGAAAGGGAAAGCAAACAACCATATAGCAACTTCATCGGATCCTTCCCGTCTAGTTGTTGAGCATATACGATGAAAGTCTTTGAGATGTCAAATAGGGTCTTGTGCGGGAAGCCCATGGAATTTGGGTAGGAGGTTGATCAAAGCGGTCTTAAGTTTAAAGTTTGCATTCAAGTTGGGGTGAGTTACATGAAGGGGTTGAAGGACATAATCCGGTGCACCCACTTCCTTGATAGTAACTCTCCTCGGAGCATCCATGGCGTTAGTACCTAAAACAAAAGAAGAGTTGTTAGTGATATTGATGGGAGAATGATTATTGCCTTCTTTGAGTGACGGTTCAATATTCACTTTTAGTAAGGTGGTTGGGGTGGTGAAAACTTTTTCACCTTTTCCAAACTTTAACCGCTTCCGAGCTTGTCTAATATGAAGCAAAGTTCGTTCTATTTCCGGATCAAAGGGAACTAAGCTCGGATTCGGTTGTGAACGCGTCATGCAATGAAGGAGAAGTAAAACTCATGGTAACGATGAGGGGTTAGTCACTTGAACAAAGAATTACAATGAAATGCAACTATGTACATATACACACATTTACTCTAAATAATAACATGGCACACTAAGCAAATTCCCCGGCAACGGTGCCATTTTGATAAACAAATTTTTAGCATGTCGATTTAGAATTCAATGATGAATATGATCGTGAGTATAGTCTAACCGACACTTAAACTTCGCATCAAACAATCCTACAATCTATAACCGAGAGTACTAGTCTCCCGAGTCGTCCTCCCTTGGAATTGCTAGAGAATGCATCTTATTGATTAGAAAGCCTTGTTATGATTCTTTGAGGGTTTAGCAAAATAGATGACAAACAATCAATTTTAGAAGACTTGGCCTAGGGTCGGCATTAGAAATTCTATCATTATAGCTTCCTCAATGATGATAACAATTAGGCTTTGCTTCATTTAGTTAACCCCTAGGTATAGAGGAAAGTCAAATGAGAGTAACTAACTTGAGTCACAAGTCCTAGTTTTACCCTAGGGAAATCTAGCTTTAGTGCACTCCAAGTCAATTAGCAATTTCTAATTCCAAATCAACAATTGACATAAGCTATTCAACTCTTTCTAATGGTCCAAACCCTATGCCAAGTAAGAAACTTTTACTCCATAACTAGTGTTGGCATTTTATCAAACAATTGATGAGCAAGGATGAAAGGCATAGCAAAATTGAGAAGAAAGTAGAATTGAAAGTGCTTCAACACAAGGAATTAACAACAATCAACAAAGAACAACAATGGAAATGAACTTCTCAAGAAATTGATAGAATCCAAAACTACAAAGTTGAATCTAGGATCTATGAGAATTGAGCCATTACAAGCACTAATTGAGATTAGAAAAGAAGATCTATAACATGAACAAAGTAAATTGAGAATTGCAATAGATCTCACCAAAGAGTGATTGAGAATTCAGAAATGGAAGAAGATGAACCCTAATGAGAGCTTGGAATCTCTCCCTCTCTCTCTCCAAGAGTGTAACTAACAATAGCAAAGAATCTAGAACAATCTAAAATGAGCAAAAAGTCCCTTAACCCTTCAATCCCTAGTCTTCTTAAGCTTTTTCCGCCAAGGCACTTCCCCAAGATGGGATCTCCAACTGTCTCCACGCCCAGGTCACGTGATTTCATAAAAAAATCATATTCGAGCATCGGCGCGCACACACAAAGCACGCGTGCGCGCCACTGGGGCATCTTGTAATGCGAGCGGAGGCGCAACGTACGCGTGCGCGCTGGTGGACGAAATTGTGATCCATATTCTTTTGTATTTGTATGAAATCATTATTGTGGCACCAGTTGAATTCACAACTCCGTTCAACTAACCAGCAAGTGTACTGGGTCGTCCAAGTAATAAACCTTACGCGAGTAAGGGTCGATCCCACAGAGATTGTTGGTATGAAGCAAGCTATGGTCACCTTGTAAATCTCAGTTAGGCAGATTAAATTCGTTTATGGTTTCGAAAATAGAAATAAGAAAATAGAAGAAATAATAAAAGGGATAGAATACTTATGCAGATTCATTGGTGGGAATTTCAGATAAGCGAATGGAGATACTGTATGGCTCAAGAACGCCTACTTTTCTATTGCTTCAACTCAATCCTTCTTACTCCTTTCCATGGCAAGCTGTGTATAGGGGTTCACCGTTCGACGATGGCTACTTTGTATCCTCTCTGGAAAATGGTCCTCTGCGGCTGTCACTCGCATGGCTAATCGTCTGGAGGCATCACACTGGCCGAAGGCTACATCCCATCCTCGCAGTGAAAACTATGCTCACGCGCTCTGTCACAGCACGGCTAATCACTGGTTGGTTCCCGCTCCTACTGGAATAGAATCCCTTGATTCTTTTGCGTCTGTCACTAACGCCCAGCACTTGCAAGTTTGAAGCACGTCACAGTCATTCATTACCGGAATCCTACTCAGAATACCACAGACAAGGTTAGACTTTCCGGATTCCCAGGATCCTACTCAGAATACCACAGACAAGGTTAGACTTTCCGGATCCTCATGAATGCCGCCATCTATCTAGCTTATACCACGAAGATTCTGTTGGGGAATCTAAGAGATATGCGCCGGGCCTAAGGTAGAACGGAAGTGGTTGTTAATCACGCGCATTCATAAGTGAGAATGATGATGAGTGTCACGGATCATCACATTCATCAAAGTTAAGTGTAACGTATATCTTGGAATAAGAACAAGTTGAATTGAATGGAAGAAAATAGAATTGCATTAATACTTGAGGTACAGCAGAGCTCCACACCCTTAATCTATGGTGTGCAGAAACTCCACCGTTGAAAATACATAAGTAAAAGGTTCAGGCATGGCCGAATGGCCAGCCCCCAAAGTGATCAAAAGACCGAATGGTCAAGAAATAGATAAATACATTAGTTAAATGTTCTATTTATAATAAACTAGCTCCTAGGGTTTACATGAGTGAGTAATTGATGCATAAATCCACTTCCGGGGCCCACTTGGTGTATGTTTGGGCTGAGCTTGATCTATCCACGAGCTGAGGCTTCTCTTGGAGTTGAACTCTGAGTTATGACGTGTTTTGGGCGTTCAACTCCGGATCATGACGTTTTTCTGGCGTTTAACTACAGACAGCAGCATGTACTTGGCGTTCAACGCCAAGTTACGTCGTCAATTTCCGAATAAAGTATGGACTATTATATATTGCTGGAAAGCTCTGGATGTCTACTTTCCAACGCCGCTGAGAGCGCGCCATTTGGAGTTCTGTAGCTCCATAAAATCCATTTTGAGTGCAGGGAGGTCAGATTCCAACAGCATCAGCAGTCCTTTTGTCAGCCTTTTTCAGAGTTTTGCTCAAATCCCTCAATTTCAGCCAGAAATTACCTGAAATCACAGAAAAACACACAAACTCATAGTAAAGTCCAGAAATGTGAATTTAACATAAAAACTAATGAAAACATCCCTAAAAGTAGCTTGAACTTACTAAAAACTACCTAAAAACAATGCCAAAAAGCGTATAAATTATCCGCTCATCACAACACCAAACTTAAATTGTTGCTTGTCCCCAAGCAACTGAAAATCAATTAGGATAAAAAGAAGAGAATATACTATAAATTCAGAATATCAATGAATATTAATTATAATTAGATGAGCGGGACTTGTAGCTTTTTGCTTCTGAACAGTTTTGGCATCTCACTTTTTCCTTTGAAGTTCTGAATGATTGGCTTCTTTAGAAACTTAGAATTTTGGATAGTGTTATTGACTTTCCTAGTTAAGTATGTTGATTCTTGAACACAGCTACTTATGAGTCTTGGCCGTGGCCCTAAGCACTTTGTTTTCCAGTATTATCACCGGATACATAAATGCCACAGACACATAACTGGGTGAACCTTTTCAGATTGTGACTTAGCTTTGCTAGAGTCCCCAGTTAGTGGTGTCCAGAGCTCTTAAGCACACTCTTTTGCTTTGGATCACGACTTTAACCACTCAGTCTCAAGCTTTTTACTTGGACCTTCATGACACAAGCACATGGTTAGGGACAGCTTGGTTTAGCCACTTAGGCCTGGATTTTACTTCCTTGGGCCCTCCTATCCATTGATGCTCAAAGCCTTGGATCCTTTTTACCCTTGCCTTTTGGTTTTAAGGGCTATTGGCTTTTTCTACTGCTCCTTCTCTTTTTTTTTTTCAAAAGCTTTCTTTTTCACTACTTTTTCTTGCTTCAAGAATCAATTTTATGATTTTTCAAATTATCAATAACATTTCTCTTTGTTCATCATTCTTTCAAGAGCCAACAATTTTAACATTCATAAACAACAAGATCAAAAATATGCACTGTTCAAGCATTCATTCAGAAAACAAAAGTATTGTCACCACATCAATATAATTAAACTAAATTCAAGGATAAATTCGAAATTCATGTACTTCTTGTTCTTTTGAATTAAAACATTTTTCATTTAAGAGAGATGAAGGATTAATGGAATTTATTCATAGCTTTAAGGCATAGTTACTACATACTAATGATCATGAAGTAAAGGCACAAAACATAGATAAACACAACATTAAAAACCGAAAAGCAGAAAGAAATAAGAACAAGGAATGAATCCACCTGGGTGAGGGTGGCGCCTTCTTGAAGGTCCAATGGTGCTCTTTGAGCTCCTCTATGTCTCTTCCTTGCTTCTGTTGAATTATTCCTAGTAATTTTGGTGTTCCTCCCCTTAGTTGCTTTCAATATTTGTGTGGAGGACAACTTATCTCCTGAGGTATCTCAGGGATCTCTTGATTTGCAGCCACCTGTTCTACCACTGAGCTATGACGGCTTTATATGAGTCTTTCCATCTCCCAAGACTCAGAGGTGGAAGCTTTTGTCTTCCCATTGAGGTTTCTCTGGCCTTAGGTGCCATTAATGGTAATGAAAAAGCAAAAAAGCTATGCTTTTACCACACCAAACTTAGAAAATTGCTCGCCCTCGAGCAAGAGAAGAAAGAAAAGATGAAGAAGAAGAAGAAGAAGAGATGGAGGGATATGTGTATTCGGCTATATGGGTGGGTTTGGGTGGGAAAGAGTTTTGAATTTGAAGGTGAGTGGGGAAGAGTGGATAGAAGTGAGTGGTGAATGAAAAACAGAAGGGATGACCATGAATGGAGAGAGAGGGCGAGGTAGGTGGGGATCCTGTGAGGTCCACAGATCCTGAGGTGATCCTGTGGGGGTCCACAGATCCTGAGGTGTCAAGGAATTCCATCCCTGCACCAAATAGGCATGTAAAATGCCTTGGCACACCATTCTGGCGTTTAAACGCTCATTGGTGCACGTTCTGGGCGTTCAAAGCCCATGTAAAGCATGTTTCTGGCGTTGAACGCCAGTTTCATGCTTGTTACTGGCGTTCAGCGCCAGTTTTTCCATTCTGGGCACATTCCTGGTGTTCAGCGCCAGGATGTTGCTTGTTTCTGGCGTTCAGCGCCAGAATGGTGCTCTGTTCTGGCGTTGAACGCCGGCCAGATGCACCTTACTGGCGTTGAACGCCAGCCTGTGCGTCTTCCAGGGTGCGAATTTTTTTCTTCTGCTGTTTTTTATTCTGTTTTTAATTTTTATGATTTTTTCGTGACTTCTCATGATCATGTACCTAATAAAACACAAAATAACAATAAAATAGTATAAAATAGAAATTAGATAAATAAAATTGGGTTGCCTCCCAACAAGCGCTTCTTTTATGTCAATAGCTTGACAGTGGCTCTCATGGAGACACAAGGTGATCAAGTCAATGTTGTATAGTCCCAACACCAAACTTAGAGTTTGGATATGGGATCTTAACACCAAACTTAGAGTTTGGTTGTGGCCTCCCAACACCAAACTTAGAGTTTGACTGTGGGGGCTCTTCTTGACCCTGAACTGAGAGAAGCTCTTCATGCTTACTCTCTTTTGTCACAGAGGGATGACCATGTGCCTTAAACACAAGGTAGTCCCCATTCAATTGAAGGACTAATTCACCTCTGTTGACATCTATCACAGCTCCTGCTGTGGCTAGGAAGGGTCTTCCAAGGATGATGCAATCATCCTCTTCCTTCCTAGTGTCTAAGATTATGAAATCAGCAGGGATGTAAAGGCCTTCAACCTTTACTAGCACGTCCTCTACTAATCCATAAGCTTGTCTCAATGACTTGTCTGCCAATTGTAATGAGAACAAGGCAGGTTGTACCTCAATGATCCCCAGCTTCTCCATTACAGAGAGTGGCATAAGATTTATCCCTCACCCCAGATCACACAGAGCTTTTGCAAAGTTCATGGTGCCTATAGTGCAAGGTATTAAGAACTTGCCAGGATCTTGTTTCTTTTGAGGTAGAGTTTTCTGAATCCAAGAATCCAGTTCACTAATGAGCAAGGGAGGTTCACTTTCCCAGGTCTCATTACCAAACAACTTGGCATTCAGCTTCATGATAGCTCCTAAGTATTGAGCAACTTGCTCTCCAGTCACATCTTCATCCTCTTCAGAGCTCATGAATGGCAGAAGGAGGTTTAATGGAATCTCTATGGTCTCTATATGAGCCTCAGGTTCCTTTGGATCCTTAATAGGCAACTCCTTCTTGCTTGAGGGACGTCCCAAGAGGTCTTCCTCACTAGGATTTTCGTCCTCCTCCTCCCTTGTGCATTCGGCCATGTTGATCACATCAATGGCTTTGCACTCTCCTTTTGGATTCTCTTTTGTATTACTTGGGAGAATACTGGGAGGGGTTTCAATGACTTTCTTACTCAGCTGGCCCACTTGTGCCTCCAAATTTCTAATGGAGGATCTTGTTTCATTCATGAAACTGAAAGTGGCCTTTGACAGATCAGAGACTATATTGGCTAAATTAGAAGTGTTTTGTTCAGAATTCTCTGTCTGTTGCTGAGAAGATGATAGATATGGCTTACTATTGCTCAGCCTATTGCGTCCACCATTGTTAAAACCTTGTTGAGGTTTTTGTTGATCCTTCCATGAGAAATTTGGATGATTTCTCCATGATGAGTTATAGGTGTTTCCGTAAGGTTCACCCATGTAATTAACCTCTGCCATGGCAGGGTTCTCAGGATCATAAGCTTCTTCAGAAGCTGCCTCTCTAGTACTGTTGGATGCATGTTGCCATCCATTCAGATTTTGAGAGATCATGTTGACCTGTTGAGTCAACACTTTGTTCTGAGCCAATATGGCATTCAGAGCATCAATTTCAAGAACTCCTTTCTTTTGAGATATCCCATTATTCACGGAATTCCTCTCAGAAGTGTACATGAATTGGTTGTTTGCAACCATGTCAATGAGTTCTTAAGCCTCTTCAGGCGTTTTCTTCAGGTGAATAGATCCACCTGCAGAATGGTCCAATGACATTTTCGAAAATTCAGAGAGACCATAATAGAATATATCTAATATGGTCCATTCTGAAAACATGTCAGATGGACATCTTTTGGTCAGCTGCTTGTATCTTTCCCAAGCTTCATAGAGGGATTCACCATCTTTTTGTTTGAAGGTTTGAACATCCACTCTCAGCTTGCTCAGCCTTTGAGGAGGAAAGAATTTATCCAAGAAGGCAGTGACCAGCTTATCCCAGGAGTCCAGGCTATCCTTGGGTTGTGAATCCAACCATATTCTAGCTCTGTCTCTTACAGCAAAAGGGAAAAGCATGAGTCTGTAGACTTCAGGATCAACTCCATTCGTCTTTACAGTCTCACAGATCTGCAAGAACTCAGTTAAAAACTGATAAGGATCTTCAGATGGAAGTCCATAAAACTTGCAGTTTTGTTGCATTAAAGCAACTAGCTGAGGTTTCAGCTCAAAGTTGTTGGCTCCAATGGCAGGAATGGAGATGCTTCTTCCATCAAATTTGGACGTTGGCTTTGTGAAGTCACCAAGCATTCTCCTTGCATTATTATTATTATTTTCGGCTGCCATCTCCTTCTCTTGTTCGAAAATTTCTGAAAGGTTGTTTCTGGATTGTTGTAATTTAGCTTCTCTTAATTTTCTCTTCAGAGTCCTTTCAGGTTCTGGATCAATTTCAACAAGAGTGTCTTTTTTCCTGTTCTTGCTCATATGAAAGAGAAGAAAACAAGAAAAGAAAGAGGAATCCTCTATGTCACAGTATAGAGATTCCTTTATGTTAGTAGAAGAAGAAAGGGATAGAAGAATGAAGAAGGAGATTCGGATTTTTGGATGAAGAGAGGTGAAGAGAAGTGTTAGTAATTAAATAATTAAATAGAAGAAGAAAAGAGAAGGGAAATTTCGAAAATAATTTTGAAAAAGAGGTTAGTAATTTTCAAAAATTCAAGATAAAATATAATTGAAATTAAAATTTAAAATAATTAGTTAATTAAAAAGAATTTTTGAAAAAGGGGTGAGATATTTTCGAAAATTGAAGAGGGAAAGGTAGTTAGGTGGTTTTGAAAAAGATAAGAAACAAACAAAAAGTTAGTTAGTTGATTGAAAAAGATTTTAAAATCAAATTTGAAAAAGATAAGAGGATAAGAAGTTAGATAAGATATTTTGAAATCAAATTTTGAAAAAGATAAAATTTTGAGAAGGATAAGATAAAAAGATAAGATAAAAATTTTAATAAAAAGATATTTTGAAAAGGATTTAATTTTTAAAATGACTTGACTAACAAGAAACTACAAGATAAGATTCTAGAACTTAAAGATTGAACCTTTCTTAACAAGAAAGTAACAAACTTCAAATTTTTGAACCAATCACATTAATTGTTAGCTAGTTTTCGAAAATTAGATGTAAAGATAAGAAAAAGATTTTGAAAATATTTTGAAAAAGATTTTTGAAATTTTTCAAAAAATAGAAAAAAAATGAAAAAGATATGATTTTTGAAAAAGATTTTGAAAAGATAAGATTTTTAAAATTTGAAATTTTGACTTGACTTGTAAGAAACAACTAATTTTGAAAAATTTTGACCAAGTCAACCCAAAATTTCGAAAATTTGGAGGGAAATAAGGAAAATATATTTTTTTGATTTTTGAATTTTTAATTATGAGAGAGAAAAACAACAAAAATACTCAATGCACGAAATTTTTAGATCAAAACAATAAATGCATGCAAGAATGCTATGAATGTCAAGATGAACACCAAGAACACTTTGAAGATCATGATGAACATCAAGAACATATTTTTGAAAAATTTTTAATGCAAAGAAAACATGCAAGACACCAAACTTAGAAATCTTTAATGTATGGAAAATATGAATGCAAAGATGCATAGGCTATGACATAGGGAATCTTACCTTCGCGTTGTGCTAACGCGGCTCCTATCTCATAATTCGAGGCATCGCACATGATTTCAAATGGTTGAGTCCAATTCGGTCCTCGCACAATAGGAGCTTGTGTCAATGCCACTTTAAGTTTGTCATATGCTTCCATACATTCCTTGCTCAGCTCAAATTCAGTGTCCTTTTGTAGTAGTCGAGAGAGAGGTAAGGCCACCTTGCTAAAGTCTTTGATGAATCTCCGGTAGAATTCTGCATGTCCAAGAAAAGAGCGGACTTTCCTCTCGGAGGAGGGGTAAGGTAAACTAGATATGACATTTATTTTTGCCGGATCTACGGAGATGCCTTCTTTTGAAACTATGTGTCCCAAAACAATGCCTTGTTTGACCATGAAATGACATTTTTCAAAATTTAAGACAAGGTTTGTTTTGGTGCATCTTTCTAAGACTTTTTCAAGGTTACCTAAGCAACAATCAAATGAATCACCGTACACACTAAAGTCGTCCATGAAAACTTCCATACATTGTTCTAGAAAGTCCGCAAATAAGCTCATCATGCATCTTTGAAACGTTGCCGGTGCGTTGCATAGGCCAAATGGCATACGCTTGTAAGCATACGTTCCAAAGGGGCAAGTAAATGTGGTTTTTTCTTGGTCCTTTAGAGCAATGTGTATTTGGAAGTATCCGGAGTAACCATCAAGAAAGCAATAATATGATTTACCGGCTAGTCGATCAAGCATTTGATCAATGAACGGTAGTGGAAAGTGATCTTTTCTTGTGGCCGCATTCAACCTTCGGTAGTCTATACATACTCTCCAAGAATTTTGCACTCTTGTTGCTATAAGTTCACCGCTTTCATTTTTGATTGTGGTCACTCCGGATTTCTTTGGCACCACTTGGACCGGGCTTACCCACTCGCTATCCGAGATAGGATAGATGATGTCCGCTTCAAGTAGCCGAGTGACCTCTTTTTTCACAACCTCAAGAATGGTTGGATTAAGTCTCCTTTGAGGTTGTCGGACCGGTCTTGCTCCTTCTTCAAGAAATATACGGTGCTCGCATACTTGGGGGCTTATTCCCACTAGATCCGCCAAACTCCACCCGATTGTCCTTTTATTTTTCCTCAAGACATCTAGCAACTTTTCTTCTTGTTGAGGAGTTAGCTCTTTTGCGATTATCATGGGGAGCTTTTGGGCTTCATCAAGATATGAGTACTTTAGGTGGGGTGGTAGTGATTTGAATTCCATCTTTTTGTCATTATTTGAGGTTTGAGTTTCCGGATGGTTTGTATGGTGTGTGGTGTTTAATTTGTTTGGATCTTCATTTGCTTTTTCAATCATGTACTTCTCATCTAACTTTGCAAGGTGCACTTCGGCAACAATGTTGTCAATTGGGTCACACCGGAATAGAGAGTGATTCTCCGGTGGATGCTTCATTGCTTCTTCTAGGCTAAAACTTACGACTCTCCCATCTATCTCAAATGAGTATGTTCCCGAGTAGGCGTCTAGCTTAAATCTAGAAGTTCTCAAAAATGGTCTTCCAAGTAGGATGGATGATGCTCTCTCGGTTTCGCTTGATGGCATTTCAAGGACATAGAAGTCAATCGGAAACACCAACTCTTTGATATTCACCAATACATCTTCCGCAACATCCGTCATGGTTATTATGCTTTTATCCGCTAGGACAAATCTTGCCGTCGACCTTTTTAGTGGTGGTAACTTCAATACCCGGTAGACGGAGAGAGGCATGATGCTAACACATGCTCCGAGGTCACACATACAATCTATGAATTGAACTCCATTGACGGTGCAAGTGACCATACAAGGGCCCGGATCATCACACTTCTCGGGCAATGCTCCCATTAAAGCGGAAATAGAACTCCCCAATGGGATGGTTTCCAATTCAAGAATCCTATCCTTGTTCATGCATAGATCTTTAAGGAATTTTGCATATCTAGGCACTTGATGGATAGCATCAAAGAGGGGGATGGTTACCTCGACTTTCTTGAACGTTTCTATCATTTTGGGTCGAGTTCTACGCGCTTCCTAGCCTTCTTTGTAAGTGTTGGAAATGGGAGTGGTTGAGCAATTTCTTCTTCCAAGGTTCTCTTAGTCTTGGGGGTCTCTTTTGTTGGTTGAGTTTCATCCTCAACTATGACTTGTGGAGTCTCTTCTTCCACTACCTCTTCTATATCTATTCTCTCCTCCTCTTGAGCGATTGTGATGGGATTTGAATCCTTTGCTCCATTCTCTTTTAATTGTGTTCCGGATCTTAGGGTGATGGCATTGATGCCTCCTTTAGGATTGGGTTGAGGTTGAGAGGGAATGACGCTTTGGATTGGGGGTTGAGGAGTGGGATTTGATGGTGTATCCATGCGTGCAAGAAGAGCTTGTAGTGTAGAGGTGAGGCCGGTGAGACCGGAAGCAAGTGTGTTTTGTAGTTCCTTTTGGCCTTGGATGATGGTCCGGAGTGTATCATCTTGGTTAGAGGGGGCGGATGAATATGTGAGTTGAGGAGCTTGTGCTTGGTTGGGTGGTGGTCTTTGATGTGGTGGTTGGTATGTTTGGTAGTTCCTTTGTTGATTTTGTTGGTTGTATGGTTGATTTTGTTGATTGTAGGCTGGATTTTGTTGGTTGTAGGGTGGATTTTGTTGGTTGTAGGGTGGCCAGTTTTGTGAGTTGTTGTTCCATCTTTGACCTCCTCCTCCATTGTTGATGGCGTCCCTATTTCCTTGTTGATGATTGTCTCTCCAATTTTGATTGTGATTTCCACTCCCTTGATTGTAGCTTCCTCCTTGATAAGGGTGCCCTTGGTTAGGATTGCCTTGGTAGTACCCTTGATTTGGGCGGTCATAGAAATTATGGGTAGCCGCCAAAGTGTTATCTTTTTGAAGGCTTGGGCACTCATCCGTGTAGTGGGAATAGCAAGAACAAATGCCACACACTTTCTGAGGGACCAATTGTTGGTTGTATTGTTGAGGGGGTGGAGGGTGTTGTTGATATGGTTGAGGTTGTTGTGGTTGTTGTTGGCTCAATTGGAGTTGCTTCAAGATGGATGTCATTTCACTCAAGGATTTGGTTAGAGCGGTGGTTTCACTACTAGTTGATACCTCATTCACGGTTCTTGGGCGGTTGACTCTTCGTCTCATATGTTGATTGGATTCGGCTAGGTCAATGATAAGTTTCCATGCCTTCTCCGCTGTTTTATATTTAGACAAAGAACCATTACTAGAGGTGTCCAAGAGAGTTCTATCTTGTTCTCGCATCCCTTGACATATGTATCCAAGCAACACTTGAGTGTCAAGCATGTGATTAGGGCATGCATCTAGTAGCTTACGAAACCGTTCCCAATACTCGTATAGTGGTTCCGTTTCACCTTGTACAATACATGACATTTCCTTCCTTAGCCTATCCATCTTCTCCGGGGGAAGAATTTATCCGAGAATCCTCTTCTAAGCAAGTCCCAATCGGAGGTGACTTCACTAAATAGAGTGTAGAACCATTCTTTAGCCTTGTCCTCAAGAGAGAAAGGGAAAGCAAACAACCATATAGCAACTTCATCGGATCCTTCCCGTCTAGTTGTTGAGCATATACGATGAAAGTCTTTGAGATGTCAAATAGGGTCTTGTGCGGGAAGCCCATGGAATTTGGGTAGGAGGTTGATCAAAGCGGTCTTAAGTTTAAAGTTTGCATTCAAGTTGGGGTGAGTTACATGAAGGGGTTGAAGGACATAATCCGGTGCACCCACTTCCTTGATAGTAACTCTCCTCGGAGCATCCATGGCGTTAGTACCTAAAACAAAAGAAGAGTTGTTAGTGATATTGATGGGAGAATGATTATTGCCTTCTTTGAGTGACGGTTCAATATTCACTTTTAGTAAGGTGGTTGGGGTGGTGAAAACTTTTTCACCTTTTCCAAACTTTAACCGCTTCCGAGCTTGTCTAATATGAAGCAAAGTTCGTTCTATTTCCGGATCAAAGGGAACTAAGCTCGGATTCGGTTGTGAACGCGTCATGCAATGAAGGAGAAGTAAAACTCATGGTAACGATGAGGGGTTAGTCACTTGAACAAAGAATTACAATGAAATGCAACTATGTACATATACACACATTTACTCTAAATAATAACATGGCACACTAAGCAAATTCCCCGGCAACGGTGCCATTTTGATAAACAAATTTTTAGCATGTCGATTTAGAATTCAATGATGAATATGATCGTGAGTATAGTCTAACCGACACTTAAACTTCGCATCAAACAATCCTACAATCTATAACCGAGAGTACTAGTCTCCCGAGTCGTCCTCCCTTGGAATTGCTAGAGAATGCATCTTATTGATTAGAAAGCCTTGTTATGATTCTTTGAGGGTTTAGCAAAATAGATGACAAACAATCAATTTTAGAAGACTTGGCCTAGGGTCGGCATTAGAAATTCTATCATTATAGCTTCCTCAATGATGATAACAATTAGGCTTTGCTTCATTTAGTTAACCCCTAGGTATAGAGGAAAGTCAAATGAGAGTAACTAACTTGAGTCACAAGTCCTAGTTTTACCCTAGGGAAATCTAGCTTTAGTGCACTCCAAGTCAATTAGCAATTTCTAATTCCAAATCAACAATTGACATAAGCTATTCAACTCTTTCTAATGGTCCAAACCCTATGCCAAGTAAGAAACTTTTACTCCATAACTAGTGTTGGCATTTTATCAAACAATGATGAGCAAGGATGAAAGGCATAGCAAAATTGAGAAGAAAGTAGAATTGAAAGTGCTTCAACACAAGGAATTAACAACAATCAACAAAGAACAACAATGGAAATGAACTTCTCAAGAAATTGATAGAATCCAAAACTACAAAGTTGAATCTAGGATCTATGAGAATTGAGTCATTACAAGCACTAATTGAGATTAGAAAAGAAGATCTATAACATGAACAAAGTAAATTGAGAATTGCAATAGATCTCACCAAAGAGTGATTGAGAATTCAGAAATGGAAGAAGATGAACCCTAATGAGAGCTTGGAATCTCTCCCTCTCTCTCTCCAAGAGTGTAACTAACAATAGCAAAGAATCTAGAACAATCTAAAATGAGCAAAAAGTCCCTTAACCCTTCAATCCCTAGTCTTCTTAAGCTTTTTCCGCCAAGGCACTTCCCCAAGATGGGATCTCCAACTGTCTCCACGCCCAGGTCACGTGATTTCATAAAAAAATCATATTCGAGCATCGGCGCGCACACACAAAGCACGCGTGCGCGCCACTGGGGCATCTTGTAATGCGAGCGGAGGCGCAACGTACGCGTGCGCGCTGGTGGACGAAATTGTGATCCATATTCTTTTGTATTTGTATGAAATCATTATTGTGGCACCAGTTGAATTCACAACTCCGTTCAACTAACCAGCAAGTGTACTGGGTCGTCCAAGTAATAAACCTTACGCGAGTAAGGGTCGATCCCACAGAGATTGTTGGTATGAAGCAAGCTATGGTCACCTTGTAAATCTCAGTTAGGCAGATTAAATTCGTTTATGGTTTCGAAAATAGAAATAAGAAAATAGAAGAAATAATAAAAGGGATAGAATACTTATGCAGATTCATTGGTGGGAATTTCAGATAAGCGAATGGAGATACTGTATGGCTCAAGAACGCCTACTTTCCTATTGCTTCAACTCAATCCTTCTTACTCCTTTCCATGGCAAGCTGTGTATAGGGGTTCACCGTTCGACGATGGCTACTTTGTATCCTCTCTGGAAAATGGTCCTCTGCGGCTGTCACTCGCATGGCTAATCGTCTGGAGGCATCACACTGGCCGAAGGCTACATCCCATCCTCGCAGTGAAAACTATGCTCACGCGCTCTGTCACAGCACGGCTAATCACTGGTTGGTTCCCGCTCCTACTGGAATAGAATCCCTTGATTCTTTTGCGTCTGTCACTAACGCCCAGCACTTGCAAGTTTGAAGCACGTCACAGTCATTCATTACCGGAATCCTACTCGGAATACCACAGACAAGGTTAGACTTTCCGGATTCCCAGGATCCTACTCAGAATACCACAGACAAGGTTAGACTTTCCGGATCCTCATGAATGCCGCCATCTATCTAGCTTATACCACGAAGATTCTGTTGGGGAATCTAAGAGATATGCGCCGGGCCTAAGGTAGAACGGAAGTGGTTGTTAATCACGCGCATTCATAAGTGAGAATGATGATGAGTGTCACGGATCATCACATTCATCAAAGTTAAGTGTAACGTATATCTTGGAATAAGAACAAGTTGAATTGAATGGAAGAAAATAGAATTGCATTAATACTTGAGGTACAGCAGAGCTCCACACCCTTAATCTATGGTGTGCAGAAACTCCACCGTTGAAAATACATAAGTAAAAGGTTCAGGCATGGCCAAATGGCCAGCCCCCAAAGTGATCAAAAGACCGAATGGTCAAGAAATAGATAAATACATTAGTTAAATGTTCTATTTATAATAAACTAGCTCCTAGGGTTTACATGAGTGAGTAATTGATGCATAAATCCACTTCCGGGGCCCACTTGGTGTATGTTTGGGCTGAGCTTGATCTATCCACGAGCTGAGGCTTCTCTTGGAGTTGAACTCTGAGTTATGACGTGTTTTGGGCGTTCAACTCCGGATCATGACGTTTTTCTGGCGTTTAACTACAGACAGCAGCATGTACTTGGCGTTCAACGCCAAGTTACGTCGTCAATTTCCGAATAAAGTATGGACTATTATATATTGCTGGAAAGCTCTGGATGTCTACTTTCCAACGCCGCTGAGAGCGCGCCATTTGGAGTTCTGTAGCTCCATAAAATCCATTTTGAGTGCAGGGAGGTCAGATTCCAACAGCATCAGCAGTCCTTTTGTCAGCCTTTTTCAGAGTTTTGCTCAAATCCCTCAATTTCAGCCAGAAATTACCTGAAATCACAGAAAAACACACAAACTCATAGTAAAGTCCAGAAATGTGAATTTAACATAAAAACTAATGAAAACATCCCTAAAAGTAGCTTGAACTTACTAAAAACTACCTAAAAACAATGCCAAAAAGCGTATAAATTATCCGCTCATCACGCGCCCATGGGGATTAGGGCCTAGTCGCTACACATGCCGGCTCGTGGCTTGGCTTCTGGCTTTGACTTCTAGATGTGCAATCCACGCGGGCGCGCCAAGTGCGCACACGCGCCCTTGCTGAAGTTCCCAAAGCTCAATTTCTCATGCTCCTTTCCTTTGCGCCCATTCTCCTTCTCTCTTCTGGTTCATCCCTGCCCTATACTTTGAAACCACTTAACACACAGGTCACGGCATCGAATGGCACCAAGAGAAGATTAGAAATGTATCTAATTTAGTGCAAAATAAGCATGTTTTCATTCATGAGGCAAAAATTAGGAAAGGAACACAAAAGCTTGTATTTTCATATGAAAAGTGTGTGGAATCATTGATAAAACCCCTGAAATCAATACAGGATAAACCCTCAAAATGGGGTTTATCACGTACGTATGAGGGGTGCATGTGCACGCACACCTGTGAAAGTTGCATGTTGTACGTACGCACAACATCATGTGTACTCACAAGCAGGGAAGAGTCCTCTATTGAGTGTGTAAGCACACTCTTATGCAAACGCACAAAATGGAGAATTTTACTTTGTGTGCGTACGCACACCTCTATGCGTACGCATAAGTTGAGAAAATTCTTCTGGTGCGTGCATGCGTACAACCCTATGCGTACACACAAGCCCTCTTTTTCAATAAAAAACTCAGTTTTCAATTGTTTTACCTTTTCGGCAAGCTTGCAAACTTCCATAACGCTTGTTTAAGATTCCTTAGCTTTTTTTTTTGGCTTTGAAGCATAAGGAATACAATGAGTAAGTTTAAATAGTAATTTATGTATGAGTTTAAAAGACGGTGAATTAAGCCTGGTATGTTAGTTGGATGGTATTATCATCTGTACTAGTGGGGAGCCGGGTTGAGAATGAATTTGTGATATTTGAGGCTGGATGATGGGATTGATCATATGTTTGTGATAGGCATTGTTCTCCGTCGTAGGGGTTGTGGCAGTCTCTCACCTACGTTCAAATGTGAGGGTTATGGCAGTCTCCTGCTCACGTGATATGAATTATTTTGGTAAGTAGCTATGCGCTTCGGGCAAGAGCTGTGGCAATCTCTTGCTTGTCAAGGTAGCGATGCCGGTGTAGGGGCTGAGGCAGTCTCCCGCTTACCTTGAGATGTGAGGGCTGTGGTAGTCTTTTGCTCACATAACCTTTCTACCGCCAAAGTGAACTCGGGCACTATAACCCGAAAGAGTGCGCCAGCACTATAACTCACGGGGCGCAGGATAAAGTGCCGGGCACTAGAAAGAGTGAGTAGGGCACTATAACCCTGGTCGTGGCAAAAAGGCGACATCCCAGGGATGTGTTGGGTTGGCATTTTTAACCGACAAGTGATATCACGAGCCAAATATGATAGACATTCATCATATGCATCTTTTACATGCTTGCTTACTTTGATTACTTGAGTTATGCCTATTTGAATAACATGCCTAAATGCTAGTTGATTTACCTAATATATATGTATACTATTTGTGCTTTACTTATTTGCATTAAATGTGTTTTACTGGCGTTGAGAAGGATTAAGGCGATGGCAATGGGATCACACATAGGGTAGGTTGGCAAAGGCTGTGGGATACAGTGGCGTGATTGGTATTGGTTAGAAATCTTCTAAGTTTAGTTAACCCTGTTTAATGGTTTATGGTTTATGTTATTTATTTTGTTAAGCTTGAATATCGGTATCGATGTGAAGTTCTAGGATTGCCTTTGGCGTCCCGAAATCTCACATCTTATATATTGGGTATTGTTACCATATTGAGAACCTTCGGTTCTCATACCATATATTGTTGTTATTTTTCAGTTATAGGTCGCAACCCACCTCGGTGAATTTGCAGATATGGTGACAGAGTAGAGGATGAGCATTCTTATGTTTTATTTTACTTTACTTTTGTTGTAGTTATTCTATCACCTTTTATGTTTCATACTTTATTGTCGTAGAGGCTTACTTGAGAGATAAGTTGTATAAGCTGTTTTAACTTAAAAACTCTATATTGTCTATTTGTAACTAGTCGGCCTAAACTCTACGGGCTATGACTAGAGTCTTTTTGACTATCATATATATATATATATATATATATATATATATATATATATATATATATATATATATATATATATATATCTCTTGGTCATTATTATATCATGTCTTGTGTTGTATCTTGAGGAACGTTTCACGCATTGTATCTCTGTTTCTATGTCTTTGGGCTATATTTCTTCATCAGGCTTCTAGTATTAGCATTTCCTTCTATATTTACTATTGTATGAGCTTCAGAACTGTTGTGACACTTTGTTATCCTTGGCTTTATAGTTAGAGGTAAGGCTTAGGATAACGGGGTGTTACAAATAAGACGCAGCTCCCGTACCTCGTCATCACTGTATCTATTGACTCTGTGCGTTGCCACAACGCGAACCACCATATATATATATATATATATATATATATATATATATATATATATATATATATATATATATATATATATATATATATATATATATATTTCTCATTACAACTTTTATATTATTTATAAAATTGACACCACTTGGCTAAAAGTAAAATTTTCATATAAAACTTGCACATCCGAAAAACGATAATAAAGCAAACTTCACTTTGTCACATGATGAAAACGTTTTACACATGTCATCTATCTGAAGAGGACAACAAGGCAGAAAGAACGAGGTGCATCATTCACCTTATTCTGTTAGATGCAGGCTATAACTAGGTAATTATCAAAATTTTCATTATAGCAGTCTTTACTAGGTAGTTAATCAAGAAACAAACTGCAAATAGAAAATGAGGATAAAAGCATCTTTAATGTTTGGTGTTCATCCCTGGTTTAATATTTAAAGTCAGGCCCAACAACAGAGGAAGCCCAAAACATACAAGGCCTCCATGTCTGACTTATGCTATCCGATTTCCTGACAAGAGTGTAACTGCCTCTACAGCTGGTCCCATATATTTAAAATATGAGATCATAACAACCTAACAAACCTATAAAAGGGAAAAAAATAACTACTATACAAGATATGAGGGGAGGTTACAAAGATAACCCTAGGTCACTTCTACAACTATAAATACTCTCTCCATCTCAGGTATTTTTCGAATGCTAATCTACATAAAACTTGCCTAAAACCCTTGCTAACTTAAGTATTGGAGTCTCTTGCAGGTACTACTCCCCACCTTCTCCAAGACGTCAGATGATGGTACCTCAGCAACCCAAGACATCAGACATCACCCACAAAGAAACTTGGACTTCATGTTTAGGCCCAAATCATACCGGTTCTAGGTAAGTCCCGAAACATTGGCGCTTTGTCGGGGACTTGGAAATCAACGCTGCACCATGACGAACAACATCCTAGAACACGGACACACGAATTCTGAATCCAAAGCTCACGAAGAAGAACCACATAATGATGAAGGTGCAATCATCATACCTCCTCTACCTAACAGGGGAAAAAGGTGTGGCTAGAGACATGCATCATGTAGATCATAAAGGGCATAGGTGTAAGAACTGGCTTAACCGCTTTAATAAAATAATCATTTTTGAGTTTCCGGAGTAGATTCAAAATTTAGAAGTTTTAATTTGAAAATATAAAGGTGAAATTTGATTTCAATGAATTTCTTTGAGTTGGAAAATGTGTCTTTTTCGAAAAGTTTTTGTAAAAATGTGTATCGGTGCTTTAGCTGACAGTACCGGTTCTAGTTTGTCCAGTACTGCGTATTTCGAAAAATAAGATTTTGGGAAATTGATTTATTGTTTTGAAAGGATAAAAATAATTTAGAATCGAAAACCGGGCGCTAATCTTAAAGGTTTTAGCCCAAAGTGGGCCAAATGGACTAAAAGCGCTAACGGGTTAGACCGGACCCAAGGTCCAACATACATATATGTCTTTAATGAGCTTTAAGCTCATTTTGAAGGGAAGAGAGAGAGAGAGAGAGAAAGAGAGAGAAAGCTCGGATAGGTGATGGTAGGGGGTGAAATCCCATTGTCACTATTCATCATCACCTTACGAGCCATAATTTGCGTATGCACACTTCTTGAAAATTCCTATGGGCATGCATACGCACAACCTTATGCATACGCACATTGTCCTATTTTTCAACGAAAACCTTATTTTTAACTGTTTTACGTTCCCGGCAAGCTTGCAAACTTCCGTAGCACTTACTTAAAACCTTTTTACCAGTTTTTAGGCTTTGAATCAAGGGAGGATACTTTAAGTGAATAACAAGGGGAATTTTGGTTATGAGTTTAGAAGACGAAGACTTAGGTTTCTGAAGTTGTGGGTGAACTAGCAAAGTGTTTTATCGGTAATGGCTTGAGAACTTGTGAATGGATGGTAACTTGTGGAATTGAGAACTAATGATGGTTATTATGAGCTTGATGGATATTGAAGGAGAGTGTGCCAGGTACTATATCCTTGGAATGTTGAGAATTGATAATTAAAAGTGGATTGAGATGAGAAATAGTAATGACTGGTGATGATTTGAGGTTGATGGACTGGTTGGATATGAAAAGTGTGCCGGACACTAAATCCTTGGAATGATAGTGTGCTAGGCACTATATCCATGGAATGATTTATGATGAAATAGATGTTGTTGTTGTTTTCCTTCTCTGCTGCAAAAGTGTGCCAGGCACTATATCCTCGAAACGATAGTGTGCCAAGCATTATATCCTCGGAACAAAAGCGTGCCAGGTGCTATATCCTCGAACGTGGCAGAAAAGCAACATCCGAAAGGATGTGTCAGGTTGGCATTTATAGACCGACAAATGATATTACGAGTCAATAGGACAGGCATTCATCATGTGCATCTTCTATGTGTTTTTTTTGCTTTTCCTAATTGCATCTCTTGCCTAAATGAATAATATGCTTATTTGCTAGTTGTTTTACTTGCTGTACATGTATGTTACTTGTGTTTTATTTGCTTGTATTATCTATGATTGTCTGGTGCTGAGGAGGTTAGGTAGGCGGTGGCGATGTGATCGCACGGAGGTTAGGTTGAAAAATGCGTGGGATACAGCGGTGTGATTAGTATTAGTTAGAATCCCCCTAAGTTTAGATAACCATGTTTATGGTTTAAGTTCTTTATTTATTTTATTCTAAGCTTGAATATCTGTATTCGATATGAAGCTCTAGGATTGCCTTCGGCGCCCCGGAGCCTTACTTCTTACATATTGGGCACTGTTACCATATTGAGAATCTCCGGTTCTCATTCCATACTTTGTTGTTGTTTTTCAGATGTAGGTCGTAACCCATCTCAGTGAGTTGTGAGATGGTGACAGAGCGGAGGCCCTTGTTTATCTTTTGGAGTCTTTTGGAACTCTTTTGTTTAGATTCTCTCACTTTTGTATTTACTTTTGCCTTAGAGGCTTACTTTGAGAGATATATTTTGTATATGCTGTTTTAACTATCGAAACTCTGTATGGTAGTATTTAACTAGTCAGTCTAAACTCCACATGCTTAGACTAGTATCTTATGATTACTGTACTCTTATATATCTACATATATCTTGTTATCTTACATAGTGGATCTTGTCTTTTACGCTTGTAGCTTCGTGTGAATGTTCGCGCTTTGTAATTCCATATTTAAGCTTATTTTCTTCATCGGGCTTCTAGAATTCCTTCTATATATACTTATGTATAAGCCTTAGATTTGTCGTAACCTTTTATTAACTTTTGCTTTACGGCATGAGGTAAGGCTTAGGGTAATTAGGGTGTTACAATAGGATAGGTTCAGAAATTCACCATGCCAAAAGATCAAGAGGATGAGATCCCATAAAAATTATGGGACTCGTCCACGGACATTATGGACGGCTTTACAAAGAGAAGTACGATGACGCAAAGAATTGGAAGGCAAACTTACAAAGATGGAGTTCAACTTGAAGGGCAGGAGAGCCTGAGTTAAATGAGAAGGAACACCTCTGGCGGGCAAAGATCCATTTACAAAAGAAAACATACGGGTTTAAAGTCTCTAGAAACTTTAAGAGCCCGAACATCGACCCTACGATGGGACAACTAATCCAAGACACCACTTGAGTAACTTCAAAAGTCGCATGTACTTGGCGGATGTATCGGATGCAACCCACTGTAAAGCCTTCCCGACCACGTTAACCAAAGCGGCCATGAAGTGGTTTTATAACCTACCACCAAGGTTAGTCAATTGCTTTGATGACCTAGCAAGGAGTTTCCTCACTAGATTTTCAGTCCAGAAGGAAAAAGTTAAACATGCTCCGAGCCTCTTGGGAGTAAAACAATAAGTCGGAGAATCTATGTGGACTTACATGGAGAGATTCAACAAAGCATGTTTGGAAATCTAGAATTTGCCTACTGAAGCTGTCATAATGGGGATAATCAATGGCCTCAGAGAAAGCCCGTTCTCCCAATCCATATCAAAGAGGCACCGACTTCTTTATATAAGGTGCAAGAGCAGACAGAAAAGTATATCAACATGGAGGAAACACCAAGATTGAGGGAACCTACCTTGGCACAAGGTAATCAACAAACAACTCAAAGTAAGGAGAAAGAGGCCAAGAAAAAAAGAGTTCAACTCGAACAAATAAGGGTGTTCATGGGTCGATGATGGAGGGAAATCGTCGGTTAGGAATTTTGACAAAAATAATCTCGTCGAAATATAGATCCAAACCGATAAACATCCCTCAATCAAAGTTTAAATTGTTTGTCACAAGTACAAATCCGATAAAAACTGAGAGTATTTAAACATCGGGTCGTCTCTCAAGAAATTTCAAGGATGTGTGTATGTTATTGGTTATGGGGTTTTTTTGGGGTTTTTATGATAATAGACAAGAATTGTAAATAACAAGAAAGTAAGCTAACAACTAAGATAATATAAATGCTAAGAAGCTACTCATGGCAAGGATCAAGATTCAAGGTCTCCCATCTTGTATCATTGACCACAACATGGTAATTACAAAGGATTAATTCCACTTAGTTTTTCTCTAACATCAGAGGGTTAAGTGAAGTGGACATAGTTGATCATAAAACCAACTAACAACCCTAAATTACCAATGATACTGGACATCAATGATATCAAGGAAACTAAGTCCTAAATCACAAGACAAGAGTATAAAAATTTACCCTAAAATCCAACCAAGCATTTTATCAAACACTTGGAAGGCATAAAAGGAAAGCATAGTAAATTAACAAGAAATAGTAAATCTACAACTACCCAATACAAGGAGATAATAATAATAACTCAATTAAAAATAGGAAACATGAAAACATAAATTGCATTAATGAAAACTAAAATCAACAAAATAGAGGAAATAACAAGTAAAGCTAAGAGAACAAAGATGTATTAACAAGAAATTGCAAGAAAACTAAATGAAGACAAGAATTAAAGCCTAAAACTAAGAGAAACTATCCTAAATCTACCCTAATTCTAGAGAGAAGAGAGAACGTGTTACTAATCTAGGCCTAATTGCTCCCCCCTCCTTATTGAATTTGGCCTCTAATAGCTTCAGAAATGAGTTGGATTTGGGCCTGATCCAGCTCAGAAATCGCCAGCCACGTTTTCCTTCAATGAGGTCACGTGACGAGTGTCATGCGTACGTGTGGCCAAGCAAGTTCCTCTCTCACGCGTACGCGTCGCCATGAATTCGCCAAATCTTCATTTCTTTATGAATTCTCCATCTTGCATGCTTTTTCTTCACTTCTTTGATCCAATCCTTGCCTTATAAACCTGAAATCACTCAACAAACATATCAAGGCATCGAATGGAATTAAAGTGGATTAAATTTATCAAATTAAAGGCCTAAAAAGCATGTTTTCACTCTTAAGCACAATTTAGGAGAAATTTACAAAATCATACTATTTCATTGAATAAATGTAGAAAAATTTGATAAAATCCACCAAATTCAATACAAGATAAACCATAAAATTATGGTTAATCAATCTCCCCACACTTAAACAATAGCATGTCCTCATGCTAAACTCAAAAAAGACAAAAAAAGGGTATTAATATTTATTCAATGCAACCTATCTACATACAATCTATCTAAATGTATGCAACTACTTGGTAAAAATAAATCAATTTCCAAGAATACATATATAAACATAAGGGCTAAGGCAATAACAATCAAATTAAATCCACAATTGAACTAAGTTATTGAAAAGAATTTAACAACTTGCAAGAAAAGAAATGATAATAGGTGAAAACATGTAATTGAGCGATCGAACTCTCACCAGATGTGTATCCGCTCTAATCGCACAAGTGTATAGGGTTGATTGACTTAATTCTCCTCTAATCATGCTTTCCAATATTTGTTCTTCTTCTAACAATCAACAATTATTCAATGTATGCATACAAATATCATGAGAACTTTTGAGGGTTGTAATGGGGCTAGGGTAAAGGTAAGGATATATATATATATGAATAAGTGAGCTTGAAATTTGAACTTTTGATTAACTTAAGCTCTCATCTAACACACAACCTATTTAACTCTAATGCAAACCTAACTACCCATTCTTCTCTTTTTCACACACTCATGCCTTCTTTTCAATTCACATCCCATACGCATTGATTATTATTGAACTTTTCTTTGAGGCATTTTGTTCTTTTTTTATTGCTTTCTTTTTCTTTTTCTTTTCTTTTCTTTTTTCTTTCTTTTTATTTTTTATTTTTCTTTTATTTTTTCAAAATAAAATATATACAAGAGTATCAATGCATATGGTTTAAACATTTAATGTATGAGTATGTACCAAATTCCCATGATCTTCAATGAATATTCAAAATACACTTTTACCTTAACCAAAGTTCCCAAACTTTCCCATACTTAAATGATATACACTCTCACTAGCCTAAACTAATCAAAGATCCAAGTGAACGACATTTATTATTTTTCACTTAGGGGTAGTGATGTGATAAAATAAAGAACAAAAGGGGGTTAAATAGGCTTAAAATTGGTTAACAAAGGTGGATAAAAGGGTAAGGCCATTTGGGTAAGTAAGCTCAAATTAAATAAAGGCCTCAATCATAAAAATGCATTCATACACAAAATAATGGACATAAAGAATCAAACAAATCAAAGATTACAATCATAGAAAAAGAATAACACACACAAGAAGGAAAATAGTGGTTGAAATGATGCAACCGCACAATTAATCTCAAGACTCACAAGCTTATGTGTTCTTAGCTCAAAAACCATGTTTCACAATATATAATTCACGCAAGTTCAATAAAAAAAATTTTACTCAAATCAATTGGGGTGTCCTTAGATAATTTTTTTGGAAAATTTCATTATTTTTGACTAAGCTTATTATATATACATGCAAACCAAGAAAATGCAACTAAAAATTCTAAAAGACCTAGTAATAAAATAAAATAAAATGTGAAAGTGTTAGGATTAGAAATTTTTCACCCAAAAACAGCCGATTGGTCGGACAACCTCCCCACACTTAAAAGCTTGCACCGTTTTTGGTGCATTCAAAGATGAACAAGAGGATACGGCGACTACGTGGATTGACACCTTCAGCTGGTGGATCAACCAGTGCTGCGTGTTCTATTTTTTTTTGCTTCTTTTTTTTTCTTATGGGGACTCATCCATGAAAAAAATATGAAATAACACAGTAAGATGAGTAAATGCAAAGCAAGAAAGCATAGATTGTTGGAATTAGGTGATGATCACTAAAATGATCACTAAAATAAAGTGAGTGAATAAGTTTGTGACATGAGAAATCTAAGACCCAAGACTTTTGAAAAGTCCTATTTTGAACTAATTTCAAATCATATATTTATTTACAGTTTTAATTTTAGGAAATTATTTTATTGAAAATAATTAAAGATAGTTTTGGTTAATTGGATTTGAGATAAATTAAGGTTTTTATCCAAACTTTATAATTATGGATTATTTTCTTATTTACTATTTAAAGTCTTAGAAATTCAAATATAATGATGTTTGGATATTTAAATTAGAATTTTATCTAATTTTATAATTATTAAATTATTTTCTATATTTAAACTAAAAGTTAGTCGTTGTCAAATAATAAGAATTTTATGTGATTTGATTTGAATAATTTATATTTTTATAATTTAATACCTTAAGTTTTAGGAACAGAGAAAACTAATTATATTACCTTATAATTTCTATTAGAGTATTTGATTTCAAACCAATTAGTATTTTAATACAACAAATAATATTTTAAAGTAATTTTAAAGATTTAATTAGATTTCAAAATTTATACAATATAACCTAAATTGGTTTAGACTTTACAAAAAAAATATCTATGTAATATTTTGCCCCAAATCCTACCTTAACCTTAAAAATAAAATACAAAACCCTAATCCCTTGTACCCACTAGCCACCAGCCACTACCCCTTTCCCCCAAAACAAAACAAAACTCACACACACACACAGCAAGGGGGAGAGAAACGGAAGAAAGAAAGAAAGGGAAAGAAGAAAAGGGGGCAGTGGGAAAGAGGGGAATAAGAAGAAGGAGGCGGCACGGTGGGTGTCACTGCCACTGCCGCCAACGCTATTGGCAAGAGAGAGAGGATATCCGAGAGAGGAGAGCGCCAGTGGAGGAAGGAAGAGCTTGCGCCACCATCGCAGACCACCACTGCCACCGCGCCACTCATTGCTGTCATGAGGAAGACCAGGACCGAGGGAGAGAGCCATGCGAGGAGGAGGAGGAGGAGGAGTCGCCGTTTGTCCTTCCTACTGCCAGATGCCGTCGCCGCCGTTCGCGAAAGAGAGAGAGATGCATTGCGTTGGAGCTGCCGCCGTGGAGTGTGTCACCGTTGAGAAGTCGTCATTGCCAGATCCGCCGCTGGCCGAGCCTCTATCGCCGGAAAATATCACTGCCACTGCTGAGATCCCTTGCCGGTAAGGTTTTAAGTTGGTTTTCATTTTCGTTGAGTTTTCGGGAGCTTTATCATCGCTGCATATTTGTTACAGTCGCCGTCACCGAGTTCTGGTCAGCCTTGCCACTCGAGGTGGCTGCTGGGGCTGCCGCCAAACCAGTTCAACAACCGCCAATGTTTTATTTTCTTTTTTTAGTAAGTGTTTATGTTTTGAACAACCCCTGCGTTAGTATTTTGTTATGTTTGGTTATAAACTCTGAGGTTCTGGTAACGTAGGGTCGTGTTCTAAGCGTTGCATGTCGCTTTTAAGTTACTGTGAGTGCTACGAAAGTGATCAGGAGCTGAGTTTGTGATTGCTGTTGGTTTCTGGTTAAGCTAAAAGGTTTCGTTGACGCATTTTGGGTTATGGTTTCGACGAGTCGAGGTAGGGGATTTTCTAAAAACTAATTTATTTAATTGGAATTGTTATGAATAGATATGCTATGTGAAATGTATTTTTAGTGATTATACGAGTCTTATGAATTGTCTGATTATATCTTGGATGAATACGGTTGCGTGTTTGAGTGAAATAATGTCTGATTTTGATAAATTGGAGATTTTTAGATTGGTTGATTTGAAATGACTTTGATAGTCTGAAAGTCCGAGTTTTGTTTATTGGAAACTGATTTGGTCTTGAACCCGTTGAGAAGGGTTGATGATTGGTTTTGTTGGGACCCAGAAAGGGTGGCAAAGTCCAAGTTTTAGGGGAGATGTTGCCGAAATTTCTATAAAATCTGAGACTTTATTTGAAACGATATTTTAAAAAGAATAAATTATGCCTTGAATTGAATTACTGATAAATGAATTAGGTTTGAACTCTTTTATTAAGAAAATTATTATATTTTGAATGTAAACTACTTTAGAAAAGAATCATGGTTTAAAGTTGATTTAAAGATGAAAATAATTATGTTTTGGAATTTGATTAAGTAAGCAAATTTGGAGGAGTTTTAATGGATTTTAAAAAAACTTGGATTTCGATTAACTAATTTTCACTTGATGACATTTTAGGAAAATTTTGAAGTATTCTCTAAAACTTTGATTTAGTAAAACTGAAATAATTTCCGAGCCTTTGGAAACAGATTTAAGAATGAAATTGAAATTGATTTTCGGTTTAAATGATTTAGTTTTGGTTTAAATAAGTTGGTTTTAAATTTGGTTTGGAATATTTGGATACATAACTTGGTTTTGGTTTAAATTCTATTTTATTTATTCAAATCAAGAAGTTAAGGTTTTAGAAGTTTTCAATGAATTTAAGAAAATGAGTTAGGTTATTCACCCCTGAAGTCTTGAAACTCCACTGAGAAATTTTATGACCAAATCCTGATTTAGAAATGAATAATTTTGAGTCTTTCAAAAGAGATTTTGAATTTGGCATGGCTTTGAAATTGTTTGGAAGTTTTGGAAAGATGTGGAAAGTGGCTCCGTTTTAAAAAGTGATTTTTGGCAAGATGTAAATTGAATACATTTATTATTTAAAAGTAAATGGGTGAAAAATGATTTTGAAATAAGATATTGAGCCTGATTGATTGTGTATATCATCAAGATTGATGAGTTGTTGTTTGGTAGGCATAAGGGTCGGGTTCGTCCCATTTGCGCTGAGTTCTAGGCATAAGGGCCAAGTTCGTCCCGCTTATGCTGAGAGATTTGATATTGATGATATTGTTGATAAGTCGCTTGTGTCTGGCAAGGACGGTGGTTAATCCTGCTTGCCGAGGTTGCGGCGCCCGTTTAAGGACGGTGGTTAATTCCGCTTACGTGTATATGTGAGATCGGAGGCAGAGTATCCCGCTCACATCCTTTTGGATCACAGGAATGTGCAGGCACTGACATCCTGGACCGTGTGCCGAGCACATTATCCCAAGGGGGTTTCCATTTATTCGTGACCAAAAGGCAACATTCCCATGGGAATGTGTCGGGTTGGCAATTGAACCGAAAATGTGATATCACAGCCAGTAGGACAGACATTCATCATTTGTATCTAAGTGACATTGGATGGGCCTGAGGCCATGGTTGGTATGTTTGAGGTCTAGTTCTGTATAAAGTATCTGATTGGTTCAGCATAGACTTAATGGGCCTATGCTTGGAGCAGAATGATCATTTATACCGCATAGGTAACTGCTTTCATGTTTATGTCTTAGTAAAGTATGAAAAATCAAACTGGTTTAGCATAGATTTAATGAACCTATGCTTGGGACAGGTTGGTCATTCATACTGTCTAGAAAAGATTTTAAGATTTTTATAACAAAGGAGAAAGTTTTCCAAGCTTTGGATAATTAGCAGATTTCCTCTTTTGAAATGGATTTTTGGATGTTAACTCTTTGGATTTCAAAAAGGCACGTAAGATGAGCATTGATCACTGTACTTTAAAAATGGTTTTATTTTACGTATCTTGTTATAGCAATTTTGTAACCCTATAGTGAGAACCCTTTCGAGGACGATGTTCTCACTCCCCTACAGGTTTTTCCTTTTTAGGATATAGACGACGAAGTTTCAGAGGAATTTATTAGTTTTCTGTTATTCGGTATTTTTGTATTATCTTAGTTATTATTTTTCCCTCGCCTTTATCTTTATCAATTTTGTAAGAGGGATAGGAGTTTTGATATGTGAAGTTGTATATTGGTATTAGTTATATATGTAATCCTTGTAAGTATGTATATATAGATATATGTTTTTCTTTTGAAAAGGTCTTTCGAAAGGTTATGCGGTTTTTAAGTTTTAAACAGGCTCCTATTCTAGTATTAATTATTATTAGAGTTGTCGTAATATCCAAGCTATCAGAGTAGCGCAGCCGGAAGCATGACATTCTGATAGTAAGGGTGCTACAAGAGAAACAAGTGTGTGAATTCTAAGTTGCATGGGGTTTAGAACGCACACACTAAAAGCTATGTGACAATTACACAAAAGAAGTATGTACTTCACTCATTCTAGTGTGCTTGAGATGCTTTAAAAGAAACTTGTTTGTTAAGACAAACAAACAACCAATAAAGAAGCAAGAAAGCACTCAATAGAATCAAGCAATTGTGAATTGGATAATGCATGGACATTGGTTGATGTGCAAGAGAACTTAATGGACTAAATGATATATGAAACTTACACATCAATCAATGACACACTTTGAAGTTTGTTTGCAATACCTAATTGACATAGAAGGTGCGTGGAACATGGGTGCTATACAAGTTATGAAAATAGAGAAATAGAGGTGAAAATCAATCACATAGCAAGCATTGTCCACAAAACTTGAAAAACTAAAAAATATGTCACTAGGTAAGTTTATGATCCAATTTCACAATTCTAAAATCTCAATGCATGAATTAGATGACGTAAATAAAGATCAATCATAAACAAACATCACCTAACAAAAAATGCATTCAATAGATAGTGAATTCAAATTATATGGTGGCTAGCTACAACATGCAATATAGAAATCCAAAAATATTCTCAAAGGCAATGTTATGAGTACTTGGTATGCACAAAATTAAATATGAAGAACTCAATACCAAACAACAATTTATAATCTCAACAAAGAAATCCAACAGTAAATAATTTCAGCATCAAGAAGTAGCAAATCAAATCAATAATCCAACACTTATCCACTAAAACAGAAAATTAAACTAACTAACTAACTAAAGGAGATGGTGGTAGATGATGAATGGTGGTGGTGGATGATGGTTGAGTGATGAAAAGAAAAGAAGAAAAGAGAAAAAAAGAAAAGAAATGAGAAAAACAGAAGAGTTTGTGAGATAGGGGTGCCCACGCATAAGCATAGGTCACGCGTGAGCGTGGGTTGGGAGAATGGGATGCGACGCGTACGCGACAGACGTACGCAGGGAAAGGGAAGATAGAGATTGACGCGTACGCATGGGTCACGCATACGTGTGGGAAGACATTGTGCTTGACGCACAGTTTCCGCACGCTACGTGCACAACTCACTGTCTAGACCGCGCGATGGCACAATCCACGCACGATCCTGATATTATTATAAAGGACTGTTAGGAAGATTTAATTATTAAAAAGGACCTTTAATATTAAAATTATTTAGAAGGACTCATTTTATAATATTTAAAAAAGGACCAAAACTATTTTGTCAAGAGACAAATATATCTTTAGATTATTTTTTTATTTATTTTTTTTGTAAACATATTTTTTTTTCTAATTTTCTATTATACTCAAATCCTTATTCTTCATCTATAACTCATAGAGATATTTATTATTGCCAATCTACGTAAGACGTGGAAGTATACTAAATGTCTTACTATTACCATATATAGAGTAGTCAACAATAAACATCAAATAAATCATTCAAAACTTGTGGAATTCGTCTCAAGAGATGTCTTTCTTCTATTATTTAAGGCTTAACCCTTAAATCAAATGCAATAATCAGTGATGATCTAATTGGTGTATAGCGTGAAATATTTGTATACTTTTGTGATAGATATCCGACTTCTAGCAGGTAAGTTGATTTTCCAATGCTCCATCTAGTATACCCTTGTAGAAGCATTGCTTATTGCATTTGATTCAAAGACTAAGCCTTAAATAATTGAAAAAAGAGATCTCTCGAAACAAATTCCACAAATTTTGAATGATTTATTTGATGCTTATTGTTAATTATTATATATATGATAATAGTAAGACATTAAAATATACTCTCAGGTATTTTCAGGTCTTACGTTATGTGATTGCCAGTAACAAATATCTTTATGAATTATAGACGAAGAATAAGAATTTGAGTATGATAAATAATTAAAAAAAATATGTTTACAAAAATAAAAAAATCTAAAAATATATTTCTCTTTTCAAAAAAAATTTAATCTTTTTTTTAAATATTATAAAATTAATCCTTTTAATATTAAGGGCAATTTACATAAATAAATTGTTACACCTTTAAAATTACGCAAATGCATTGTTTCCAAAATAAAGACGCAAATACATTGTTTCATATATTTATAGAAACCGCTACTGGCAGTAGTGGTTTACATAAACACAAAATCCGTTGCTGTCAGTCACGGATTACGTTCAAATGTAGCAGCACAAAAATCGCTAGAGCCTGTCGCGGTTTCTGTTTTTGGGGTTGGTCATAAACCGCTACTGGCAGTAGCGGTTTATGTGAATTGGAACACGTGTGTAAATCGCTGGAAGCAGTAGCGGTTTACGTTGAGAGAGAAAGAAACGAGTATATATTTTTTGCAATCATATGATTTATATAGATAATAAATGAAGTAATTTTTAGAAAAAATGTATGCTTTAGTGAATTTTTTACTAAAAATAAATTATTTTATCATTCATGAGTTTTAGAAGGAATGAAGATTAAAAAAAAAGAAAATTAGTCTTAGTTTATATATTTTAGTATTCTGTGAGTACTCACTCTTTGATTTGTTATTTTACTACTCTGTGAGTACTCACTCTTTGAGTTTTTATTTGTATTTATTATTAGAAGTGTGACCAAATTACAAATAAAAAAATACAATACTCAAAGTATCAAATTATATAAACTAAGACTAATTTTTTTTATTATCTCTTTTAAAATTTATAAATAATAAAATAATTTATTTTTAGCCAAAAGTTCACTAAAACATATATTTTTTTTCTTAAAAAATCACTTCATTCTCTTTTATTTATATCAACCATTCAAAAGAGATTCGGAGAGTTTGGAATATGGGGTTGTGTTCTTTGGTACTGATTTGCATTTGAGGTTCTAGCTAAATAAATTTGTTTTTATTTGTGCAATTTTGTTATCTTATACCAAAAAATAAAAACTATTTGTATTTTATAGTTGATTGATTGGATAAATAATAGTGATAGCATCATAATTTGATGAATAAAATAAAAAATATAAATATGCATGTAATAATTTTTTATTTGTATTTATTATTAAAATGAGACTAAATAACAAATCAAAGAATATGTACTCACAGAATACTATAATATATAAACTAAGACTACTTTTTTTTTATCTTCATTCCTTCTAAAACTCATGAATGATAAAATAATTTATTTTTAGTAAAAAATTCACTAAAACATACATTTTTCTTTAAAAATTACTTTATTTTTTATCTATATAAATCATATAATTGCAAAAAATATATACTCATTTCTTTCTCTCTCAACAACGTAAACCGCTACTGCCCTCCAGCGGTTTACACACCTGTCCCAATTCAGATAAACCGCTACTGACAGTAGCGGTTTATGACCAACCCCAAACAAATAGAAACCGCGACAGGCTCTAGCGGTTTCTATGCTGCTACATTTTAACGTAATCCGTGACTGGGAGTAGCGGATTCTGTGTTTATGTAAACCGCTACTGTCAGTAGCGATTTCTATAAATATATGAAACAATGTATTTGCGTCTTTATTTTGAAAACAATGTATTTGCATAATTTTAAAGGTGTAACAATTTATTTATGTAAATTGCCCTAATATTAAAGTATTTTTTAATAATTAAACCGGTGCTTTGTAATAATTTTCCCCCAAAAAAAAGGGTCAAACGGGGTTCTGGAACCCTTTTCTCCGCTGATCCACTCTCCAGTTCTTCTCCCATCTCCTTCTTTCTCTCCAAACCAAAACGGAAACCCTAGCCTCACCGCCGACCGCCGCAAGCCGCAAGGAGTGAGTCACCGCCGCCATCCGTCGCAGTCAGGGGAAGCACAGAAGCCTCTCCTCCCAAACCCTAGATCCCCTTCACCAGTTCTCCCAGCCCTAGCCTCACTGCCATATCACCTCCGCCGTCTCAACTACTCGAAGCTGCCGTCCCTACTGCTTCTCGTCTCGCGTGGTTCCTCCGTCGCGCAGCCGCTGTTCCGCTGCGCCGGCTCTGCTCCTCTGCTCCAGTTCCGCCGCGCACCACTCTCCTGGGCTCCAGTTCCGCGGTGGTCCAGGCCACCTCTTCTCTAGTTCTGCCGCGTCCAGCCTTCCGTCGTGCTCCCTCACCTCTGTGCCCTAGAAGAGAAGGTATTTTTTTACTGTAATTGTTGTTTCAATTTTTCTTCTTCAATTATTGTTGTTATCACCGTGGTTTAGGATTGTTGATGATATTCTTGATTCTGTTATGCTGTTGTTGGTTGGTTGTCTTTAATTTTTTTACAGTGATTTTCTGTTCTTGAACTTGTTCTGGAGATTATTCGGCTTGATAATTTGTCAATTTGTTGAATGGGAAACTAATGATTGATTTAGTTATGCTGCTTACTGCTGATTTTGTGTGTTTGCTAATTTTGAATTTCTTGAATGGAAAATTTGTTAATTTTGTTGTGTTTGCTATTTATTCTGCTTTATGTAACTTCATATCTTGCAACATTAATCTTCGAATGATTCTAGCCCCATGAATGACTGAATAATATCATGAAATATATCAAACATGATGAGAGAGATTTAAATGATAACAGCAAAATATAATCTGAGTTATGGGTTTATAGTTGAAAAATTTATACCGATGATAAATGTATCTTATATTTGGGTTTGGAGGATACATGCACCATAGACACAGTGTTACTCTATTACTAAATGATAATAAGCTTGTCATGTATTGTGCAAGGTGGTGCTTTGTGGTTTCAGAATTTAACAAAACTCTCTTCCGGTTATTTAGGCTTCATATTTTCGATTTTGATTGCTGGTATACACTTCATTAATGTCCAGGAATGAATTCTTGATTCATATCCAATAAATATGTTTACTATTACTATGATTATCTTCTGTTGGAATTTTTTTGTTATTTGACTTTTGAATTTCTAATTGGATGAGATTATAACACTATTGTTGATGTAGTATCTTTAATATAGATGACCTTTTAAGGTTCATATTAGACTATAATTATGTTTTAGGGTGTTTATTTATAATTTATTTATTATAAAACGGTTTTCCCAGTTGAATTACGGTTGAAGCGATGGGACCAGTGAATTAGTAGCTAGAGTGGTTCGATGACTGGTCCGGTTTCCAAACCTTGCTGAGGTGATGCTTATGCACACAGGTTTTTTTCCCAGTTAATTTAGTTAGTTTGCAAAATGAAAGGGAAAATCAGTATTCTTTGACCAGTTATAATTATTTGTATGAACTTGGAATTTGGGAATATTGTTGGCTGATGAAGAAATTTATGTGTTGATTGATATATAGAAAGAATGAAGCAATCAAAGGATCCGTTTGAAGCAGCGTTTGAGGAGCAAGAGGATTCTCCGCCTGAATCCCCAGCTGACACCGCTGTGGACGCACAGCAAAACCCTAATTCTTCAATTGTAGCTCATAATTCTCAATCCCAACCTCAAGACCAGCTCCAGCTCCCTCATGACGACAATGCCAAAAAGGGTGCTTCCCAATTCACCCCTCTCAGTGGCAGTGGCCGTACTAATGCTAGTTCCAGTGGTCCCTTCACTGCCACCACTGGAGCTGGTGGTTCTGGCACTGGGATGAAGAGCAAAGAAGAGGAGGAGGAAGAGGAGGAGGAGAACATGGATGTTGAGCTCGGAAAGTTCCCTTCGAGTGGCGATCCTGATAAGATGGCCAAGATGCAGTATGTTATTGGTTATTTTTGTTGATCTTGCTTTTCTTTACCATTTTAATTGCATCTATTTGTTTTGGGGTTAATTATTTTTTTGCTTTTAGGGCTATATTGTCACAATTCACTGAGGAACAGATGAGCAGATACGAGTCATTCCGCAGGGCTGGATTTCAGAAATCTAACATGAAAAGAGTATGTTTCCTGAACTACTATGTGCCATCTCCCAAATTGATTTGCTAAAAATATAATGTTTAAACCATTGTGCTATCCAATAATTTAAATTGTTCTAATTGGTTGTATTAGTTTTTTTCCAATACTTATACACTTGAAACCTTATTTGCATTTTCTCCTTGGTTAATCTTCAAGATTGGTTTTTGTTACATATCACCTTGGTTCTGCATTATTGATACTTATGGGCTTATGCATTTGTGTAGTAGTTTACAAATTGCTATTTTTGCATTGTAATATGCACTGTAGTTTATATTATAGTAAGATGAGATTGTTTACAAGTTGCTTCTTCTTTCTTCTCTTGATGATATTCAAACAGTTATTAGCAAGCATCACTGGGACACAGAAAATTTCCGTGCCGATGACGATTGTAGTATCCGGGATTGCAAAAATGTTTGTTGGTGAAGTTGTTGAAACAGGTATGGGAAGTTTCTGTTAATAGCTTACAAGCATGAGATGGTTAATTCTAAACTAGACACTGTTTTTAAGGTCAAAATCTCGCAGTTCTTGGTCCTAAGAAGGCCAATATTCTGATTCCAAAAGTTCCCATTGATAAAAAACTACTACTTTATGGCAGCTAGAATAGTCATGCAAGAGAGGAAGGAATCTGGACCAATTCGTCCATGTCACTTGAGAGAAGCATATAGACGATTAAAGCTTGAAGGAAAAGTATTTAAAAGACCAATGTCGAGGCTCTTCCGGTAAATGTATGAATTGTGAATGTAGTGGATGATGTCACTGGTTTGCAGCAGTGTCTTGTAGGAAGATTTGGTACTCACTACTTACTACCTTCGAGGCCCCATATTCTTGCATCCTGTTATCTGTTACTGTTTGTAGGTAAATTTGGAATACTTTCCCATTCCTTTCTCAAATATTAAATTTGTGAACACAATAATTATAGGCCTCAACATCTGTTCTATTTCTATCTGTGGAAATTGAAATTCATATCTGTGCCGCAATGACAGATGTTGTATATCACTATATTGCATTGCACAAGCTTACTGTGTTAAATAGATAGCTAGCTTGAATAGCTTAGGAGAAGGAGAACTCGAAGAGGATTTGGGCTTGGTTGCAAGAGATCTCAGTTAACTATTAGGGTCAAACTAATGTATAGTCTAGGATTTTGCTCCTCTAAAGTAAAAGTTTGTCCACGCTATTTTAATTCCTATTAATGCGAAAATTGAACAATTAAATTTTGGGTTGTTAGTATACTTATATGTCCCTGGAGTTGAATGATGTAGTGTCTTACTCCTCAAATTTGGGTTGAGTTATCTATGAACTATCTAAAAGAAAATCTAGATGTTGGTATTTTCTGTTTGATTTGTGATTTCTACTCGTTGGGTTGAGATTCTATTGCTTGTTTCATTTGCTGGCTTTGCAATCAATATAACTAACATACATGTCATGCATTTTGGTTGCTTTCTAAGGCATATGTTCCCCTTTCCTCTTTATTGAAGTAAAAGCCTCCTTACTGAAAGAAAAGCCTGGTTGGAGTTTATTGAATTGTAGTAGGCCAGCTTGTTTTAAGATACTAGCATGAAAAATTGGTGGAGACCAAGTAACAACATGCATTAGTCTAATATTACCAATGCTGCTAAACGAGTGCCTTCTGGAACTCAAAGTCTGACCATTGGTTCTAACATACTTATATACTATCCATTTTAGGTTATCTTTGAGATTGATTCTAAACAATTATTTTAGATAAAATGAAGGAAAACTTCTAGACATCAAAAGTAAATGGATATTGGTTAACACGAGTAATAAAAAATAGGTTTAATTATTTTGCTGGTTGTTATAGTTATACCAAATTTATAATTAGGTTTTTATATTTTTTGTTTCTCTTAATTTGAGTTCATACCGTGCTTTTAATTTTGTAAATTTCTTTCAGTGTAAAAAATATTAAAATTAATTGAATATTTATTTGCAAATTAAAAATATTTATAATTAAGAATCTAATTAAATTTTTGACTACATATTTTTTGAGAGAAATATTTTATTAATTTTAATATTTTTAATATCACAATAATTTAATTACAAAATTAAAAGCAATTTTGAGATTCAAACAAAAAAAAATTGTAGAAATTTAATTATAAATTTAGTAAAGTTATAGAGACCAAGAAAGTAAGTAAACTTAAAAAATATTTATTGTTTTCTGTTTGAGAAATGAAAGAAGCATGAGCTATGCTAAGTGCACGCGTTATGTTAACGTAAAACTTTTGAACAGGATAGACTATATTCCATACATAGAAAGAACGCAGAAATTGTAACGCCCGGATATACAGAGACATGCATGTAGCGTAAAAAGCCACCGTACATGGCTGCTTTTCTCTATTTCTTTTTCTTTTGGATATATGCCTTTGTTCTATCCTCCTCCTTAAATGAACTCTTTTTTCATTTTTATTATAAATTGAATGTTGTTTTTTAGTTTTAAAAATGTATTAATTAATTTTATCTACTATATCCTTTATTATAAATAAAAGAAAAGTTAAAAGAATAGAAAATTAATACAAAAAATTATATTAAGAATATCTTAATATCTTTATCTTTTATTTTGGTTGTTTAGATTTTTAATAAAATTAACTCATCATTTTAATAAATATGCACAACTAAAAAGATTTGGTTAATTTTTTTTTTTTTTTGGTGACTAAAGATTTGGTTAATTTGAGACGGAAGGAAATAGCTCTTTTTTGTTAGTTTTATTTAAAATTCACACAAGTCTATCTCTTATAAGATAATATCACAGCATATATATGTTTAATTATTATTTTGATTATTTTGACTATTTTTGAAATAGCTGGTAAACTCTTTGAAGATTGACTTATAAATTTGTATAGAAGACTATAAACTCAAATAATTTGTTTTAAATTATAAAAATGTTTAAAAATTAAATAAAACTACAAACACATATATAAGATAACAGACCTAAAATGCACAATAAACTCCAATTGGACAGGAAAACTAACGGTAGAGAAAAGAAAAAAGTAAATTGGTAAGGCACCTATTTAAATAAAGATGTTAAAAACATCTTCTTATAAAGAATCTTGTGTTAAAAGTGTGTTTTGTTTGTTTGACCATATTTTAAAAAAAGATAATATTTTTATAGCATATTAAATTAAACTTTACAATTTATCATCTAATAATAAAAAAAGATGCATTTTTATATGAAAATAATTATAAAATTTTTATAATAGTATCTACCAATTGGTAATTGCCAAACAGCGCAACAGCGTATGTTGTTGTTGGGTTTTTTTTTTTTTTATTTTTTTTTTATAAAATCAAAAGGTAAATTCCTTCGTTAAAGCTACATATATAATACAACGAGTTGAGAGCAATGAAGAATAATGGATTAATTGAAATGAAGAGGAACCAAGGAAGAAACATCCAGGAAGTTGCTACCATTTATCCATTTATAATCTAAAGTAGTTTCGTAGTCATCATTAGACATTTGATTTCATTCTATATTGCTATTAATTTTTTTTTAAGTGATATAATCTTTTCTCTTTGTAATATACAATAAAATTCTTATTATATTTTCACCTTCTCATAATAATTTATCTTTATAAAATATTATAGAATTTTTTTTAATTTTATTTTTCTCTAATAGCTATAATCGATTTATAAATTTTGTTTCATTCTTTCATATCAAGTCTATTACTCTTTATTTTTTATATTATTTTTCATTATAAAATTAGTATTTAATTTTAATTTTTTATATTCTCTTACTTTTTATTTTTATATAGATTACATTATTATTTTTAATGTTAATATTAATTAAAATCTATTTTTCTTTCTTTTAATATTCATCACTTCTTATATTTACTATATAAAACAATATTTATTTTACACATTTTTTTATCTCCTTTCATATAATTTTATACATCTTTCTCTTTCTTCTTTTTCATTCTAGCTAATTTTTGCATAATTAAAATTTAGTTGATGACTATAGTTTTTATTTTTGTTTTTTAAATTTGCTAAATGTATCTACTAGATGATTTTATGATTGTATTTGTAACACCATACCATACAGAGCTTTACACATAGGATGTAAAACAGAGGTGGCGAGGCGCTACGACCTATAAAATAAAAAAAACTTATATATATAATATAATATAGTTCAAGAAGATTTATTCTAGGAGCCTTCGAAGAAAAGCTTAAAATCGAAAACGGTAAAACGAAAAGCGCAACACTCACGACACGTAAATGATAAACGGAAAAGAAAAGAAAAGCTAGCATAGATATAATCAAAGAGAGTTCCAAGGTACAAATATCAAAACTCAAGACTCGGCTCGCGAAGATAAATTGGCCTAAGCACATAAGTAGACATACATATATATAAGAGAACCCAAAATAATCCCAAAATACAGAGTTACAGAACCTATTTATCCAACATAGCCTCTAAGAGGAAGTTAATACATCAAATACATAAGCAGTGGAGATAAAAGTATCTACATATATACATATATATAAAATAAAGCCCCAAAGATAAAGATATCCGCTATCAGAAGCTTCTAGCATGCCTCAGCGGGGTGCCGCCTGACTTGCATCTGAAAACCACAAATATCCGTATGAAATGAGAACCGGTGGTTCTCAGCATAGTAAAGGTGCCACGTACATAAGATATAAGGTTCTGGAAACGCCAGAGGCAATTCTAGAATGCCGACACTTATATTATAAAACTTAAGCGACTAAACAGAAACCATACATTAGGGTAGTTCTCTAAGGTTTTGTAAACTTAACCCATTCCTTAAATCTAACTAAAACTTAACTAGAACCCTAATTCTCTCTGCCTTTCCTCCGTTCCTCCATCTGCTGTGAAATTACAGAGACAAACAAGCAGACGATGACAAACACAGGTAGAATACAAGTAATACAGATAGAAAATATAACAAATAGCATGTTATAATCACTTAGGAAATCCAAATTAATGCACAAGCAAGCAATTCAAATAATATGCATATGATGCATGTCTGTCCTATGGCCGATGAGTCTCATCTGTCAATTATCAAGTCAACCCGACAAGTCCAGCTGCTAAACCTTGGACTGTCCCCCGTCGCACATCCCTATGAGTCTATACATAATTCATATATATATATATATATATATATATATATAACTTTACTCAATGGGGGTTAACCTTCCCGGGAATTTATAAGTGCTTGGTCACCCTTACGACGTAGGGTCAACAGAGTATCAAGTCTCAACTTAGAGCACGTGGTGGCAAGCCACGGTACTTCACCCAGAAAAATTCGTATCTCAGAAATTCATTTCACATGTATTCATTAACATTTCATAATCATTCATTATGGGCATATCATCACTTGTACATCATATAATTGCACTTTTACACATAACTCATCATTACCCGGAGCAAGTGGGGCGAAACCACAACCCTTGCGTCTACACAGAGAGCTTCTATACTAACCATCCTTGAGCAAGTGCGGAGAAACCACAATCCTTGCGTCTATCCAGGAGGTACGTTCTCATATGCCCAAGAGGAACAAAGGAGGGGATCCTAACCTCCCACCATCTCGTTGGGGCGATTTTACAATACCAGGAGGAACAAGGAAGGGGATCCTTAATAAACAACTATTTTACGGTTTATTTTGTATTGAATTGAGCGGATTTTATCAAATATTCTCACACTTATGCATATAATTCACATGCTTTACATTTTCCTTTCTAATTTTGTGCTATGAGTGCCTCTTTGGCCTTAAATTTGCTAATTTTAATCCTCTCTTATTACCATTCGATGCCGTGATATTTTTATTAAGTGTTTTCAGGGTTTATAGGGTAGGAATGGCTTAGAGGAAGGAAAGGAAGCATGCAAAAGTGGAAGGAACACAAGCAATTGAAGGAATTGCAAAGCTGTCAATACTGACCTCTTCATACTAAATCGATCATAACTTGAGCTATAGAGGTCCGAATGAGGCGGTTCTAGTTGCGTTGGAAAGATAACATCCGGGGCTTCAAAATGATATGCAATTTGCTATAGTTGCTTTGCAGTTAGGTGAAGGGTACGCGTCGCCCATGCGTGCGCGTCGCAGAATCAGCGTGACTAGTGCAAGAGGCAAGTGATGCGTACGCGTAGATGACGCGTACGCGTGACCAGGAATTGTTCAGCGACGTGTACGCATGGCTGACGCGTACGCGTGACATAGCATCACGTGCTGCAGATATCAGAATTTGCTGGGGGCGATTTCTAGGCTGTTTTTGGCCGAGTTTCAAGCTCGAAAATGAAGATTAGAGGTTGTAGAGTGGAGCTGGAATGGGGAATCATTCATTCAATATTCATTCACAATTATTATGTTTTAGATGTAGTTTTTTAGAGAGAGAGATGCTCTCTCCTCTCTCTAGGTTTTAGGATTTTTAGATTTAGCTCTTCTCAATTTCAGACTTCTACTTTGCTTTAATTTAGTTTTCTTCTACTTTTATTTGTTCTAGTACCTTAGTTATCTTCTCTTATTGATTTCCCTTTTCCGCCATTTTATGTTTATAAGCTCTTGTTACACTTGATTCTGTTAATGCAATTTATGTTTTCCATGTTTATTGTTACTCTCTTTTATTGTTAGTTATTGATGCTTGCAATTGGTTGTTTAGATTTAATATTCCTTGTTAATTTTATTATGCTTTTATTTTGTGCCTTCTAAGTGTTTGATAAAATGCTTGGTTGGATTTTGAGTTAGATTTTTATATTCTTAGCTTGAATTGATTAATTGGAGACTCTTGAGTTATCAAAAGTCTTTTGTTGATTGGTGATGAAAGTTGCTAGTTGGCTTGAGCTTCACTAACTCTAGTCTTTGATTAGGACTTGTGAACTCGATCAAGTTGATTTCCTCACTTGACTTTCTTTCAATTGTTAGAGGTTAACTAAGTGAGAGCAATTTGCAATTACCATCACAATTGATGATGATAATGAGGATATGAATTCCAATTCTCAATCCTTGCTAGGACTTTTCTTAGTCGTTATTTTATTTTCTTGTTATTTACATTACTTGTCTCCTTTCACAAAACCCAAAAATATACTTTATCATAACCAATAATAAACACTTCCCTACAATTCTTTGAGAGACGACCCGAGGTTTAAATACTTCGGTTAATTTTATTGGGTTTGTATTAGTGACAAACAATTTAAATATTGATTGAGGTTTCATTGTCGGTTTAAACTATACTTGCAACGCGATAATTTTTGTGAAAATCTTTATAGACATTTTTTCTCCGTCAAATTTTTGGCGCCGTTGCCGAGGAATTGCAAATATGTGCCTTATTATTGGTTATTGTGAATATTGTGAAAATCTTTGCCTTTTGTTTCTTTGTTAGATTTTGCTAGTTTTAGGAGTTTATTTTCATTAGTTTTTGTTATCTTTTGTTTTTATTTTCTCTTGTTACTATGAATTCTCACCCCTTTGGCTATGAGTTTGGTTCAAATTATGTTGTAGGGAATGGAAGATACAATGAGAACATGCATCAAGGATGGGACAATCAAAGGTGGGAGGAGCCTCAAGCTTATGGACAACTTTCATGACAACAACCTCCACCAACATACTATGACCAAGAACCATTCCAAGATGCATGCCAACCCAATGGCTATGGTGAGCATCCTTTTGATTATCAACAACCACCACCATATGCCTATGAACCCCCTCCTCAATATAGCCCTCAACCACCATAGTCACAACTCCCCTACCACCAAACACTTCTATATGACCCTAACCCATATCCACCATATCAACTACCTTATGAGCCATATGAACTATACATAGAACCACCCCAATCCTAACACAATTACCCCCAAGAACCACTACCTCAATATACACCATCTCCATATCCTTATCAAGATGACCCACCTTCCCATTATGAGCCCTTTCTCCCAACAAATGAACCCTCCTATCCACCCCAAACTCCCATAGATGATATCTTTAGTGTTATTCACCAAGGGCAAAGAGAGCTTCAAACCACACTTACCTCTACTCTCACTGGTATCACCTCTACTCTCCAAGCTCTTATATCCCGTGTGGATCTACATAATGATCTCTCCATCCCACCACTACCCTCTATGGAAGAACACCCATATCCATAAATCCAAGAGAAACATGATCCCAACTATGCTATTGACGCAGAACAAGAGAGAAGAGATCGTCTTAGGGACTTAATGGATCAGATCCACGCATCTATACTTCAAGAGAAGCAAGAGGAGACCCAAAAGGTAGAGGAAGTAGAGACCCAGAAAGATGAAAAAATAGTTGAAGACTTTAAGGAGGTTGAACAAGAGGGACATTCCATCATCGAAGACAACGACATTAAAGATCTTGTTGAAACTTGTTCCATCGGATGTGAAACCAATGTTGAGGAGGAATGTGCACACCCTCCAACATATGACTTGATCAATAAGGCAGAGTTGGAAAAAGTTAACAAGAAAGTGGGAATTGAAGAAAATTATAAAGAGGTGAAAGACATCAAGGAGGAGTTTGATTTTGTATTAGAGCAAGTGGAGAAAGCCAAAATTATTGAAGAAGAGGAAGTGGTTGAAGACTTAGAAGATGCGGAACCCCCATGAGAAACTCAAGTCATAGAGCCTCCTTCCAAGACGTTTGAATTTGATGTTGAGGAAGGTGTACAACTTCCAAGGCATATCATGGTTGAAGACTTTGAGGGGGTTGATCATGAGATGGATTCAATAATTGATGATTTTTTTATCTACAATTGAATCTTCTCCCATTGGACTTGAAGAAGAGGTTATTATTAAAGAATCTTGTCAAGAGGTGGAGATCATCAAAGAGGAGCCCAAGAGAGTGAAGCATACATTGGCAGGGCCGCCATTAGAGACACCTCCCCCGAATCCATCACCATCCGTCCTTTCATTCAAGCAGGTAAATCTCTTCCCCTTAAGCTTTAATTTCTCGCTTGCATACGATTCGCTTGAGATGGATGGACAACTCAGAACTCTTTCTGGTTTTAAGAGTAAAAAGGGAGATGGTTAGTGGTTCGCAACACAATCCTAGGTTCGTTATGGTTGGATGTTCAAGGTCTAAGTGCAATGATTGGTATAGTTCTCAATTGATTGGGTCTAGAAAGTTGTTTGGATGCTTTATTGAGAATTCGGATTGCTTGCCACCCAGTTGGAACAATGATGATCAACTTAAAGACGGGTGTAGAAACAAGATTTGGGATCCCGGCATACAATAGGAACCACTTTGGGAGCTCAAAGCTTGTGGAGAACTTCATCAAGACTTGGTGAATTCACTTGAAAATGTTGGAGCTTATTGGAAGTCCAAGCATTGGTGGAAGTTTCAAGATGAGTTCAAGCACAAGCTACCATGACAACGAGCTCACCAAAGGTCCAACTTAAGGACTTTAACTAAAAGTGCTAGGTGGAAGACACCCCACCATGGTAACTTCTTCCTATTTTTCCTTTTATTTCTATTGGTAATAAGTTGAATTTTCATTTTTAATTAGGTTTATTTTGTTTAAGTGTGATCTAGCTTGTTTAATAATGTTTGGATTTATTTTGGAAGCTTGTTAGTTTATAAAAAAAGGGTGTTCCACGCATGCGCGTGGTGATGCGCACGCGTCAGATGCGACGCTGCAATCTCTCGAATAACGAACAGAGAGTTGCGCTGGAACCATGTGGGTGGGGTGCCAGGCGCACAATCCAACCCACGCATGCGCATCGATGACGCGTATGCGTCATTTGCGTCTCTGGCCTTCCACGCGTGGGCGTGGGCGACGCGTACGCGTCGTTTCTTCATGCCATCTCTGGTACAACAAACAGAGAGTTGTGCTGCCGCATCGTTTCTTCATGCCATCTCTGGTACAACAAACAGAGAGTTGTGCTGCCATCATGCGAGTGTTGTGCGCGTAGCACGATTCACACCCACGTATCGCTTCCTATTTTCCATTTTTCTCCTTTCTTTTCTCTTTTCTTATTCTTTCCTCTTTCCTTTCTTCTTTCTTTTCTTCTTCCTTTTTTACTTTTGGTGGACGAAATTGTGATTCGTTCTCTTTGTATTTGCATGAGATTTATTTAATGGCTCTTTGCTATGTATGGATACAACTCCGTTCAACTTAACCAGCAAGTGTACTGGGTCATCCAAGTAATACCTTACGTGAGTAAGGGTCGATCCCACAGAGATTGTTGGTATGAAGCAAGCTATGGTCACCTTGTAAATCTCAGTTAGGCAGATTAAATGGTTTATGATAAGTTCGAAAATAAATAAACAAAAAATAAAATAGTAAATAGTTACTCATACAATTCCATGGTGGGAATTTCAGATAAGCATATGGAGATGCTGTGCTCCTCTCGAATCTCTACTTTCTTATTACATTCATCCAATCCTTCTTACTCCTTTCCATGGCAAGCTGTATGTAGGGCATCACCGTTGTCAATGGCTACATCCCATCCTCTCAGTGAAAATGGTCCTATGCTCTGTCACAGCACGGCTAATCATCTGTCGGTTCTCAATCAGGTTGGAATAGAATCCCTTGATTCTTTTGCGTCTGTCACTAACGCCCAGCCTTCAGGAGTTTGAAGCTCGTCACAGTCATTCAATACCAGAATCCTACTCGGAATACCACAGACAAGGTTAGACTTTCCGGATTCCCATGAATGCCGCCATCTATCTAGCTAGCTTATACCACGAAGATTCTGTTGGGGAATCTAAGAGATATGCGCCCGGCCTAAGGTAGAACGGAAGTGGTTGTCAGTCACGCGCGTTCATAGGTGAGAATGATGATGAGTGTCACGGATCATCACATTCATCAAGTTGAAGTGCAACGTATATCTTGGAATAAGAATAAAAGAGAATTGAATAGAAAATAATAGTAATTGTATTGAAACTTGAGGTACAACAGAGCTCCACACCCTTAATCTATGGTGTGTAGAAACTCCACCGTTGAAAATACATAAGTGAAAGGTTCAGGTATGGCCGAATGGCCAGCCCCCTGAATGATCAAAAGACCGAATGGTCAAAAGATGACTAATACACTAGTAAAAAGTCTTATTTATACTAAACTAGCTACTAGGGTTTACATGAGTAAGTAATTGATGCATAAATCCACTTTTGGGGCCCACTTGGTGTATGCTTGGGCTGAGCTTGATCTATCCACGAGTTGAGGCTTTTATTGGAGTTGAACGCCGAGTTATAGCGTGTTTCTGGCGTTCAACTCCGGGTCGTGACGTGTTTCTGGCGTTTGACTCCAGACAGCAGCATGTACTTGGCGTTGAGCGCCACTTTACGTCGTCAATTCCCGAATAAAGTATGGATTATTATATATTGCTGGAAAGATCTGGATGTCTACTTTCCAACGCTATTGAGAGCGCGCTATTTGGAGTTCTGTAACTCCAGAAAATTCATTTTGAGTGCAGGGAGGTCAGATTCCAACAGCATCAGCAGTCCTTTTGTCAGCCTTTTTCAGAGTTTTGCTCAAGTCCCTCAATTTCAGCCAGAAATTACCTAAAATCACAGAAAAACACACAAACTCATAGTAAAGTCTAGAAATGTGAATTTAACATAAAACCTAATGAAAACATCCCTAAAAGTAGCTTGAACTTACTAAAAACTACCTAAAAACAATGCCAAAAAGCGTATAAATTATCCGCTCATCACAACACCAAACTTAAATTGTTGCTTGTCCCCAAGCAACTGAAAATCAAATAGGATAAAAAGAAGAGAATATACTATGAATTCCAAAATATCAATGAATATTAATTATAATTAGATGAGCGGGACTTGTAGCTTTTTGTTTCTGAACAGTTTTGGCATCTCACTTTTTCCTTTGAAGTTCAGAATGATTGGCTTCTCTAGGAACTTAGAATTTTGGATAGTGTTATTGACTTTCCTAGTTAAGCATTTTGATTCTTGAACACAGCTACTTATGAGTCTTGGCCGTGGCCCTAAGCACTTTGTTTTCCAGTATTACCACTGGATACAAAAATGTCACAGACACATAACTGGGTGAACCTTTTCAGATTGTGACTCAGCTTTGCTAGAGTCCCCAGTTAGTGGTGTCCAGAGCTCTTAAGCACACTCTTTTGCTTTGGATCACGACTTTAACCACTCAGTCTCAAGCTTTGCACTTGGACCTGCATGCCACAAGCACATGGTTAGGGACAGCTTGATTTAGCCGCTTAGGCCTGGATTTTATTTCCTTGGGCCCTCCTATCTATTGATGCTCAAAGCCTTGGATCCTTTTTACCCTTGCCTTTTGGTTTTAAGGGCTATTGGCTTTTTTTGCTTGCTTTTTCTTTTTCTTTCTAATTTTTTTCGCCAATATTTATTTATTTATTTATTTATTTTTCGCAAGCTTTTGATTTTTCACTGCTTTTTCTTGCTTCAAGAATCAATTTCATGATTTTTCAGATCATCAATAACATTTCTCTTTGTCCATCATTCTTTCAAGAGCCAACAGTTTTAACATTCATAAACAACAAGATCAAAATTATCCACTGTTCAAGCATTCATTCAGAAAACAAAAGTATTGTCACCACATCAATATAATTAAATTAAATTCAAGGATAGATTCGAAATTCATGTACTTCTTGTTCTTTTGAATTAAAACATATTTCGTTTAAGAGAGGTGAAGGATTAATGGATTTTATTCATAGCTTTAAGACATGGTTACTACATACTAATGATCATGGAGTAGAGACACAAAATATAGATAAACATAACATAGAAACCGAAAAACAGAAAGAAATAAGAACAAGAAATGAATCCACCTTAGTGGCGTCTTCTTCTTGAAGGACCAACAATGTCCTTAAGCTCTTCTATGTCCCTTCCTTGCCTTTGTTGCTCCTCCTTCATTGCTCTTTGATCTTCTCTAATTTCATGGAGAATGATGGAGTGCTCTTGATGTTCCACCCTTAATTGTCCCACATTGTAGCTCAAATCTTCTAAGGAAGTGTTGAGTTGTTCCCAATAGTTGTTGGGAGGAAAGTGCATCCCTTGAGGCATCTCAGGGATTTCTTGATGATGAGCTTCCTCATGCATCTCTTGAGATCCGTGGAGAGTCTCTCTTGCTTGCTCCATCCTCTTCTTGGTGATGGGCTTATCCTCTTCAATGGAGATGTCTCCTTCTATGATAACTCCAGCTGAGTAACATAGATGGCAAATAAGGTGAGGAAAAGCTAGCCTTGCCATGGTGGAGGGCTTTTCGGCTATTTTGTAGATTTCATTGGAGATGACTTCATGAACTTCTACTTCCTCTCCAATCATGATGCTATGAATCATGATGGCCCGATCCACAGTAACTTCAGATCGGTTGCTAGTGGGAATGATGGAGCGTTGAATGAACTCCAACCATCCTCTAGCCACAGGCTTGAGGTCTAGTCTTCTTAGTTGAACTGGCTTGCCTTTGGAGTCTCTTTTCCATTGAGCTCCTTCCACACATATGTCCATAAGGACTTGGTCCAACCTTTGATTAAAGTTGACCCTTCTAGTGTAGGGGCGTACATCTCCTTGCATCATGGGCAAGTGGAACGCCAACCTCACATTTTCCGGACTAAAATCTAAGTATTTCCCCCGAACCATTGTGAGATAATTCTTTGGACTCGGGTTCATACTTTGATCATGGTTCCTAGTGATCCATGCATTGGCATAGAACTCTTGAACCATTAAGATTCTGACTTGTTGCATGGGGTTGGTTAGGACTTCCCAACCTCTCCTTCAAATCTCATGTCGGATCTCAAGATACTCATTTTTCTTGAGCTTGAAAGGGACCTCAGGGATCACATTCTTCTTTGCCACAACATCATAAAAGTGGTCTTGATGGCTTTTGGAGATGAATCTTTCCATCTCCCATGACTTGGAGGTGGAAGCTTTTGTCTTCCCTTTTCCTTTTCTAGAGGATTCTCCGGCCTTAGGTGCCATTGATGGTAATGGAAAAACAAAAAGCTTATGCTTTTACCACACCAAACTTAAAATATTGCTCGCCCTCGAGCAAGAGAAGAAAAAAGAGAAGAAGAAGAAGAAGAAAATATGGAGGAGAAGGGGGAGTGTAGGTTTCGGCCAAGGTATAGAAGAGGGGGTTGTGTTGTGTGAAAATGAAGTGGAATGGAGGGGTTTATATAGGAAAAGGGGAGAGGGTAGGTTCGGCCATCTTAGGGTGGGTTTGGGTGGGAAAGTATTTTTGAATTTTGAAGGTAGGTGGGGTTTATGGGGAAGAGTGGATGGATGTGAGTGGTGAAGAGGTGACGGGGAAGAGAAATTGAGGTGATTGGTGAAGGGTTTTGGGAAAGAGTATTTTATTGGGAGGAGAGATTCAGAGATTGAAGTTGTTGGGAAGTGTGACATGGGGAAGAGTGTTATAGGATTAGGAGGTAAGGTGGGAATATGTTAGGTGGGGATCCTGTGGGGTCCACAGATCCTGAGGTGATCCTGTGGGGTCCACAGATCCTGAGGTGATCCTGTGGGGTCCACAGATCCTGAGGTGTCAAGGAATTACATCCCTGCACCAAATAGGCATGTAAAATGCCTTTGCATACCATTCTGGCGTTTAAACGCCGAGGTGATGCACGTTCTGGGCGTTCAACGCCCATGTGAAGCATGTTCTGGGCGTTTAACGCCCATGTGTAGCATGTTCTGGGCGTTCAACGCCCATTTGTAGCATGTTTCTGGCATTGAACGCCAGTTTCATGCTTGTTACTGGCGTTCAGCGCCAGCTTTTTTCAAGGCACATTCCTGGCGTTCAAACGCCAGAATGTTGCTTATTTCTGGCGTTCAGCGCCATATTCATGCTCTGTTCTGGCGTTGAGCGCCAGCCAGATACTCCTTACTGGCGTTGAACGCCAGTCTGTCCTCCCTCCAGGGTGTGATTTTTCTTCTGCTGTTTTTTATTCTGTTTTTAATTTTTATATTTTTTTCGTGACTCCACATGATCATGTACCTAACAAAACACAAAATAACAATAAAATAAAATAAAAATTAGATAAATAATTGGGTTGCCTCCCAACAAGCGCTTCTTTAATGTCAATAGCTTGACAGTGGGCTCTCATGGAGCCACAAGGTGATCAGGTCAATGTTGTATAGTCCCAACACCAAACTTAGAGTTTGGATATGGGGTCTTAACACCAAACTTAGTGTTTGGTTGTGGCCTCCCAACACCAAACTTAGAATTTGACTGTGGGGGCTCTTCTTGACTCTGAACTGAGAGAAGCTCTTTGTGCTCACTCTCTTTTGTCATAGAGGGATGGCCATGTTCCTTAAACACAAGGTAGTCCCCATTCAATTGAAGGACTAATTCACCTCTATTGACATCTATCACAGCTCCTGCTGTAGCTAGGAAAGGTCTTCCAAGAATGATACATTCATCCTCTTCCTTCCTAGTGTTTAAGATTATGAAATCAGCAGGGATGTAAAGGCCTTCAACCTTTACTAACACGTCCTCTACTATTCCATAAGCTTGTCTCAATGACTTGTCTGCCAATTGTAATGAGAACAAGGCAGGTTGTACCTCAATGATCCCCAGCTTCTCCATTACAGAGAGTGGCATAAGATTTATCCCTGACCCCAGATCACATAGAGCTTTTTCAAAGGTCATGGTGCCTATGGTACAAGGTATTAAGAACTTGCCAGGATCTTGTCTCTTTTGAGGTAAAATTTACTGAATCCAGGTATCTAGTTCATTAATGAGTAAGGGAGGTTCACTTTCCCAAGTCTCATTACCAAACAACTTGGCATTCAGCTTCATGATAGCTCCTAAATATTGAGCAACTTGCTCTCCAGTCACATCTTCATCCTCTTCAGAGGAAGAATAGTCTTCAGAGCTCATGAATGGCAGAAGGAGATTTAATGGAATCTCTATGGTCTCTATATGAGCCTCAGATTCCTTTGGATCCTTAATAGGAAACTCCCTCTTGCTTGAGAGACGTCCCAGGAGGTCTTCCTCACTAGGATTTTCGTTCTTCTCCTCCCTTGTGCATTCGGCCATATTGATCACATCAATGGCCTTGCACTCTCCTTTTGGATTCTCTTCTGTATTGCTTGGGAGAATACTGGGAGGAGCTTCAATGACTTTCTTACTCAGCTGGCCCACTTGTGCCTCCAGATTTCTGAAGGAGGATCTTGTTTTACTCATGAAACTGAAAGTGACTTTTGACAGATCAGAGACTAGATTGGCTAAATTAGAAGTGTTTTGTTCAGAATTCTCTGTCTGTTGCTGAGAAGATGATGGAAAAGGCTTGCTATTGCTCAGCCTATTGCGTCCACCATTGTTAAAGCCTTGTTAAGGCTTTTGTTGATCCTTCCATGAGAAATTTGGATGATTTCTCCATGATGAATTATAGGTGTTTCCATAAGGTTCACCCATGTAATTAACCTCTGCCATTGCAGGGTTCTCAGGATCATAAGCTTCTTCAGAAGCTGCCTCTTTAGCACTGTTGGATGCATTTTGCCATCCATTCAGACTTTGAGAAATCATGTTGACTTGCTGAGTCAACACTTTGTTTTGAGCCAATATGGTATTCAGAGCATCAATTTCAAAAACTCCCTTACTCTGAGGCGTCCCATTATTCACGGAATTCCTCTCAGAAGTGTACATGAATTGGTTATTTGCAACCATGTCAATGAGTTCTTGAGCTTCTGCAGGTGTTTTCTTTAGGTGGATGGGTCCACCTGCAGAATGGTCCAATGACATTTTCAAAAACTCAGATAAACCATAATAGAATATATCTAATATGGTCCATTCTGAAAACATGTCAGATGGACACCTTTTGGTCAGCTGCTTGTATCTTTCCCAAGCTTCATAGAGGGATTCACCATCTTTTTGTTTGAAGGTCTGAACATCCACTCTAAGCTTGCTCAGCTTTTGAGGAGGAAAGAATTTATCCAAGAAGGCCGTGACCAGCTTCTCCCAGGAGTCCAGGCTATCCTTAGGTTGTGAATCCAACCATATTCTAGCTCTGTCTCTTACAGCAAAAGGGAAAAGCATGAGCCTGTAGACTTCAGGATCTACTCCATTCGTCTTAACAGTCTCACAGATCTACAAGAACTCAGTTAAAAACTGATAAGGATCTTCAGATGGAAGTCCATAGAACTTGCAGTTTTGTTGCATTAAGGTAACTAGCTGAGGTTTCAGTTCAAAATTGTTTGCTCCAATGGCAGGAATGGAGATGCTTCTTCCATCAAATTTGAACGTGGGTTTGGTAAAGTCACCAAGCATCCTTCTTGCATTATCATTATTGGGTTCGGCTGCCATCTCCTTCTCTTGTTCGAAAATTTCTGAAAGGTTACTTCTGGATTGTTGTAATTTAGCTTCTCTTAGTTTCCTCTTCAAAGTCCTTTCAGGTTCAGGATCAGCTTCAACAAGAGTGTTTTTGTCCTTGTTCCTGCTCATATGAAAGAGAAGAAAACAAGAAAAGAAGGAGGAATCCTCTATGTCACAGTATAGAGATTCTTTTATGTTAGTAGAAAAAGAAAGGGGAGAAGAGTGAAGAAGAGTGAGTTCGGATATTTAGATGAAGAGAGGTGAAGAGAAGTGTTAGTAAATAAATAATTAAATAGAATAAAAAAAGAGAGGGAGAATTTCGAAAATAATTTTGAAAAAGGGTTAGTAATTTTCAAAAATTAAAGATAGGATAGAATTAAAATTTAAAACAATTAATTAATTAAAAAGAATTTTTGAAAAAGAGGGAGATATTTTTGAAAATTAGAGAGGGAGAAGTAGTTAGTTGGTTTTGAAAAAGATAAGAAACAAACAAAAAGTTAGTTAGTTGATTGAAAAAGATTTGAAATTTTAATTTTGAAAAGATAAGAAGATAAGAAGATAGAAAAGATATTTTAAAATCAAATTTTTGAAAAAGATAAAATTTTGAAAAAGATAAGATAAAAAGATAAGATTTTTTTTTTAAGAAAAAGATATTTTGAAAAATATTTAATTTTTAAAATGACTTAACTAACAAGAAATTACAAGCTAAGATTCTAGAATTTAAAGATTGAACCTTTCTTAACAAGAAAGTAACAAACTTCAAATTTTTGAACCAATCACATTAATTGTTAGCATATTTTCGAAAATATGATATAAAAGATAAGAAAAAGATTTTAAAAAAATAATTTTTAAAATTTTTCGAAAATAAGAAAAAAAATGAAAAAGATATGATTTTTGAAAAAGATTTTGAAAAGATAAGATTTTTAAAATTGAAAATTTGACTTGACTTGTAAGAAACAACTAATTTTAAAAATTTTTTGACCAAGTCAACCCAAAATTTTGAAAATTTGGAGAGAAATAAGGAAAAGATATTTTTTTATTTTTGAATTTTTTTTAATGATGAGAGAGAAAAACACAAAAATGACTCACAACATAAAAATTATGAATCAAAACTCATGATGCATGCAAGAACACTATGAATGTCAAGATGAACACCAAGAACACTTTGAAGATCATGATGAACATCAAGAACATAATTTTGAAAAATTTTTGATGCAAAGAAAACATGCAAGACACCAAACTTAGAAATCTTTAATGCATGGACTCTAATAAACAAAAATTGCATATGAAAAACAACCTACAACACAAAACAAGAAATCATCAAGATCAAACAAGAGGACTTATCAAGAACAACTTGAAGATCATGAAGAACACTATGAATGCATAAATTTTCAGAAAAATGCAAGAAAAATTTTAAAGCATGCAATTGACACCAAACTTAAAAATTGACTCAAGACTCAAACAAGAAACACAAAATATTTTTGATTTTTTATGATTTTATTAATTTTTTGGATTTTCATTAATTTTTTTCGAAAATAAAGTTTGAAAAAACGAAAAAGAAAAGAAAAATTTGGAAAAAGATTTTTGAAAAGAAAATTACCTAATCTGAGCAACAAGATGAACCGTCAGTTGTCCATACTCGAACAATCCCCGGCAACGGCGCCAAAAACTTGGTGGACGAAATTGTGATTCGTTCTCTTTGTATTTGCATGAGATTTATTTAATGGCTCTTTGCTATGTGTGGACACAACTCCGTTCAACTTAACCAGCAAGTGTACTGGGTCATCCAAGTAATACCTTATGAGAGTAAGGGTCGATCTCACAGAGATTGTTGGTATGAAGCAAGCTATGGTCACCTTGTAAATCTCAGTTAGGCAGATTAAATGGTTTATGATAAGTTCGAAAATAAATAAACAGAAAATAAAATAGTAAATAGTTACTCATATAATTCCATGGTGGGAATTTCGAATAAGCATATGGAGATGTTGTGCTCCTCTCGAATCTCTACTTTCTTATTACATTCATCCAATCCTTCTTACTCCTTTCCATGGCAAGCTGTATGTAGGGCATCACCATTGTCAATGGCTACATCCCATCTTCTCAGTGAAAATGGTCCTATGCTCTGTCACAGCACGGCTAATCATCTGTCGGTTCTCAATGAGGTTGGAATAGAATCTCTTGATTCTTTTGCGTCTGTCACTAACGCCAAGCCTTCAGGAGTTTGAAGCTCGTCACAGTCATTCAATACCAGAATCCTACTCGGAATACCACAGACAAGGTTAGACTTTCCAGATTCCCGGAATCCTACTCGGAATACCACACAGACAAGGTTAGACTTTCCAAATTTCCATGAATGCCGCCATCTATCTAGCTTATACCACGAAGATTCTGTTGGGGAATCTAAGAGATATGCGCCCGGCCTAAGGTAGAACGGAAGTGGTTGTCAGTCATGCGCATTCATAGGTGAGAATGATGATGAGTGTCACGGATCATCACATTCATCAAGTTGAAGTGCAACGTATATCTTCGAATAAGAATAAAAGAGAATTGAATAGAAAATAATAGTAATTGTATTGAAACTTGAGGTACAGCAGAGCTCCACACCCTTAATCTATGGTGTGTAGAAACTCCACCGTTGAAAATACATAAGTGAAAGGTTCAGGCATGGCCGAATGGCCAGCCCCCTGAATGATCAAAAGACCGAATGGTCAAAAGATGACTAATACACTAGTAAAAAGTCTTATTTATACTAAACTAGCTACTAGGGTTTACATGAGTAAATAATTGATGCATAAATCCACTTCCGGGGCCACTTGGTGTATGCTTGGGCTGAGCTTGATCTATTCACGAGCTAAGGCTTTTATTGGAGTTGAACGCCGAGTTATAGCTTGTTTCTGGCGTTCAACTCCGGGTCGTGACGTGTTTCTGGCGTTTGACTCCAGACAGCAGCATGTACTTGGCGTTGAGCGCCACTTTACGTCATTAATTCCCGAATAAAGTATGGATTATTATATATTGCTGGAAATCTCTGGATGTCTACTTTCCAACGCCGTTGAGAGCGCACCATTTGGAGTTCTGTAGCTCCAGAAAATTTATTTTGAGTGCAGGGAGGTCAGATTCCAACAGCATCAGTAGTCCTTTTGTCAGCCTTTTTCAGAGTTTTGCTCAAGTCCCTCAATTTCAGCCAGAAATTACCTGAAATCACAGAAAAACACACAAACTCATAGTAAAGTCCAGAAATGTAAATTTAACATAAAAACTAATGAAAACATCCCTAAAAGTAGCTTGAACTTACTAAAAACTACCTAAAAACAATGCCAAAAAGCGTATAAATTATCCGCTCATCAACTTTCTTCTTCTTTATTTCTTTAACTTCTCATCCTTATTCTCTTTCATTCTCTTGTACTTATTGTATTTGCTTACTTCCATTCATTGCATCTTGACTTTGTGCATGTTTTATTTTCTTTTCCAAGTTTATTATTTTTCCATTGGTGTTAAATATTCTTCTTCAACTGTTGCATTTTTCTTGCATTATTTTGGATCTTAGTGACTTGTTTTATTTTGTTGGGTGATATTATTTATATGTCAATGCTAATCTTTTATGATATTTGTATTCTTTTTGCATTGATATGTAATTATATTGTCTTTCATGACCCACTCTCTCCCCCTCATTGTTGCAATTCTTACACTATAGATATGCCGTTTGCTTATATTATTTTCTCACTTGCATGTTGTAGCTACCATGTAGTTGAGACCCTCATTAATATTTGGCAGTCGCCCACGCATATTTTATTTGTTTGCATATCTTTGTTTGTGGGTTATTCCTCTTCCTTTTTCTCTTCTTTTAGGATGGCCACCAAGAAGCGAATGAAAAAGCTTCTAAATGGGAAGACAAACAAGTTCCTCTGCGCAATCTTTGGAGAAAGCACAGCAGTTGTAGCAACCCGTCCACTTGCACATCTCTGCATGCACCGAGGACGGTGTAATCTTTAAGTATGGGGAGGTCAATACCGACTTCCAGGGGTTAGTTACTTTCTTTACAACACCAATTCTTACTCTTCTTTGTTATTTAGTTGTCGCATTGCATAATAGATTGCATGTGTAGTTAGCTGCTTGCATGTATTTACTACTTGGTTGAAGTGATAATTTCTTTTCCAAGAAACTCTTTTAAGCATTTCACTAATTTGAATTAAAACTTTTGTTAAACTTGTTTGAAGATATTTAATTTGGAACATGGTTTTAGAGCTCAAACACACAAACCCAGTGAGATTTTGAACTTATTTGATTGGTTGCATCTTATCAACCAATGTTTTATTTTGGTGTGTGTTGTTCTCTCTAAAATTGTGATATTTGTCTTGCTTGATTCTATATTTTCATTGTTTGATGAATGCAAGCACTTATATGATAGAGGCCTTTGTTTCACTATAGCTCACATACGCATAGGTCTTACCCTTTTTATTATCCTTTGCAAACCAATATTGAACCTACTTTACCCCCCATTTATTCTTTTACTTTAGCACATTATTAACTCTAAGCGGAAAATAATAATGTCTTTAATTTGAATCATTGGTTAGCTTAGACTAGTGCGAGTGCTCATGATTTAAGTGTGGGGAAATTGGGTTTGGAAATATTTGGTTTGGGAATTGAGTATGTTAAACTTTTTTTATGAAAATGTGAAAAGAATGTTGAGAACATGTTCATGCATTCAATACCTTAATCGTATGCATTGAGAAAAAACAAAAGAAAAGAAAAATAAAAAGAAAAAAAAGAGAAAAAGAAAAGAAAAAGAGTAAATAATAAAAGGGGACAGAATGCCCCAAAGTAAATGGTAATAGCAATGCATATGTACTGTACTCAAAATTGGGATGCATGAATATGTGGTAAACATAGTTAATGGGTAATTAGATTTTGCATTTTGATTACATGGATTGTCTTAAGTTAGGTGAAAAGTTTAGGTTAATCAAGGATTCAGATTTTAGTCCACTTGACCAAATACAATCCTACCTTAACCCTAACCCCATTACAAACCTTAAAAGACCTCTTGATATGTGTATTTGTGCATTAAATTTGTGTTGATTGGTAGAAGAAGAGCAAGCCTTAGAAAGCACGCTTAGTAGAGAATTGAGAGAATCGAACCTTAAACACTTAAGCGATTAGAGTGTATACACTTCCAGTGAGGGTTCGATGCTCAATTCTTTGTTCCCGGCTTTTATGAGCTATCTTTTTTTGCAAGTCTACTTGTACTTTATTTTATGATTTGAATTATTGAAATCCAGTTTATGCTTGTTCTTGGAGAATTCGATTTACTTTTAACCAAGTAGGTAAAAATAATTTGCATTTAGTTTGCATTTAGATAGGTTGCATTGCATAAATCCTACCATTTTCCTTCACTCTTATAGTTTCACTTGAGCTTAGCATGAGGACATGCTAATGTTTAAGTGTGGGAAGATTGATAAACCGCTATTTTACGGTTTATTTTGTACTGAATTGGGCGGATTTTATCAAATATTCTCACACTTATGCATATAATTAGCATGTTTTATATTTTCCTTCCTAATTTTGTGCCATGAGTGAAAACATGATTCTTTGGCCTTAAATTTGCTATTTTAATCCTCTCTTATTACCATTCGATGCCGTGATATGTTTGTTAAGTATTTTCAGGGTTTATAGGGTAGGAATGACTTAAAGGATGGAAAGGAAGGGTGCAAAAGTGGAAGGAACACAAGAAATTAAAAGAATTGCGAAGCTGTCAATCCTGACCTCTTCTTACTAAATTGATCATAACTTGAGCTACAGAGGTTCGAATGAGATGGTTTCAGTTCCGTTGGAAAGATAACATCCGGGGCTTCAAAATTATATGCCATTTGTCATAGTTTCCTTGAATTTAGGTGATGCGTATGCGTCACCCATGCGTGCGCGTCGCAGAATCAGCGTGACCAGTGCAAGAGGCAAGTGACGCGTACGCGTGACCAGGAAATGTTTAGCGACGCGTACGCGTAGCTGACGCGTACGCGTGATAAAGCCTCATGTACTGCAGATATCAGAATTTGCTGGGGGCAATTTCTGGGCTATTTTTGGCCCAGTTTCAAGCCCGAAAATGAAGATTAGAGGCTGCAGAGTGGAGTTGGAAGGGGGAATCATTCATTCAACATTCATTCACCATTATTAGCCTCTCTCTAAGTATTAGGATTTTTAGGTTTAATTCTTCTCAATTTTAGACTTCTACTTTGCTTTAATTTAGTTTTCTTCTACTTTTATTTGTTCTAGTACCTTAGTTATCTTCTCTTGTTGATTTCCTTTTTCTGCCATTTTTATGTTTATAAGCTCTTGTTACATTTGATTCTGTTAATGCAATTTTTGTTTTCCATGTTTATTGTTACTCTCTTTTATTGTTAGTTATTGATGCTTGCAATTGGTTGTTTAGATTTAATATTCCTTGTTAATTTTATCATGCTTTTATTTTGTGCCTTCCAAGTGTCTGATAAAATGCTTGGTTGGATTTTGAGTTATATTTTTATATTCTTAGCTTGGATTGATTAATTGGAGACTCTTAAGTTATCAAAAGTCTTTTGTTGATTGGTGATTAAAAGTTGCTAGTTGGCTTGAACTTCACTAACTCTAGTTTTTAATTAGGACTTGTGAACTCAAGTTGATATCTTCACTTGACTTTCCTTCAATTGTTAAAGGTTAATTAAGTGAGAGCGATTTGCAATTACAATCACAATTAATGATCATAATGAGGATAGGAATTCTAATTCTCAATCCTTGCTAGGACTTAGTCGTTATTTAATTTCCTTGTTATTTACATTACTTGTCTCCTATCACAAAATCCAAAAATATACTTTATCATAACCAATAATATACACTTCCCTGCAATTTCTTGAGAAACGACCCGAAGTTTAAATACTTCGGTTAATTTTATTGGGTTTGTATTAGTGACAAACAATTTAAATATTGATTGAGGTTTAATTGTCGGTTTAGACTATACTTGCAACGCGATAATTTTTGTGAAAATCTTTACCGAGATTTTTTCTCCGTCAAAATCCTCAATTTCAACCATCTCCTAAGGTCGCACTTTCGAGGAAGAGTACTCAGATGTAACATTTATTCCTTTCTTTAACCAGTTTCATAATTCAAGTAGTATATATACAAACACATACATATACATATGCACCCTACCTCTTCGTACCTAAATCATCATTTCTCAAACTTTTGTCCTCTCCAAGTTACCACCTATTCCTAGCTCCATCTCACTACTAGGCGTACTGCTAAGATCTAGGGCTAAAAGAGTAAAAATAGAGGTTTAGAGGTTAAAAATTAAGCTTCAAAACACAAAAACTCATTTGCTAAAAATAGGGGCGTCGCGTACACTAGCACCTTGCTCTCGTACACAATGGCTCATTTTATCATGCTCGCGTATGCTAGCACTCTGCTCGCATACGCGAGATGCCAAACCCAAAAGGGTTGGTCGCGTCGTATGCAGGTGGTCGCGTATGCAACCCCGCAGAAACCACTGATCGTGTACGCAAGTTCTGCAGAATGGCAAAACTGCTGAATGCTGCAGAAGTTTCAATTTTGCACTCCGAACTTCTGACGGCCATAACTTTTTCGTTTTAAAATATTTTTCATCCGTTCTTCAAACGACGTAAACTTCACGAACCCAATTTTCATTTGAAATAAGTTTGAAAAAATTTGGGGTCCGAAAGCCGAGTTATGGCTTGCCGAAATTTGGCCAAAAATCATATTTTTACAAAATCTTCCAAACCTCTATTCTCACCAAATATGAATCACTAACCATATCCATTCAACCATACCCTACTCCAAAACATACTAACATCATAGCAACACAGCCCTGAATACTACCACAACCAAACATGCCACAATCTTAAACAATCTTATATATGAATTTCTAAATTATACCAACAAGTGCATCAATATATCACCAAATACTCATATTCATTCATACCATATTGTCCTTCATCATTAATCATCATTCAACATTCCACTATCATCACAACCATCAATAACCAAACCAATACCCAACCTATCCAACAATTATCATTAAAGATGCTAAGTAATTAACATAATCATGCAAATCCAACCTATCCCATGGTCATCTAACCTAAGTTTTCACAAGACACTATATTAAATACGAGAAACCTAAACTATACCATGGCCAATTTTCTCGTATCACCCAAGACAACCCACAAGGCAAAATTGCAAGCCTCAAACAACAAAATTCAGCAACTAGATCTCACTCCAAACTTCCAATTAAGCTTCCAACATATCCAATTGTGTCATATCACATATATACATACACCTAAAATATTTATCACAAATTTAATACCCAAAATACAACACCCAAAACACTTAATCAATGAAATAGCTAGGGTTCTAGGATTCTCACCTTACACAAAAACCAAAGAAGCAAGATTGAACGTTCTCCTCATGCTAATTCGAGCCTAAACACCGAAATTAAACAATTTTTAACATAATTGCTCATAACTTTCGAAATTGGGAAGGAAAAAATTAGAAAACAGAAGTGGTTTCCTTACCTAATTATTGACTGGACTTTGTAGAGCTCGATGCTGCGGTCACGTGGCCGCAAACGGTTCGACGATCAGAGCTCGGAGCGAGATGCTATGGAGGATTGAATGGAAGACAACGGTTTTGGCTATGGTTGGGAGTTATTCCTCCTCATGCTGAGTTCTTTAGCGTGTTTCATAAGGAATGGGAAAGAATGAGCTGTGCTCATTAAGTATGATGGATTGGTTGCACTCACGGGCCCAGTTTGGGCTCGGTTCGACCGCTTCGGCCCGTTCGGCCCAATCTTGGGCCAAATTCTTTGAAATTAATGTCAAAATTCTTGTTTTAATTAGCCCTATCCTATTTTACTATAAAATTTATATTTTTAATTTCTTTTATAAAAAATTAATTTATTGATTAATTATTCACTAATTTCACAATGTTTACATCCTACCCACCTAACAAAGAATTTTGCCCTCAAAATTCATATTTAGTCTCCTTAAAAGAGGTGTGGATAGTCCTTTCGCATATTCGATTCAAGTTCTCAAGTGTGTCCTCCAATTCCAGCTCCACCCTTAGCATCCTCTGCTAACAAAAACTCCTCCTCTACATAGCCACTTAGCATTGATATTATATCATCAATTCTAACCGAAGTTACTTGAAGTGTTAGATTCTCCTTCAGTTGCGCTGGTTCAAGTTCTAATACGTGATTGACATTAGAAGTGTACTCCTGAAATTGAGATGTAAAATACGTTGTATCAGTTCGAAAGGTGTGGGTTAGAGTTATCCGATATGCCACTGGCCCAATTCTTTTCAGAATCTGAAATAGTCTGTCCTTGCCATGGATTCAGGTCCTAAAACACTTCAACTTCAACCCCTTGGTCTTAATTTACTTATCGATTCCAGATTGTTGAAGTAACCTTTACGAATACAGGACTTCCTTCTTCAAACTTGAAAAGTTTTCTCTTCAGGTCCGCATAACTCTTCTGTCAGCTTTTCGTAGTGAGAATCTTAACTCGAATTTGTGTAGTTTTTCTCCGTTGTCTCAGCTATCAAATTCAGAAACTAAAATGTTTGATGCTCTAGTTTCAAATTAGCGCTGAGGCTTTTTGCGTACCGTGAAGCCTTACCCCTTTTTTTCTGATGTATAGTCTCATTAATATCTCCGATAAATAGTTTGCTCCGATGGACAGAATGGACTTGATTAATTGATCCGCGATTACCTATCAGCATTACTTCCTGCTCTGGCCCTTGATAACCCCTTTCATAATCAATAGCAATTCCTTTTTACTTTCATTGTAAAACCTTCCTTGGTTGAATTGAAATCTGTTATTGATGGCTTCAGACAATGGTTTACATATCCACTTTCTACATTAGGCATACTAATTTCTTCCTCCCAGTTTCATTCTTTGTTTCTCACGATCTGGTCTTGATTCTGTTTTGTTTACCAGATTTTGACATCCTTGGTAACTCTCTGTCATCTTGTTACACTTTCTATGTCTCATCTTTTACCACGTTTCAAAATTACAATGGATTTAATCTGATACCTCTAGTCACACTTTTAGTATCTAACTTAGGACTTTAATTTACTTAACAGTTCCTCTCCTTTATCGTCCTCCAAATAGTTCTCAGAGACTTCCTGCTGAGGGCGTTCGCCACCACATCGCATTTGTTGCATCGGTGCGTATCCTAAACTCTTTAACAATGCATCGCAGTTATTCTGATTGGTTTATTTGGCTCGAGCATCACAAATACTAACACTAAGGTTAATATTTCTCTCAAGATTTGAAAGCTCTCTTCGCATGCTCGGGGTACCAATTGCATCATTAAAATATAAATATGCAAGAACAGTAAGCTTCTTTGCATTCAAGCATCCGTACAGAAGGTACATTCTAGCGCATTAACTTAATCATAGGCATTACGGTCGGCAAGAATTTAAAGCTCCAAAACTCCTCTTGATGGTGCACACTTACATGTTTCACATTCCACATCCAAAAGTCTTAGTCTAAGGAATCAACGTCTCAATAGTTACAGCTAGGATTCATACGTGATACTAATTTAGGTTCGAGTTGATTTTCAAAATGACATTAAGCTTGAAAGACGAATGAACAATACGAATAGTGTTCGTGAGAAATTAGAAAGAAATTCTTGTATACGGTTAAACAGAATTGTACTGAAATAATGGAATGCACAAGAAGAGGAACCTAGGTGTATCTCAAGAAAAGAGTTCAAATCAAGGACTTTGGTAGAAAAAACAGAGCGTATAGAGTCAAAAGAAGCCTCAACTGACTTTGAAGAATACGGTTTGCGAATAAGAGCAACTCTACTCACAGCGAGCTCTCAAGATTCAAGGATTATGTGATTATACCAAGACAAGCTCAAGCTCATCCTGGAAGAATCAAGATTCATGTGTGTAAGGAGTAAAACTGAAAATATGATTTAAGTCATTTAAGACGAACTCTGGATAGAGTTTCAATGCAAGTTTTAAAAGAAAAGTAAGATTAGGTTGAATCACGAAGATCTGTTGGCATATTCCCTATCGCATAAAGTCTCCTGCTGTTCTCTTTCTCATTCACTGGCATAACCGGCACTTCTCACAAGGAAACACTTAGTTGGACGATTCTCCCTTCCAGTACTCCCTTCAACTCGATCCTATGTTTTACCGGTTATAATCGTGTTTTCGCTTGTGGTGCAATCGAAGTTAATCCGGCTTCCGACACTAGGTCTATCATAAACTCACCTTCTCTCTAAGATGAAAATTCTGGTACAACTTCAAGAATTACCTCGAAAACTTTTTTATGAAAGGAATTTGGTCTCGTCTTCACTCGCCTCTTAAATAATTAGCAACTAAAAGTTGACTCCGTTCTATTCCTCTTCCTGGCGGCTCACTATCACTGGATTTTGAACAATAACCTGCTATCTCTCAACACTTTCAATTTCTTAGATATAATCCAACCTGCTTTTGTTGCGTCACTCTGGTTCTTATCCTTCAAGAGCCTAGCCACTCCTCTAAGTTAACTAAATATCACTCTATCTCAACAACTAATAGTCTCCGACTAAATATCGACTTAGACTTCATGATTATCAAGACTTGTCATGTGTCACAAATGAATATTACATATTAATAGTATGCAAGGAAGTTAGAAATTCAACTGCTAGTTCGCGATTACCTCGGGTCTGAGAATTAAACTTGACTGCGTCCCGGCTTTTCCTATGTGGACAATACCGAGCTATATGCCATGGTTTTCTGCACTTGTAACATACGCCTAGCCCGGCCTTGCATGATCTGTTTGGATGATACTTTTTGCATCTCGGAGACATTAAGTCTTTCGGTTGAGTACTAGTCCGCTCTTCTGAATCCTGTCCCTGGAGGTTGTCATTTCTTCAGTAATTGTTCCGGCGTTAAGAACGTGAAGTGACAAAACAACCCCTCTTGAAACTTTGGCTCCTAGGTGTAATCTTCGTCTTCTTTCTCTTTTTCCTTGTGAAGATTTCCGGCGGTCACTCCTTTCCACCATAGCCCTTCTTGAGCCTTCTCCCATTGCTTGACCTGTGTTAACTAATTCCGAATGATTCACTATTTCCACTGGTACCACTGTACTTGAGACATTGTTTTTGCCTTCATATTCATTACCACTGTTGTTACCAACTCTAACTTGTTGTTCCATCCTACCCATCGCACGGCTGGTCGCAGCAGCAATAGCACCAATGGCAGCAGCAACACTCGTCATCGCGGTCATGAAATCGGTCAAACTACCTACCGGTATAGTTACCTGATTACCTTTCTGTCCTCAACCTTGATTACGCCCACAACCACGTCCATGAGATGTTATTTGGTTCCAGTTCACACCAAACAAGTGATATTAAGGTGATTAGTCTCAATATCGCAAGTCTAGTGATTGAAAGTTCCAAATGCAAACTCATGAACCTTATGCTATGTTTATTAGTCAGATATCCTAAATAGCACGTAAACACAACTCAGAGTATTCTCAGAAGCATAGTCAGTCTGTCCCTCAGGCTCTATAGGAACGAACTGCTCTGATACCATAATGTAACACCCTACTACACGGAGCTTTACACCTAGGATGTAAACAGAGGTGGCGAGGCGCTACGATCTCTAAAATAAAAAAATATATATAATATAGTTGAAGAAGATTTATTCTAGGAACCTTTGAAGAAAAGCTTAAAAACAAAAACGTTAAAACGAAAAGCACAACACTCACAACATGTAAAAGACAAATGGAAAAGATAAGAAAAGCTAGCATAGATATAACCAAAGAGAATTCCAAGGTACAAATATCAAAGCTTAAGACTTGGCTTGCGAAGATAAACCGTCCTAAGCACATAAGTGTACATACATATATATAAGAGAACTCAAAATAACCCCAAAATACAGAGTTACATAACCTATTTCTCCATCATAGCCTCTAAGAGGAAGTTAATACATCAAATAAATAAGAAGTGGAGATAAAAGTATCTACATATATGTATATAATAAAGCCCCAAAGACAAGGATCTCTACTATCAGAAGCTTCCAGCATGCCTCAGCGGGGTGCCACCTGACCTGCATCTGAAAATCACAAATATCCGTATGAAATGAGAACCGGGGGTTCTCAGCATTATAAAGGTGCCACGTACATAAGATATAAGGTCCTGGGAATGGCAGAGGCAATCCTAGAACACCGACACTCATATTATAAAACTTAAGCGAATAAAACAGAAACCATAAATTAAGATAGTTCTCTAAGGTTTTCTAAAGTTAACTCATTCCTTAAATCTAACTAAAACTTAACTAGAACCCTAACTCTCTCTGCCTTTCCTCCGCTCCTCTAACTCCGATAAAATTACAGAGACAAACAAGCAAACAATGGAAAACACAGGTAGAATACAAGTAATACAAATAGAAAATATAACAAATAGCATGTTATAATCACTTAGGCAATCCCAATTAATGCACAAGCAAACAATTCAAACAATATGCATATGATGTATGCCTGTCCTATGCCTGATGAGTCTCATCTGTCGATTATCAAGTCAACTCGATAAGTCCGGCTGCAAAACCCAGGACTGTCCCCCGTCGCGCATCCCCATGAGTCTATGCATAATATATATATATATAACTTTACTCAATGGGGGTTAACCTTCCTGGGAATTTATAACAGCCCAGTCACCCTTATGACGTAGGGTCAACAAAGTATCAAGTATCAACCTAGAACACGTGGTGGCAAGCCACCATACTTTACCTCGGGAAACTCGTTTGTCAGATAATCATTTCACATTCATTCATTAACATTTCATAATAATTCATTATGGCCATATCATCACTTGTACATCATATAATTGCACTTTTACACATAACTCATCATAACCCGGAGCAAGTAGAGGCGAAACCACAACCCTTGCATCCACCTAGGAGGTACGTTCTCATATGCCCAGGAGAAACAAAGGAGGAGATCCTAACCTCCCACCATCTCGTTGGGGGTGATTTTATAATACCAGGAAGAACAAGGAAGGGGATCCTCACATTCAACCATCTTCTGGGGCCGCACTTTCGAGAAAGAGTACTCATATGTAACATTTATTCCCTTCTTTAGCCAGTTTCATAATTCAAGTAATATATATACATACACATACATATACATATGCACCCTACCTCCTCATACCTAAATCATCACTTCTAAAACTTTCTTCATCTCTAAGTTACCACATATTCCTAGCTCCATCTCACTACTAGGCGTACTATTAAGATCTAGGGCTAAAAGAGTAAAAACAGAGGTTTAAAGGTTAAAAATTAAGCTTCAAAAACATAAAAACTCAATTGCTGAAAGCAGGGGCATCACGTACACAAGAATCTTGCTCGCGTACGCAAGGGCTCATTTTATCATGCTCGCGTACGCAAGCACTCTGCTAGCGTATGCGAGGTGCCCAACCCGAAAGGGTTGGTCGCGTCGAGTGCAGGTGGTCACATACGCAACCCCTCAGAAACCACTGCTCGCGTATGCAAGCACCCTGCTCGCTTAAGCAAGTTCTGCAGAATGGCAAAAGTGCTGAATACTACAGAATTTTCAGTTTTGCACTCCGAACTTTTGACGGCGATAACTTTTTCGTTTTAAAACATTTTTCATCCGTTCTTCAAACCTCTATTTTCACAAAATCTTCCAAACCTCTATTTTCACAAACCATGAATCACTAACCATATCCACTCAACCATACCCTACTCCAAAACACACCAACATCATAGCAACATAGCCCTAAATACAACCACAACCAAACATGCCACAATCTTAAACAATCTTATATATGGATTACTCAATTATACCAACAAGTGCATCAATATATCACCAGATACTCATATTAATCCATACCATATTGTCCTTCATCATTAATCATCGTTCAACATTCCATTATCATCACAACCATCAATCACCAAACCAATACCCAACCTATTCAACAATTATCATCAAAGGTGCTAAGTAATTAACATAATCATGCAAATTCAACATATCCTATGGTTATCTAGCCTAATTTTTTACAAGACATTATATATTAAATACAAAAAACCTATATCATACCTTGGCCGATTTCCTCGTATCACCCAAGACAACCCATAAGGCAAAATTGCAAGCCTCAAACACCAAAATTCAGCAACTTGATCTCACTCCAAGCTTCTAATTAAGCTTCCAACATATCCAATTGCTTCATATCACATATATACATACACCTAACACATTTATAACAAATTCAATACCCAAAATATAATATCCAAAACACTTGATCAATGAACTAGCTAAGGTTCTAGGATTCTCACCTTACACAAGCACCAAAGAAGCAAGATTAAATGTTCTCCTGAAGCTAATTCTAGTGTGAACACCGAAATTAAACAATTTTCAAAATAATTGCTCATAACTTTTGAAATTAGAAAGGAATAAATTGGAGCACAGAAGTTATTTTCTTACCTAATTATTGGCTGAATTTTGTAGAGCTCGACGCTGCGTTCCCGTGGCCGCAAACGGTGCAGCATTCGAAGCTCGGAGCGAGAAGTTATGGAGGATTGAATGGAAGACAAGGGTTTTGGCTATGGTTGGGTGTTCTTCCTTCTCATGCTGAGTTCTTCAGCGTGTTTCATGAGGAATGGGAAAGAATAAGCTGTGCTCATTAAGTATGATGGATTGGTTGGGCCCATGGGTTCGGTTTGTGCTCGGTTCGATTGATTCAGTCCGTTTGGTCTAATTTTGGGCCAAATTCTTTGAAATTAGTGTTAAAATTTCTGTTTTAATTAGCTCTATCCTATTTTATTATAAAATTCATATTTTTTATTTTTTTATTAAAAATTAATTTATTAATTTATTATTCACTAATTTCACAAAATTTACCGTATTCATTAGTTTTTCATTTTAGTGTAATTGTATTCATTGGTTATATAATATTTTTACCATTTATATATTATTTTTTTTACAATTTATATTTTTTTAACATCATTTAATAGTATTAATATTTTTGAAAATACATTTTGAGATGAGCTAATCTATTTTGAAATGGCATGAATATCCTTTAAATTCCATGCCGTCAGCATTTTTTGCTGAGAAGCTTGTTGAGTTTCATGTATCAAGAATTATGAGTGTTCCTAATGAGCTATGCTGCTTCATATGTCTGGAAGAACTTAAACTTTATGAATGCAGAGAGGTAATTGAACTTTCTGACAATGTCAAAATCTATTATCACGATTGAAGATTCTCAATGTAATTGGTTGCAATTGTCTTTGATCTATCCCTAAATTCCACCATCTATAAAAGAGTTATATGTTGATGGGTGCACATCACTAGAAACAATATTAAGTTTAAATAGGAGACATATTTCATTTGAAAATTGCATGAGATTGGATGAAGAGTCATTGAATGATATTACAAAAGATACTCGTCTCACAGTATTCAGAAATATATTGTTATTGTTCCATCCTTTAACCTTCAAGTAACATAATAGATAGATTTCCATGTAAATATCAGAAGCTACATATTAAGTAAAGAAAAAAGAAAAGTTACTAGCACACTGGTAGTATTGATGTTGACAATTTGTTGACAATTATCAACAAGAGAAATACAAGTTCATAAACATATAAAATTTACAGCTCATTATGGTAAGCAATTTTGACAAGTTCAAGAAGTGATATATATCAAGTAGTAATGGTCAATGATTAATTTTTGACTTGGTAAAAAATGTGTCACCAACCATACAAGTTTCATCATTTGTTTACAACTAAGTTGCAACTCCCTTTGTACAACTAGCTGTACACACTAGCATCTTCATGCTTTTCCATTTAAGAGATAAGTTAATCTACAACTAATTATTATAGGTGTTAAGTTTTCTAAATGTAATACATTTGTTTGCTTTTATAAACACATTTTCTTGTAACAGTATGCATTCCATTTCCTTTAATATAAATAAGAATCTTACATATTTTTCTACGGGAGTGATCCTCTCCAGCGAAAAAAAAAATTGGATGGTATCCAATGTTTAATTTCACTCTTTATTACTCTCTCTCTCTCTCCTATTTATTTTTGCTCATACTTATAGAATTAAAGGTGAAAGATCATACTTTATTCTTTCAAATGTTAAAAAAAATGGAGAGAATCAATTTCTATTCTTCTACTAGGTATTATACTATGTTCTAACAGATAGGCCTTGAAGTCGATGCATACTAATGCATGCATAAATGTATGTATTTGGGTGCTTAGTAATTGCTGAGAACTGATACTGAAAATATAGTGTGTGCTTAATTATTATGCAAAAATAACTAATCATGAAAAAATAATTATTATCATTTCACTAAGTCATTAACTGTTTACTAATAATATTAACATGTTTTATATTGATGATTTAAAATAAACTAAATAAAAAATAAGAGAAGAGAAACTGTCTAAATAAAGATATAGTCTCATTTAAAACTATATATATATATATGTTATCTATAGTTCAGCAAATTAAAGAATTTGTTGTTAGTCAATAAATTATTATTATTATTATTATTATTATTATTATTGATGATAATAAGTGGCTAAGAGAAAATGAAGTTAAATTTTGGCCTCCTTTTGACTTTGCTTATAATTTTGTTTTCTGTTAAGAAAATACAGGAGATACCTCGATTTTGTCTCCTGATACGGTGGGAGCCAGAAAAGAGTTGCTTGAGAGAATTGTAATAGAAGAACGTTACTGAGTAGAGAAATAAAGAGATACTATATTTTTGTTTCCAATGTAGCAGAACTAGTAACAGATAACAGAGTAGAGAGTGACACAAAGATGTATTATGGTTCGGCTACTTAATGCAATGTAGTCTACATCCAGTCTTCATCACAACAATGATGGAATTTTATTATTTTTCAATAGATTACAAACACTAATTCTCCCTAGGATCTATCCAATTCTATTTGGGACAAGTCCAGATTCTAACCCAACCTGAACTTGACTAGGATTCACCCTAACTTTCAACAGCAAAGTGCTAACCCAACTTGTAAAGAATCCTCTCATGATCATGACATAAAATAGAAATACTAACAAATAATTTTTGAAATAAGTTAGCCTTTTTCTCTAAGCTTAGCTCTCTGTCTTTTTTCGCTCATTGGGTTTTTTCTTACAAACCTCACCATGTTTGTCTTTCTCCAATAAAACTCAGATAGACTAAACTGAAAAAAAAATATTAAATAAAAACCATGAAGAAGAAGAATAAGAACAGCTCAAAGAGCTATGGGAACTGAAACAAGTGCTCTTTCTCTATTACTCAATTCTTGGTCGTTCACCCCTATTATATAAGAGTGAAGCTTCCAAGATTTGAACCATCTTCAATACTTGGGTTGTCTTCTTCTCCAACAATCAGAAATAGCTGCGGCATGGTCAGAGGAGAGAGAAAAGGTTGAAGCAGTGACATGCAACCATACCATTCTCTTTTTCTTCAAGCTTCTTGAATATGGGCTGTGTATCTTGCTTTGGCCCCAAGTTTGATTCTTGTCCGTTGATGAATCACTGAGCACTTTTGACTTTATTGTCTTCATAGTTGCTTGATTGGTGCTTGTAACTCAAAGGATTTTTTCACGATTTTTTGGTGAAGTACAAATGGAAAAGCCATCTTTTTGTGATCTTTTGTTGCATTGAGATCTTTCCTTTGTTGTAGCCCTTTTACTTTCCCTTCTTGCTTGAAAATGGAAGCTAGCTTTTTGTTCTTCTTTTTTCTCTAACTTCCAATATTTCCTCTTTATTCTTTCTTTGTTTTAGAGATTGATGTGATTAGAAAGAAAGAAAAGAGAGAGAAGAGAGAGTTTGTTTGTTCAGTGGAAGTGAAAGGAGATTTAAATGAACTTTAATTTGATTACCTCGTTAGTGACTAGGTTGTAGAGAGATGAGTTTGTGTGTGGTCACTAAATTAGGTTTAGATCTTTATTTGGGCCAACTTGTGTTTCTTTCTTTCTCAAGGTTCAGTAGTTCAAACTTTTGGATTAAGAATAGAAAGAATAGAGTGGAACAGCTGAGTTTGGTATAGGGCCTTAGTGTGTGAGGTACGTGGGCTTCTTTATGCTTAATGGACCAATTTCAAACTTAGGCTAATTTGATCAAATCAATTTTCTGCACACTAAACAAAATACATCACACAACCAATTTGATATTAATTTCAATAATGTTTGGTCATCACTTTAATTATGTTATAGTTTTTCAAATTCAACAATCTCTCCCTTGATGACAAATATTATTAAAATAAATTGAAAGAAAAAAGAAATAGATTTAAGAATACTTCCCTTTGATGTTTCTTTTGACATTGAGCTCCCTCTTTCCTTTGATCTTTAAGCTCTTTCTAAATTTTTGCATTTTGTAACCTGATTTTAACAAGCTATATACAAAAAATATGCCAAGCATTCCATGATTTTCAAGCTTCCATCTAAGCTATCATTAACCAGCCTTAAAATATGCATAATCTGAGCTAGTCTAATATCACAACTTAAAACAGTGATTTGCCATAAGTTTAAATCATAGACAGCCAACAAATTTAATACATTCAATTCATTTTCCTTTATTTTCCTTTCTTCTCCTTTTGTTATAAATGAGGGAATCATGCAAGAGTCAGATCAATAAGCATACTAAATATATCAAATAATTAATCAATGCAAATAGTCTAAAGCTATTACAGTGATCCAAAAAAAATGTTCAGAATGCTGGAAAATAGCAAAGTAGAGTGTCAATCAGAACCATAAATAACAACAAGCTATTAAACTTTCAGTAACAGTAAGAGATAAAAACTAAGCATTAGAATCCTAACCTTTAGTGTCCAAGACATCTTCTTCTTGCTCAGATAAACTTGATCCTCATCTAGTGAATCAAGGTACTTTAGAAGTACCTCAACTCTGTCTTGAGATTTTAGTAAGGAATTCTCATTTTGGAGGGCAAGTTTTTGAGTTTGTTTGCTGGAGTGGACCATCTGTTTTGGTCATATTGACAAACTCCTGAAGTACATCTTTAACTACCGCATTGATCAAGTATTTGTGAGAGCTAGAGGTGCCAGCGACTGAAGGAGGAGGGAGGCTTTCATCTTCAGTTTCTTCCATAATCGGATCCTTAGTGGCCTTAGACCTTTTTTCTTCAGTTGGCTTCACTGCACCACCGTCCTTAAGTGATAAAATTTTGTTCTCTACAGCCTCATTGCTTAGATCAACAGAAAAATGCTCAAAGACACAAGTTAAAAATATTCCATATGATCATCACACTCCATATGATAGTGAAATATTTTTATCGTTTGTCACACAGTCAATCATGTGGCGGATCATGAGATATACAAATGAAATAGGAGCAAAATTGGGAATTGCATACAGAACTAAGGTGTCACAAATGGTGACCATTTAAAAAGATCCACTTTGAGTAAGGATAATGTGGGTTATAATAGGGTGAAGATGAGTTCCAACAGGACCTAGAGCTCTGTGAGTGGGTGTCATACCATCCATGAGAGAGAAATTTTCACATATGTTAGCTAGAGCGTTGGTGCGCGAAATTGTGAACTATACTTTTTCACAACTCTCATAATCCCTGGTAATGGCTCCAAAAACTTGGTGCGCTCAATACCATGGCATTACACAACTTCGCACAACTAACCAGCAAGTGCACTGGGTCGTCCAAGTAATAAACCTTACGTGAGTAAGGGTCGATCCCACGGAGATTGTTAGTATTGAAGCAAGCTATGGTCATCTTGTAAATCTTAGTCAGGCAAACTCAGATATATATGGTGATGAACGAAAATAACATAAAAGATAAAGATAGTGATACTTATGTAATTCATTGGTAGGAACTTCAGATAAGCGCATGAAGATGCCTTCCCTTCCGTCTCTCTGCTTTCCTACTGTCTTCATCCAACCCTTCTTACTCCTTTCCATGGCAAGCTCGTATAGGGTCTCACTGTTGTCAGCAGCTACCTCCCATCCTCGCAGTGAAAGCTAATGCACACACTCTGTCACAGTGCTGCCAATCACCGGTGTGGTTCCCTCCCCTACCGGAATAGAATAACTCTTTTGCGTCTGTCACTAACGCCCAGTAGGTTACAGGTTTGAAGCACGTCACAGTCATTCAATCATTGAATCCTACTCAGAATACCACAGACAAGGTTAGACCTTCCGGATTCTCTTGAATGCTGCCATCAGTTCTTGCCTATACCACGAAGACTCTGATCTCACGGAATGGTTGGCTCGTTTGTCAGGCGAGCACTCGGTTGTCAGGCGATCAACCATGCATCGTGCAATCAGGAATCCAAGAGATATTCACCAAGCCTCAAATGCTTGTAGAACAAGAGTGGTTGTCAGTCACTTTGTTCATGAGTGAGAATGGTGATGGGCGTCAATCATCACCTTCATCATGTTGAAGAACAAGTGATATCTTGGATAAAGAACAAGCGGAATTTGAATGAAAGAACAATAGTAATTGCATTAATACTCGAGGTACAGCAGAGCTCCACACCTTAATCTATGGTGTGTAGAAACTCCACCGTTGAAAATACATAAGCATAAGGTCTAGGCATGGCCGAATGGCCAGCCTCCCAATGATCTAAGAACTAAAATGTCCAAAGATGATCTAGAGATCTAAAAGTGATCAAAAGATTTCTATACAATAGTAAAAGGTCCTACTTATAAGAAACTAGTAGCCTAGGGTGTACAGAAATGAGTAAATGACATAAAAATCCTCTTCCGGGCCCACTTGGTGTGTGCTTGGGCTGAGCAATGAAGCAATTTCGTGTAGAGACTCTTCTTGGAGTTAAACGCCAGCTTTGGTGCCAGTTTGGGCGTTTAACTCCCATTTGGGTGCCAGTTCCAGCGTTTAACGCTGGGATTCCTTGAGGTGACTTTGAACGCCGGTTTGGGCCATCAAATCTTGGGCAAAGTATGGACTATTATATATTGCTGGAAAGCCCAGGATGTCTACTTTCCAACGCCGTTGAGAGCGCGTCAATTGGGCTTCTGTAGCTCCAGAAAATCTGCTTCGAGTGCAGGGAGGTCAGAATCCAACAGCATCTGCAGTCCTTTTGAGTCTCAAAATCAGATTTTTGCTCAGGTCCCTCAATTTCAGCCAGAAAATACCTAAAATCACAGAAAAACACACAAACTCATAGTAAAGTCCAGAAAAGTGAATTTTAATTAAAAACTAATAAAAATATACTAAAAACTAACTATATCATATCAAAAACATACTAAAAACAATGCCAAAAAGTATACAAATTATCCGCTCATCACAACACCAAACTTAAATTGTTGCTTGTCCTCAAGAAACTGAAAATCAAATAAGATAAAAAGAAGAGAATATGCAATGAATTCCAAAAACATCTGTGAAGATCAGTATTAATCAGATGAGCGGGGCTTTTAACTTTTTGCCTCCGAACAGTTTTGGCATCTCACTCTATCCTTTGAAATCCAGAATGGTTGGCTTCTTTAGGAACTTAGAATCCAGATAGTGTTAATGATTCTCTTAGTAAAGTATGATGATTCTTGAACATAGCTATTTATTGAGTCTTGGCTGTGGCCCAAAGCACTCTGTCTTCCAGTATTACCACCGGATACATACATGCCACAGACACATAATTGGGTGAACCTTTTCAGATTGTGACTCAGCTTTGCTAAAGTCCCCAATTAGAGGTATCCAGGGTTCTTAAGCACACTCTTATTGCCTTGGATCACAACTCTTATTCCTTTCTCTTTTTTTTCGTTTTTTTTTTTTTTTTTTTTTTTGCTTCAAGAATCATTTTATTGATTTTTCAGATCCTCAGTAACATGTCTCCTTTTTCATCATTCTTTCAAGAGCCAACATTCATGAACCACAAATTCAAAAGACATATGCACTGTTTAAGCATACATTCAGAGAACAAAAATATTGCCACCACATCAAAATAATTAAACTATTATAAAATTCAAAATTCATGCAATTCTTTCTTTTATCAATTAGGCACGTTTTTTATTGAAGAAAGGTGATGGATTCATAGGACATTCATAACTTTAAGGCATAGACACTAAGACACTAATGATAATAAGACACAAACATGGATAAACATAAGCATTAAAATTCGAAAAACAGAAGAACAATAACAAGGAAATCAAAGAACGGGTCCACCTTAGTGATGGCGGCTCTTTCTTGCTCTTGAAGATCCTATGGAGTGCTTGAGCTCCTCAATGTCTCTTCCTTGTCTTTGTTGCTCCTCCCTCATGATTCTTTGATCTTCTCTAATTTCATGAAGGATGATGGAGTGTTCTTGATGCTCCACCCTCAGTTGTCCCATGTTGGAACTTAGTTCTCCTAGGGAGGTGTTTAGTTGCTCCCAATAGTTTTGTGGAGGAAAATTCATCCCTTGAGGAATCTCAGGGATCTCATGATGAGTGAGATCTCTTGTGTACTCCATCCTTTTCTTGGTGATGGGCTTGTCCTCATCAATGGGAATGTCTCCCTCTATGTCAACTCCAACTGAATAACAGAGGTGACAAATGAGATGAGGAAAGGCTAACCTTGCCAAGGTGGAGGTCTTGTCCGCCACCTTATAGAGTTCTTGGGCTATAACCTCATGAACCTCTATTTCTTCTCCAATCATGATACTATGGATCATGATGGCCCGGTCTATGGTAACTTCGGACCGGTTGCTAGTGGGGATGATTGAGCGTTGTATGAACTCTAACCATCCTCTAGCCACGGGCTTGAGGTCATGCCTTCTCAATTGGACCGGCTTTCCTCTTGAATCTTGCTTCCATTGTGCGCCCTCTTCACATATGACTGTGAGGACTTGGTCCAACCTTTGATCAAAGTTGACCCTTCTGTGTAAGGATGCTCATCTCCTTGCATCATAGGCAAGTTGAACGCCACCCTCACACTCTCCGGACTAAAATCCAAGTATGTCCCCCGAACCATAGTGAGATAATTCTTTGGATTCGGGTTCACACTTTGGTCATGGTTCTTTGTGATCCATGCATTGGCATAGAACTCTTGAACCATCAAGATTCCGACTTGTTGAATGGGGTTGGTAAGAACTTCCCAACCTCTTCTTCGGATCTCATGGCGGATCTCCGGATATTCACCCTTTTTGAGTGAAAAGGGGACCTCGGAGATCACCTTCTTCAAGGCCACAACTTCATAGAAGTGGTCTTGATGCACCCTTGAGAGGAATCTATCCATCTCCCATGACTCGGAGGTGGAAGCTTTTGCCTTCCCTTTCCTCTTTTTAGAGGTTTCTCCGGCCTTGGATGCCATAAATGGTTATGGAAAAACGAAAAAGCAACGCTTTTACCACACCAAACTTAAAATGTTTGCTCGTCCTCGAGCAAAAGAAGAAAGAAGAGAGTAGAAGAAGAAGAAATGAGGAAGAGGGAGATGGTGGTGTATTCGGCCAAGAAGGGGGAAGAAAGGGTGTTTAGGTTGTGTGAAAATGAAGAGTTGAAGAAGGGTATTTATAGGAGAGAGGGGGGTAAAGGTTCGGCCATTATGGGTGGGTTTGGGAGGGAGAATGGTTTGAATTTGAAGGGTGAGGTTGGTGGGGTTTATGAGGGATGGATGTGAGTGGTGAAGAGAAAGATGGGATTTGATAGGTGAGCGGTTTTTTGGGGAAGAGGTGTTGAGGTGATTGGTGAATGGGGGAAGAAGAGAGAGAGTGATGGTAGGGTCCTGTGGGGTCCACAGATCCTGTAGTGTCAAGGAAAAGTCATCCCTGCACCAAATTTTGCTCAAAATCACGTTTTGAGCCATTTCTGGCGTTAAACGCCGGGCTGATGCCCATTCCTGGCGTTTAACGCCAGGTTCTTGCCCTTTACTGGCGTTTAACGCCAGTCTGGTGCCCCTTTCTGGCGTTAAACGCCCAGAATGGTGCCAGACTGGGCGTTAAACGCCCAACAGCTAGCATTACTGGCGTTTGAACGCCAGCTTCTTCTCCTCCAGGGTGTGCTGTTTTTCTTCCTGTTTTTCATTCTGTTTTTGCTTTTTTCATTGTTTTTGTGACTTCTTATGATCATCAACCTACAAAAAAGATAAAATAACAAAAGAAAATAATTAATTATAAAACATTGGGTTGCCTCCTAACAAGCGCTTCTTTAATGTCATTAGCTTGACAGAGGGCTCTCATGGAGCCTCATAAATGCTCAGAACCGTGTTGAAACCTCCCAACTCCAAACTTAGAGTTTGAATGTGGGGGTTCAACACCAAACTTAGAGTTTGGTTGTGGCCTCCCAACACCAAACTTAGAGTTTGACTGTGGGGGCTCTGCTTGGCTCTGTTTTGAGAGAAGCTCTTCATGCTTCCTCTCCATGATGATAGAGGAATGTCCTTGGGCCTTAAACACCAAGGATTCTTCATTCACTTGAATGATCAACTCTCCTCTATCAACATCAATCACAGCCTTTGCTGTGGCTAGGAAGGGTCTGCCAAGGATGATGGATTCATCCATGCACTTCCCAGTCTCTAGGACTATGAAGTCAGTAGGGATGTAATGGTTTTCAATCTTCACCAAAACATTCTCTACAAGTCCATGAGCTTGTTTTCTTGAGTTGTCTGCCATCTCTAATGAGATTCTTGCAGCTTGCACCTCAAAGATCCCTAATTTCTCCATTACAGAGAGGGGCATGAGGTTTACACTTGACCCTAAGTCACACAAGGCCTTCTTGAAGGTCATGGTGCCTATGGTACAAGGTATAGAAAACTTCCCAGGATCCTGCCTCTTTTGAGGCAGTTTCTGCCTAGACAAGTCATCCAGTTCTTTGGTGAGCAAAGGTGGTTCATCCTCCCAAGTCTCATTTCCAAATAACTTGTCATTTAGCTTCATGATTGCTCCAAGGTATTTAGCAACTTGCTCTTCAGTGACATACTCATCCTCTTCAGAGGAAGAATACTCATCAGAGCTTATGAATGGCAGAAGTAAGTCCAATGGAATCTCTATGGTCTCATTTTGAGCCTCAGATTCCCAAGGTTCCTCATTGAGGAACTCAGAGGAGAGTGGTGCACGCCCACTGAGGTCTTTCTCAGTGGCGTCTTCTTCCTCTCTTTCCTCTCCATATTCGGCCATGTTGATGGCTTTGCACTCTCCTTTTGGATTTTCTTCTGTATTACTTGGGAGAGTACTAGGAGGGAGTTCAGTAACTTTCTTGCTCAGCTGACCCACTTGTCCTTCCAAATTTCTGATGGAGGACCTTGTTTCATTCATGAAACTTTGAGTGGTCTTTATTAGATCAGAGACCATTGTTGCTAAGTCAGAAGTATTCTGCTTAGAACTCTCTGTCTGTTGCTGAGAAGATGATGGAAAAGGCTTGCCATTGCTAAACCTGTTTCTTCCACCATTATTATTATTGAAACCTTGTTGAGGTCTCTCTTGATTCTTCCATGAGAGATTTGGGTGATTTTTCCATGAAGAATTGTAGGTATTTCCATAGGGTTCTCCTTGGTAATTCACCTCTTCCATAGAAGGGTTCTCAGGATCATAAGCTTCTTCCTCAGATGAAGCATCCTTAGTACTGTTTGGTGCATTTTGCATTCCAAACAGACTTTGAGAAATCAAATTGACTTGTTGAGTCAATATCTTATTCTGAGCCAATATGGCATTCAGAGTGTCAATCTCAAGAACTCCTCTCTTCTGACTAGTCCCATTGTTCACAGGATTCCTTTCAGAAGTGTACATGAATTGGTTATTTGCAACCATTTCAATCAATTCTTGAGCTTCTGCAGGCATCTTCTTCAGATGAAGAGATCCTCCAGCAGAGCTATCCAAAGACATCTTGGATAGTTCAGAGAGACCATCATAGAAAATACCTATGATGCTCCATTCAGAAAGCATGTCAGAAGGACATTTTCTGATTAATTGTTTGTATCTTTCCCAAGCTTCATAGAGGGATTCTCCATCCTTCTGTCTGAAGGTTTGGACTTCCACTCTAAGCTTACTCCATCTTTGTGGTGGAAAGAACTTTGCCAAGAAGGCATTGACTAGCTTTTCCCAAGAGTCCAGGCTTTCTTTAGGTTGAGAATCCAACCATATTCTAGCTCTGTCTCTTACAGCAAAAGGGAATAGCATCAGTCTATAGACCTCAGGGTTAACCCCATTAGTCTTGACTGTGTCACAGATTTGCAAGAATTCAGCTAAAAACTGATGAGGATCTTCCATTGGAAGTCCATGGAACTTGCAATTCTGTTGCATTAGAGAAACTAATTGAGGCTTAAGCTCAAAGTTGTTTGCTCCAGTGGCAGGGATAGAGATGCTTCTCCCATAGAAATCGGGAGTAGGTGCAGTAAAGTCACCCAGCACCTTCCTTGCATTGTTGGCATTGTTGTTGTTTTCGGCTGCCATGGGTTCTTCTTCTTTGAAGAATTCGGTCAGGTCCTCTAAAGAGAGTTGTGCTTTGGCTTCTCTTAGCTTTCTCTTCAAGGTCCTTTCGGGTTCAGGATCAGCTTCAACAAGAATGCCTTTGTCTCTGCTCCTGCTCATATGAAAGAGAAGAGAAAAAGAAAATGTGGAATCCTCTATGTCACAGTATAGAGATTCCTTGAAATGTCAGAGGAAAAGAGAAATAGAAAGAAGAAGGAGAAGAAGAATTCGAACTTTAATTAGATAAGGTTCGAATTGTGCATTTAGAAGGAGTGGTACTCCATGAATAGAAGGATGTGAGAAGGAGGGAAGAGGATTTTCGAAAAATCAATTAGAAGATTTTGAAAACATTTTGAAAATTTGATTGATAATTTTCGAAAATTGAAAGTGGAAGAGAAATCAAGTGATTTTTGAAAAAGATTTTGAAATTAGAAACTAAAAAGATTTGATTGAAAACTAATTTGAAAAAGATATGATAAAAAAATATGATTGAAAGGTTATTGTCTTAAAAAGATGTGATTGAGAAGATATGATTTGAAAACCATTTTAAAAGATATGTTTTGAAAATTATTTTAAAAGATTTGATTTGGAAAATTAGTGACTTGCCTAACAAGAAAAGATATGATTCAAACATAAAACCTTCCTTAACAGAAAAGGCAAAAAATGTTCAATCAAATCATTAATTGTTAGTAAGTGTCTTTGAAAGGAAAGAAATTAATTTTGAAAACATTTGAGTGAAAAGATTTGATTTGAAAAAGATTTGATTTTGAAAAACTTGAAAAAAATTGATTTGAAAACAAAATCTTCCCCCTAGCACCATCCTGGCGTTAAACGCCCAGAATGGTATACATTCTGGCGTTTAACGCCCAAAATGCTACCTCTTTGGGCGTTAAACGCCCAACCAGGTGCCCTGGCTGGCGTTTAAACGCCAGTCTGCCTTCTTCACTGGGCATTTTTGAATGCTCAGCTTTTTCTGTATAATTCCTCTGCAGTGTGTTCTGAATCTTCAATCCCTTGTATCATTGACTTGAAAAGACACAAATAAAAAATATTTTTGGATTTTTTAATAATTAAAATGCAACAAGAATCAAATAACAATGCATGCAAGACACCAAACTTAGCAGTTTGTATACTACTGACACTAATGAACTGAAAATGCATATGAGACACACAAAATACTCAAGTCAATAGAATTCAAAGATCAGAGCAAATGAATCATCAAGAACATCTTGAAGATCACTAAGACATATGAATGCATGCAATTGACACCAAACTTAGGATGAGACACTAGACTCAAACAAGAAATATTTTTAAATTTTATGATTTTTTTTTAATTTTTTTAAATTTTTTTGTGTTTTTCGAAAATTAAGTGGAAAAAGAAGGTATCAAAATTCTTAATGAGAATTTCAGGAATCAGTGCAATGCTAGTCTAAGACTCCGGTCCAGGAATTAGACATGGCTTCACAGCCAGCCAAGCTTCCAAAGAAAGCTTCGGTCCAAAACACTAGACATGACCAAAGGTCAGCCAAGCCTTAGCAAATCACTGCTCCAAAAGCAAGATTGATACGAAATCAACAAGCTCTTGTGGTGATAAGTTGAAACCTCGGTCCAATCAGATTAGACATGGCTTCTCAGCCAGCCAGATTTCAACAAATCATCATGAAACTCTAGAGTTCATCTTCAAGAATTTCGAAAAAAAAATACCTAATCTAAGCAACAAGATGAACCGTCAGTTGTCCAGCCTGAACAATCCCGGGCAATAACACCAAAAATTTGATGTTGTTGCCGGATCTTGGCACTGATGTTACCAAAGGCTTGCTCAAAACTAGAACAATCCCCGGCAACGGCGCCAAAAACTTGGTGCGCGAAATTGTGAACTATACTTTTTCACAACTCTCATAATCCCTGGTAATGGCTCCAAAAACTTGGTGCGCTCAATACCATGGCATTACACAACTTCGCACAACTAACTAGCAAGTGCACTGGGTCGTCCAAGTAATAAACCTTACGTGAGTAAGGGTCGATCCCACGGAGATTGTTAGTATTGAAGCAAGCTATGGTCATCTTGTAAATCTTAGTCAGGCAAACTCAGATATATATGGTGATGAACGAAAATAACATAAAAGATAAAGATAGTGATACTTATGTAATTCATTGGTAGGAACTTCAGATAAGCGCATGAAGATGCCTTCCCTTCCGTCTCTCTGCTTTCCTACTGTCTTCATCCAACCCTTCTTACTCCTTTCCATGGCAAGCTCGTATAGGGTCTCACTGTTGTCAGCAGCTACCTCCCATCCTCGCAGTGAAAGCTAATGCACACACTCTGTCACAGTGCTGCCAATCACCGGTGTGGTTCCCTCCCCTACCGGAATAGAATAACTCTTTTGCGTCTGTCACTAACGCCCAGTAGGTTACAGGTTTGAAGCACGTCACAGTCATTCAATCATTGAATCCTACTCAGAATACCACAGACAAGGTTAGACCTTCCGGATTCTCTTGAATGCTGCCATCAGTTCTTGCCTATACCACGAAGACTCTGATCTCACGGAATGGTTGGCTCGTTTGTCAGGCGAGCACTCGGTTGTCAGGCGATCAACCATGCATCGTGCAATCAGGAATCCAAGAGATATTCACCAAGCCTCAAATGCTTGTAGAACAAGAGTGGTTGTCAGTCACTTTGTTCATGAGTGAGAATGGTGATGGGCGTCAATCATCACCTTCATCATGTTGAAGAACAAGTGATATCTTGGATAAAGAACAAGCGGAATTTGAATGAAAGAACAATAGTAATTGCATTAATACTCGAGGTACAGCAGAGCTCCACACCTTAATCTATGGTGTGTAGAAACTCCACCGTTGAAAATACATAAGCATAAGGTCTAGGCATGGCCGAATGGCCAGCCTCCCAATGATCTAAGAACTAAAATGTCCAAAGATGATCTAGAGATCTAAAAGTGATCAAAAGATTTCTATACAATAGTAAAAGGTCCTACTTATAAGAAACTAGTAGCCTAGGGTGTACAGAAATGAGTAAATGACATAAAAATCCTCTTCCGGGCCCACTTGGTGTGTGCTTGGGCTGAGCAATGAAGCAATTTCGTGTAGAGACTCTTCTTGGAGTTAAACGCCAGCTTTGGTGCCAGTTTGGGCGTTTAACTCCCATTTGGGTGCCAGTTCCAGCGTTTAACGCTGGGATTCCTTGAGGTGACTTTGAACGCCGGTTTGGGCCATCAAATCTTGGGCAAAGTATGGACTATTATATATTGCTGGAAAGCCCAGGATGTCTACTTTCCAACGCCGTTGAGAGCGCGCCAATTGGGCTTCTGTAGCTCCAGAAAATCCGCTTCGAGTGCAGGGATGTCAGAATCCAACAGCATCTGCAGTCCTTTTGAGTCTCAAAATCAGATTTTTGCTCAGGTCCCTCAATTTCAGCCAGAAAATACCTGAAATCACAGAAAAACACACAAACTCATAGTAAAGTCCAGAAAAGTGAATTTTAATTAAAAACTAATAAAAATATACTAAAAACTAACTATATCATATCAAAAACATACTAAAAACAATGCCAAAAAGTATACAAATTATCCGCTCATCAAGCGTCCTTATCTGATATGCTCAGATTATTGTCCCATTTACTAGATACAAAGGCTTTAGTCCCTATATCATCATAATCAAGAGCATCACAAAGGGATTCTTTGTTCAAAATGATTTGACAGCCCTTAACATATGAGTGAATGTCTCCATTATGATACAACATATTTGCATAAAACTCCCTAACCAAGTTAGGATACACAAGCTTTCGAATTTTGAAAAGGTTTTCCCATTTTAACAGATAAAAATTTTCTTTAAAATCAATACCCTTATCAGCCAGGGCATCCAACTTAGCAACATAGGATGGACATAGAGTACAGTTGGAAATGACCTCTTTGTAAAACTCAAAGTTCATGCATGAAAAAAAAGAAGAGAATCATAGTGTGATTGAGAATGTTTTTCAAAGTGAGATTTAAAATCAAGTGAGTCAAGATTAGGAGGTTCAGTGACAGATTGAAGGCCAGGTCTTTTGGTAACATTAGAAGGACGACTAGAAGGGATGGAGCGTCTAAAGGGATGTGAGGATGAACGAGGAGGAAGAGACTGCGGGCGTTCTTCGTCAGTCATTGATCGTTTGCCTTTCCTTTCTTTCGCCCTAAAAGAGCCAGCTTCTTGTGGTGTAAATGAGGGCCTTGGATTGGTAGTCTTCATTCTGTCCATTGAAGCCGGTGGTTAAGAGGAATGTGAGGAGGAAGAGTGTGAGTAAATATGTATGTGAGTGTGAGATTGAGACTTGAAAGGAGGAGGGTTATGAGGAGGGTGATAAGAACCGGTGCCTCTACGAGTAGCCACTTTCTTTCTCATCATGAAGAAGAAAGAAATGCGAAGAGGTGAGAGAATATGACAGTGTGGAGTAGTGAGTAGGAGAGAAGTTTTCTTGGTTGAAGAAAAAGAAAAATTGCCTTAAATGCAAAAGAAACATCCTTGAAAATTTAAACTAATTAAAACGGGACTCAAGGGATTTTTAAATAAAAAAAAATTGAAGAGACCAGACATGTTGATTTGAAATGTGACTGACAGACATGACTTAACGTAAAATAAAATCAAGAATGTTCATTTTTTATTTTATGATCAAAATAAATAAGAGGCCCATTTCATTAAACAAAACCTTTTTCACATAGGCCCAGAGGTAGTGTCAACGAACTATACAAGGCCACCATGGATTTGTTTCCAGTTTAGGACCACAAACATGTTCAGTGCTTCGTTAGAGCCTCAAGGAACACAGAGGAAGTCATCATCTGCTCAGTTTTGTCTCCCTGCGACCTGTGAGATAAAAACAACTTGAGAACACTTTAAGCACGATTAATGTAAGGACTTAGCATCAACCATTCTCAGTTTAGTTCTTAGTTTAGAAAAACTATCTTCACACAAAGGTTTAGTGAAGATATTAGCCAATTGATACTCCAATTTTACAAATTGAATATCAATTGTTTCCTTTTGCACATGTTCTCTTATAGAATGAAACCTAACTTCAGTGTGCTTAGTTCTTGAGTGTAAAATAGAATTTTTAGAAATATTTATGGCACTCAAGTTGTCACAAAACAAAGGAATACTATTGGCTTTCAGTTTGTAATCGGCAAGCTGAGTTTTGAGCCAAATTAACTGAGAACAGCAAGAGGAGGCTGAAATATATTTGGCCTCTGCTATTGATAAAGCAATAGTAGCTTGCTTTCTTCTTGACCAAAAGTTCAAGGATTGTCCAAGAAAGCAACATATCCCTGAAGTGCTTCTCCTATCCACACGATCACCTGCAAAATCTGCATCACAATACCTAACTACATAGAATTCCTCAGTTTTAGGATATCACAGATCAAGATCAGATGTGCCTTTGATGTATCTAATGATCCGTTTAATAGCCGAAAGATGTGATTTTTTTGGGTGAGATTAAAATCTAAAGCATACACCAACACTTTGAATAATGTCTGATCTAGAGGATGTTAGATACATAAGTGATCTGACATTCCTCTATATCGAGTTTCATCGACATCTTTCCCATTTTCATCCTTGTCAAGTTTTATATTAGGATGCATTAGAGTACTCATAGGTTTAGAATTTTCTAAACTGAATTTCTTTACTAATTCTTTGGCATATATTTACCATGGTGTACAAAAATATCACTAGGAATTTGTTTGATTTGTAATCCAAGGAAGAATGTGAGTTCTCCTATCATACTCATATCAAACTCACTAGTCATTAGTTTTCCAAATTCTTCACACAAGTTTTCATTTGTCGAAGCAAATACAATGTCATCGACATACACTTGAACAAGTATGAAATGATCATTAGAATCTTTAATGAAGAGAGTAGTATCCGTAATGCCCTTTTGAAAATCATTTTGTAACAAGAAAGAACTAAGTTTTTCATACCAAGCTTTTGAAGCTTGTCTCAAACCGTATAAAGCTTTTGAAAGTATAAAAACATGGTTTAGAAACTCATTATTTTCAAAACCGGGGGGTTGGGCTACGTACACTTCTCTATCAATAAAGCTATTTAAAAAAACACACTTGACATCCATTTAAAAGTGTTTTAAACCTTTATGGGCAGCATAGGCAAGCAATAATCTTATTGCTTCCATTCTAGCTACCGGAGCAAATGACTCATCAAGGTCAATGCCCACTTCTTGATCATACCCTTGGGGAACTAATCTTGCTTTATTTTGAACCACACAACCATCCTCATCCAACTTGTTTGTAAAGATTCATTTGGTGCCATTTACCTTCTTTTCATTTGGTAAGGGAACTAGGGTCCAAACATCATTCTTTTCGAATTGGAACAGCTCTTCTTCCATTGCTTTAACCCATGATGGATTTTCAAGTGCTTCTTTCAAAATTTGGGGCTCCATTTGTGATAAGAGAGCAAAGTTGTTGATTTTGGCTCTCTTTATACTTCAGGATCTTGTGGTGACTCCTTGGGATGGATCTCCAATGATGAATTCATGTGGATAGTTCTTCAAGAACTTCCATTCTCTTGGCCTTTGTGATGCGAGTTCATTTTGTCTTTAATTTGGTTCTACAACGTTCACAGTTCCAGATCTCCATCTTCATTAAGAGACAAAACAGAATTGTCTCCTGTGTTTTGGTCTGCAGAGTCAGAGCTAGCATTTTTCATGGAGGGGATGATTTGTCTTTATCCTTTAGTGAGTTCAAATAAGCTTCAGTTCATGTATCATCTTTTACAACAGAACTTGAAATGATGTTAGTATCACAAAATGAGACATGTATGGACTCTTCTATGGTTCTATGTTCTTTGAGATAAACCCTATATGCTTTACTAGTGGTTGAGTATCCTACAAAAACACCCTCGTAAGATTTTGGATCAAAATTTCCAAGATTATCTTTGGTGTTTAACACAAAGCATTTGCATCTAAAAATATAAAAATACTTGAGATTAGGTGGTACCCCTTTCCAAAGCTCATATAGAGTTTTCTTTAACCCTTTTCTAATGATGGTCCTATTCAAAATATAGCAAGTTGTGCTAACAGCCTCTTTCCAAAAGAATTTTGGAACTTTATTTTCACATAACATAGCCCTATCCATTTCTTGGAGACTTCTATTTCTCCTTTCAATGACCCTGTTTTGTTGGGGGGTTTCTAGGACATGAGAAATTATTTGAAATTCTAAATTCATAACAAAAAGCTTCAAAATCTTGATTTTCAAACTCTTTTCCATGATCATTTCTTATGCAAACAATTTTCAAATTTTGGATCTTTTTACAAAAAGTTGAAAACACAATGAAGACATAATTTTTGTGAGCTAAGAAAAGGACCCATCCGAATCTAGTATAGTTATCAACCACTACTAAACCATAATGTTTTCCTCCCAAACTTTGAGTTCTAGTAGAACCAAAAAGATCAATGTGTAGCATTTTCAATGGCCTTTTGGTTGAGATGTCATCCTTAGGCCTAAAAGAAGTTTTAGTTTGTTAGCCCAATTGACAAGTATTACAAGTGATGTATTTGTCAAATTTTATGTTGGGAAGACCTCTAACCAAATTTTTCTTTACAAGTTTAGAAATTTGGAACATGCTTGCATGTCCTAAGTTCTTATGCCATAGCCATTTTTCAGATTCTATAGAGGTGAAACATGCTACATTTTGTTCTTTTAGTTCCTCTAAAGTAAGTTCATACACATTGTTGCATCTTTTAGCTTTAAACAAAGTTTCACCAGATTTTTTACACACAACCAAGCATACCAATTTTCTGAAAATAACCAAATAACCTAAGTCACATAATTGGCTAATGCTTAGAAGATTGTGTTTCAATCCATCGACAAGGAATACATCATTAATGAAAGAGGAGAAACTTTTACCTACTTTACCTATGGCCATAATTTTACCTTTACCATTATCACCGAAAGTCACAAAGCCTCCATCGTATTTGTCAAGCTTGATGAAGAAGGTAGACTTTCTGGTCATATGCCTAGAGCATCCACTGTCCAAGTACCACTTGTCATCTTTCTTCTTGGATGTTAGGCAAAACTGCACAAAGCTCTTAAATGACATTAAGTATCCAAATCTTTTTAGATCCTTTAATGTTAAACCATCTCCTCTAACCAATAGTATTATGTTTGCCAACTATTTTGTAGAATTTTCCATCGATTTCCCTTTTATGGATGAAACACCAAATAGGAAAATGACCATTTTTGTTGCATATGTGATAGATTTTTTTCGGTTGCTATTTTTTAAGGAGATTTGTGTTTTGAAATCTTGTATATTTAGAAGTAGAAGCCACATTTTCAATGTGAACTTTTGAAAATAGTTTCTAATTTTTTACAATAATCAAAACCTGCTCTTTCATAAAGAGGTCTTTGACTAGCCAATAATTTATTTAAATTTTCAGAACTTAGAACAAACTTGGCTAGATCCTGTTTTAGACCTTTAACCTCTTTATGCAACCTTTCATTTTCTTCAAAACAGTTTCAATATTCAATCACTGAATGTTGTTATTCACAACCTTTAAGTTCAGCTTTAAGCCACTTGTTTTCTTCAACAAGATCAACAGTGATTTCGGCTTCCCTCAATTTATCTTTGAGAAATGCATTTTTAGCTTTCAAGATGTCATTATTAGATTCAAGTTCATGACACTGATTTAGAAAACTTCTTAATTTTTCAGTGAGATGATCAATCATGAGATGAAGTTCTTCTTTAGAAGGTTCAATAAAAATTACCTCATTAGGTTGGCTATGGTCGGCCATGAGGATGGCTTGAGAGCCATTGTCCGAGTCTTCAACTTCATCTGAATCATTCTCCAGGTCTTCTCAAGAGGCCATAAGCCCCTTTTTATTATCCTTTCTGGACTTGTCTTCTTTCTTCAATTTTGGACAATTATATTTGTAGTGTCCTACTTCTTTACAGTTGTTGCAGATTACCTTGCCTAGATCCTTCTTTGATCCTCTTGAACTATTTTTCTTGCTTCTTCCTCTTAGTTTCACATTCTCCTGAGTTTCCTAGCAAAAAATATAAATTCGTCATCTGATAAATCATCACTGGATTCAAGCTCTTCATGAACTTAACATAGGGAGACATCTGCTCTAAAACCTCAGCAAAAAGAATATTGATTTGTAACTTTCTAAAAATTTCCAAGAACTGTGAGAATTGCTCGTCCTTGGTCTCCTTTTGGATCTTCTGGGTGTGTACCTTGGTACCCTCAGTCTTTTTTGGTTTCTATGACCCCTTAGCAACTTTTAATTCCTTGGTCGTCTTTGGTTCAATTGCCACTGTGACGGCCTTGCACTCTTCTCTTGGATTAGGCACTGTGTCACTAAGAAGAGTGTTAGAAGATCTCTCAGGTATTTGCTTACTCAACTGACCCATTTGTACCTCCAAGTTTCGAAGTGAAGCTCTGGCCTCCTGGATAAAACTGTGAGTATTCTTAGAGAGTTCAGCAACTATAGAGGCTAAGTCAGGAGTACTCTGAGATTGGGTGGATGGTTGCTGTGGCTGAGAAGCTTAAAATTGATAGTTGTTGAAATTATTTTGATTAAAACTGCCTTGAGAATTATTGAAGTTTGGTTGCCTCTGAGATTGGTCTCTCTATCCAAAGGTAAGATAATTCCTTCATCCCTGATTAAATATCTTAGAATAGAGATCATTATTAGGATTTTTGGAGGAGTTTCCCATAAAATTAACCTGCTCATGAGTAAACTAGCTATAATCATAAGTCTCACCATGAGGGAAGCCACCACTCACATCATAAGAGGCATCTTAAGTACTGACGGCTGAGACTTGCGTTCCACTCAGGTGTTGTGTAATGGCACTCAATTTGCTGAGATATAACCTTATTCTTAGCAAAATAGCATCCAGTGTATTCGGCTCTATGACTCCCTTCTTCGTAGAGGTCCTCTCAAAAGAGTTTAAGTATTGACTGTTAGAAACCATTTCAATCAGCTCCATGGCCTCATCAGGGGTCTTTTTCATGTAAAGGGACCCTCTTGTAGAATAATCTAGAGATATCCTATTGGTCTCAAAGACTCCATCATAGAATATCTACAATTGAATCCAGACTGAGAACATCTTAGGAGGACACTTCCTGAGCATCTGCTTGTACCTTTCCCAGGCTTCATAGAGAGACATTCGCTCTCTCTGCCTAAAGGTCTGAATATCAGTCCTCAGCCTAATCAACTTCTGAGGAGGAAAAAACTTGGTTAGAAACCTATTGACCACGTTGTCCCAAGTGTCCAAGCTCTCCTTGGGTTGAGTATCAAGCCACTGTTTTGCCCTATCTCTCATAGCAAATGGGAAGAGAAGTAGCTTGTAGACATCAGGATTCACCCTATTAGTCTTCATAGTATCACAGATCTGCAGGAAATTAGAAATAAACAAGTTGGTGTCTTCCTGCAGAAGTCTGTGAAATTTGCAGTTTTGTTGCACTAGAGAAATCAACTGAGACTTCAGTCAAAGTTGTTTGCAGCTACAGGGGGCGCAACAATGCTATTTCCATAGAAATCTAGGCTAGGATCAGTGTAAGAGTTAAGAGTTCACCTAGGTTGCCTATTAGCATTCTAATTAACAACATTTGCACTGATTGCATTGTTATTATTATTGACCTCCATAGTGAACTCTTCAGCTTCTATCTGAGAGTTTTCTCTGAGACTTTCAACAGCCATGTAAGCTCTAGCCTATTGTAAATGTCTTCTTGCAGTCCTTTCAATCTCAGGATCAAATTCTAAGAGAGGTTCTTTGTTCCTGTTTTTGCTAAAAAACAATAGAAAATAGAGAAAATGTAGAAATCTCTACGTCAAAGTGCAGAAAATTCTAGTGAGTATCCTGTATAAAAGAAATAAAATAAAATAAAATAGATAAATAACTCTAAAAATTCAAAAAAATCAATAAAGAAAAATAAGCCACTAAATTTGAAAATAATGAAAAGAAAATTAATCAGAAAAAGTAAAATAAAATTACTAAAGGGGGACACCAAACTTAATTTCAGAAATTAAGAGAAAAACTTTAAGTAAAATAAAGCATAAATTTTTGAAAATCTAAAGAACAAAAACAAGTAAAAACTATAAGCTAAAAACACCTAATCTAAGCAATCAAACAACGGTTAATTGTCAATTACAGTCAATCTCCAGCAACGGCACTGATAAACCCCATTTGTAGGGTTTATCTTGTATTGATTTTAAGGGATTTTATGACCTTTTACCCATATTTATTCAATGAATTAGCATGATTTTGTGATTGTCTCCTTATTTGTGCTTAGATGTGAAAACATGCTTTTTAGGCCTTTAACTTGATGATTTTAATCTTCCTTTGATTCCACTAGATGCCTTGATGTGTTTGTCAATGATTTCATATTAAAAAGGATAGGAATGGATCAAAGGAGTTAAGAGGAGAGCATGCAAAGTGGAGAAATCATGAAAAAGCCAAAGAGTTGAACTCGCCCATAGACACGCGCGCGCACCTGGCGCTTACGCGCACCTTGCGAAATGGCCCATGGACGCGTACGCATGCTGTGCGCGTACGCGTCGATGCTGATACTTGATTTTTAAGTGAATTTGCACCCAACGAATTCTCAAGAGTTGTGGGGCCTAATCCCAACCAATTTTGGCGCCTAAACTGCTATTTAAAGCCAAGGATTGAAGAGCAAAGGGACTTTTTATCATTTTTACTCATTAGGATTAGTTTAGAGTTAGTTTTAGAGAGAGAAGCTCTCACTTCTCTCTATGATTAGGATTAGGATTAGGTTTAGTTCTTAGATCTAGGTTTTAATTCATCTTCTTCTACTTCTATCTTTTAATTACTTGTTGTTATATTCATTCTTCTTCTATTCTTTTGTTGTAATTTCCTTTATGTTGTTTCTATACTTTGTTGTAGATCTACTCTTGTTCCTTCTCCTTTCTTTCAATTCAATTTGAGGTAATTCATAATAATTGTATTTCCTTTGATTGTTGTTGTTAATTCCTTGCAATAATAGTTGTTAGATTTCATTCTAGTTGTCAATTTTCTTTGCTTTTCTTTTGTACCTTCCAAGTATTTGATGAAATGCTTGGTTGGATTTTAGTATAGATTTTGTTCCTCTTGGCTTTGGTTGAGTAATTAGTGACTCTTGAGTTATCTAATTCCTTTGTTGATAGATAATTAGAAGTTGCTAATTGATTTGAATGCCTTTAAAGCTAGTCTTTCCTTTAGGAGTTGATTAGGACTTGAGGAATCAAATTGATTCATCCACTTGACTTTCTTCCATGGTTAGAGGTTAACTAAGTGGGAGCAATGGACAATTTGTTGTCACAATTGAGGAGGATAACTATGATATGACTTCTAGTTCTCATACCTTGCCAAGAGCTTTGTTAGTTGTTAGTTTATTTCTTTGCAATTTATAATTCTTGTCTAAAATCTTAAAAACCGCAAAATATCTCATAACCAATAACAAGGCACTTTATTGTAATTTCTAGGGAGAATGACCCGAGGTTCTAATACTTCGGTTTATAAATTTAGGGGTTTGTTACTTGTGACAAACAATCTTATGTATGAAAGGATTATTGTTAGTTTAGAAACTATACTTGCAACGAGAATTCATTTGTGAAATTCTAAGCCGTCAAAAATCCAATCATCAAAATGGCGCCGTTGCCGGGGGTTTGCAATGATGTTGTGTTATTGGTTATTGTATATATGTGAATATTGTGAATAGCTTGCTTTTTGGATTGCTTGTTAGTTTTTGCTAGTCTTAGTATTTTGTTTCATTATTTCTTATTAGTTTTTGTTTCTTATTTTCTGTTGCTACCATGAATTCTCATTTTGGCTATGAGTGTGATTACAACTATGTTGTAGGAAATGAAAGCTACAATGAAGAGGTGTATCAAGGATGGGACATTCTATGATGCATACCAATCCAATGGCTATGGTGAATCTCCTTGTGACTATCAAGAACCACCACCATATGTCTATGAGTCATGTCCTCAAGATAGCCCTCAACCACACCCACAAGCCTCTTTTCACCAACCACCTTCATATGACCCTAATCCATATCCATCCTACCAACAACCATATGAGCCATATGAACCACACATAGAGCCACCACCACTCCAACATCAACATTTTCAAGAGCCATCCCCTCCATATTATTACCAAGATGAACCACCTCCAATATATGAAAATTTTCAACCACAAGATGAATACTACTTTCCACCACAACCTCCCATGGAAGAATACTCATGTCCATCAATCTAAGAGTCCTATGATCCTAATCATGATATCCAAGAGGAACAAGAGTCAAGGGATCATCTCAAGGAAGCATTGGATCAATTTCAAGCAACCATGGAGTGTGTTGTGCAACAAGTGGAAAGAATGGAAAATATTGAACCACCACAACTTTATCAAGAAGAACCACCTTCCTACTATGAACCCTTTCCCCAAATTGATGAACTCTTCCACCCACACCAATCTCTAATGGATGAAACCTTTGGTGTTCTTATTCAAGGTCAAGAAGAGATGAAAAGGGATGTGCAAAATTTTATGGCCGCCTTGGATGCGATAACAAATCAATTAGCCTCCCAATGCTTGAACACTCAAGGAACTCCCATGGCTACATGTGGAGAATCGAATGAAGAACATAGCATGAAGGAGAGATTGTACAATAACCAATACTTCGGTTTATAAATTTAGGGGTTTGCTACTTGTGACAAACAATCTTTTGTATGAAAGGATTATTGCTTGGTTTAGAAACTATACTTTACAACGAGATTTCAATAGAGAAATTCTAAACCGTCAAAAATCCAATCATCAAAATGGCGCCATTACCGGAGATTTGCAATGGTGTTATGTTATTGGTTATTGTACATATGTGAATATTGTGAATAGGTTGCTTTTGTTTGATTACTAGTTTTATTAGTTTTATTTTGTTTTTCCATAATGAATTCTCACTTTGGCTATGAGTTTGGCTCTAATTGTGTTGTAAGAAATGTGAACTTCAATGATAACATGTATCAAGGATGGGATAACCAAAGGTGGGAAGAGCCATATGCATATGATCAATATTCATGGCAACAACCTCCACCAATGCACTATGAAGAAGAGCCATTCTATGATGCATACCAATCCAATGGCTACGGTGAATCTCCTTGTGACTTTCAAGAACTACCACCATATGCCTATGAGCCATATCCTCAACATAACCCTCAACCATACTCATAAACCCTTTCTTACCAAACACCTTCATATGACCCTAATCCATATCCTTCATACCAACCACCTTTTGAGCCATATGAACCATACATGGAACCATTCCAATATCACCACTTTCAAGAGCCAACTCCATACGATGACCAAGATGAACCACCTCCAATGCACACAAATTTTCAACCACAAGATGAATTCTACCTTCTACCACAACCTCCCATGGAAGAATACTCATGTCCATCAATCCAAAAGCCCTATGATCCTACTCATGATATCCAAGAAGAACAAGAGTCAAGGGATCGTCTCAAGGAAGCATTGGATCAATTTCAAGCAACCATGGAGTGTGTTGTGCAACAAGTGGAAAGAATGGAAAATATTGAACCACCACAACTTTATCAAGAAGAACCACCTTCCTACTATGAACCCTTCCCCCAAATTGATGAACCCTTCTACCCACCCCAATCTCTAATGGATGAAACCCTTGGTGTTCTTGTTCAAGGGCAAGAAGAGATGAAAAGGGATTTGTAAAATTTCATGGCCGCCTTGGATGCGGTAACAAATCAATTAGCCTCCCAATGCTTGAACACTCAAGGAACTCCCATGGCTACATGTGGAGAATCGAATAAAAAATATAGCATGAAGGAGAGATTGGAAACTCCGGTGGAAAATGAGAGAAGTTGCTTTGTGTTGGAATAATTGGAGAAAGCTAGGATTATTGAAGAAAAAGAAGAAATGGTTGAAGACTAAGGAGATGCGGAACCTCCATGGGAACCTAGAGTTGAAGAAGACCCCTCCAAGAAGATTGAAATTGATGTTGAGGAGAGATGTGCACAACCTCCAAGGCATATTCCATATGAAGACTTGGATGGGATAGAACAAGAATTAAGTTCCCACGGCAATGAAGGGCAAGCATCAAATTCTAGTGGTGGTAGATCCTTTGAACTTGAAGAACCTTCTCCCGATGAGATAGAGAGTAATGTGGAGGTAAATTTCTCTCACCCTCCCATTTATAAATTGAGTAAGGGAAAAGAGTTAGATAAAATTGTTGAACAAAGAATTGAGATTAAGAGATCTTGTGAGGAGGTGGAAGTCCTTAGAAATAGAAGGATGGGAGTGGAATACACTTTGTCAAGAACCTTGGAATCGTCTTTGCCTAGGTTGCCATCTACTCCTTCACTTGAGTGGGTAAAACTCATTTCTATTAGTTTTATTGTCCCACTTGAGTATGGCTTGCTTGAAACGGATGGTCAACTTAGGGAGCTTTGTGGGATGAAGCGTAAAAGAAAAATATTTTGTGGTTGGCTTTGCAAATCAAGGCTCATTATGGTTGATGCTTCAAACATGAGATATAAAGGTTGGAGTAGTGCTCAACTAGATGGGTCTAGGAGGATTGTTGGCCACTATATTGAGAATTCATCATGCCTACCACCCGGATGGACTAATAATGATGATCAACTTCAAGACGGGTTTGAAAATAAAGTGTGGGATCCCGAATTACAAGAAGATGATCAACTTTGGGAGCCCCAAGCTTGTGAAGAACTCCATCAACACTTGGCTCAATCCATGAGGAATCTTAGGGCACAATGGAGAACCAAAAATTGGTGGATGTTCCAAGATAGCTTTAAGCACAAGCCACCTTGAGAGGAGCTCCCCATAAGTCCAACTTAAGGACAATAAACAAAAGTGCTAGGTGGGAGACACCCCACTATGGTAACTTCTTTTCATTTTCTCTTTTTGTACATATTGGTAATTAGTTTAAATTCGTGTTTTGATTAGTAGTTGAGTTTAATTGGTAGTATAATATGTTAAATAAGGTTTTAGGGTGTCCTGGGTAGCTGTTTGGAGGTTTGGAATGCTTAGATTGGTGCAAAAACATAGAAAAATTTTGAAAAAAAAAACAGAGCACCATCCACGCGTACGCGTGCTTCAAGCATTTTCACCAACCCACACGGACGCGCTAAGTATGCGTACGCGCGGAAGCACAAATTCCACCCCTAGCCAAAAACCCGAGAGTTAGGCCTGCACTGTGCGAAAATTGGGGCTAAGGCACAAACCAATTCGTGCGTATGCACACCTGGCACGTACGCACCCTTTTTACAACTTGCGGATTGACGCGCAAGTGCACCATGCGCGCGCACGCGCGCTGATAGTGCCACCTGCCCCCTGGTACATTTTCCAGAGAGTTATACCCACGCTGCACCAACGTTGTGCCTTTGGCACGAACCCACTCACGCGTACACGCACATGCCGCGTACGCGCCACTCTCGAAATAAGCCATCGACGCGGATGCGCCAGGTGCGCGTACGCGTCGCATCCATTGCACCACCATCTGCGCGCGCGCCATGCGCGCGTACACGCGGATTTCCTTATTTCAAGCATTTCCTTTCCTCTCTTCTTTCGATTTCTTTCCTCCTCCTTTCTTCTTCCCTTCTTCTACACCTCATCCAACACTCCCGAACACCATTGATAACTATTTATTTTAGTTAACTAATTAGTTAGTCGGTTAGTTGATTAGTTAGTTTTAGTTAGTTTTCATTTCATTTTCTCTTTTTCATTGTAAGTGTTGGATTGTTATTCTTGTTTACCATTAATTGCTGCTGAGTATTAAAAAGGGATGTTATCTCAACATCATTATGTTTATAATCTTTGTTGGATTCTATTGTTGAGGTTATATTTTGCTACTTGGTTTTGAGTTTTTCATGCTTACCTTTTGAAAAATACCAATTGATGAGAATTGCCTTCGAGCTTGTGACTCTTTTGAATTGCATGTTGTAGCTAGCCCCCATGTGATTTGAACCCTATTCTTTGATTAGATAATCTCTTGATATTGGATGTTGAGCATTTACCTTAATGCATTGTATTTCATGATCCTATGCATCCAAATGCTTTTAGCTTGAATGCTCTCATGCCTCTTTAATGCTTGTTTTACCTTACAAGTTTACTTAAAGCATTTCAAGCACACTAGCATGAGTAAAGAGCTTGCTTCTATTGTGACTTAGCCTTTCATGTTTGTGTGCGCTCTAAACCGCGCGCAACTTAGAATGCACACTCACTTTTATTAATGTCACATTGATTCACTCACTCAATCCTAGTGATTTACCTCACTTCAACAAGGTATGCTTCCTTGCTTTGATATCTTCTCATCTTATGGTGTTATATTTTTGTTTTTCATGATGGATGCACCACAATCAATAATGGAAGCAAAACAAAGAATACGCAGCAGCCACTTGATCTACCAGCTGAAGGTAGCAATCCGGAGAGCGCCGTACCCCCTTGCTCATCTTTGAGTGCACCGAGGACGGTGCAAACTTTTAAATGTGGGGAGGTCGTCCGACCGGTCGGCGATTTTGGGTGACAAGTTTCTAATTCCAACACTTTTGCATTTCATTCTAGGATTTTAGAATTTTTACTTGCATCTTCTTATTTTTGCATATGTATACACAATAAGCTTAGTCAAAATAATAAAATTTTTCAAAGGATTTCTATCTATAGGGCACCTCAATTGATTTGAGTGAAAAACTTTTCATAGAACTTGCTTGAATTATATATATTGTGGATCATGTTTTTGAGCTAAGAACACAAGCTTGTGAGATTTGAGCCTAATGGTGTCGTTACATCTTATAACCACTTATATTTCCTTCTTGTGTGCATTATTCTCTTTCTATGATTGTAATCTTTGATTTGTTTGATTCTTTATATCCATTATTTTGTGTATTCATGCATTTATATGATTGAGGTCATCATTTCAAATAGCTCACTTACCCAAATAGCCTTACCTTTTATCTTCCATTGTTAGACAACTTTGAGCCTACGATTAACCCACTTTGTTCTTAATTTAGCACATTACAAGCCCTAAAGCGGAAAATAATAAATGTCCTTAATTTGGATCTTTGATTAGCTTGGGCTAGTATGTGTGAGTATTATTCAAGTGTGGGAAACTTGGGACATTGGTTGAGAATAAAAGGGTAGTTTTGTGTTGTAAATATTGGGAATTGGGTATATGCTTATGCGTAATGAATGTATAGACCTTATGCATTGATACCTTTGTATATACTTTATTGTAAAAAGAAAAAAAATGAGAAAAACAAAAGAAAAAAAAGAAAAGAAAAGAAAAATAATATGGAAAAGAAAAGAAAGAAAAAAATGGAAAAAGAAAGAAACAAAGAAAAAGAAAGAAATAAAAAGGGGACAAAATGCCCCAAAGCAAAGTGAAGCTCAATAAAATAAATGCATATGTGTTGTAAAATGCAAAGGAAATGCATGAGTATGTGAAAAAGTGAGGAATGGGTAGTTAGATTAGTACTTAATTGTATAGGTTGTCATAGGTTAGGTGGAAAGTTTAAATTGATCAAAGATTCAAATCTTTAGTCCACTTGACCAAATATGCATCCTTACCTTGACACTAGCCCCATTACAACCAAAAGAAAACACCTCATGATAGATGTATGCATGCATGAAATATATGTTGATTGTTAGAAGAAGAGCAAATCTTAGAAAGCATGATTAGGGGAGAATTGAGTGAATCGACCCTAAACACTTGAGCAAATAGAGTACAAACACATCCGGTGAGGGTTTGATGCTCAATTACATGTTTTCACCTATGATCATCCCTTCATGCAAGTTTGTAAAAATATTTAATAGCTCAATTCAATTGGGGATTAGACTTGCTAGTCCTTAGCCCTTGTGCATATATGCTTCTTGGGAATTGATTTATTTTGACTAAGCAATTGCATTCATTAAGATAGTTGCATATAGGTAAATTACATTTAGTTAGTTTCCTTTAAATAAATGCCATACCTTTACTTCATTCTTGGTTTAAGCATGAGGACATGCTTGGGTTAAGTGTGGGGAGGTTGATAAACCCCATTTGTAGGGTTTATCTTGTATTGATTTTAAGGGATTTTATGACCTTTTACCCACATTTATTCAATGAATTAGCATGATTTTGTGATTGTCTCCTTATTTGTGCTTAGATGTGAAAACATACTTTTTAGGCCTTTAACTTGATGATTTTAATCTCCCTTTGATTCTACTAGATGCCTTGATGTGTTTGTCAGTGATTTTAGATTAAAAAGGCTAGGAATGGATCAAAGGAGTGAAGAGGAAATCATGCAAAGTGGAGAAATCATGAAAAAGCCAAAGAGTTGAACTCACCTATGGACGCGCGCGCGCACCTGGCGCTTACGCGCACCTTGCGAAATGGCCCATGGACGCGTACACATGCTGTGCGCGTATGCGTCGATGCTGATACTTGATTTTTAAGTGAATTCGCACCCAACGAATTTTCAAGAGTTGTGGGGCCCAATTCCAACCAATTTTGGTGCCTAAACTACTATTTAAAGCCAAAGATTGAAGAGCAAAGGGACTTTTTGATCATTTTTACTCATTATGATTAGTTTAGAGTTAGTTTTAGAGAGAGAAGCTCTCACTTCTCTCTAGGATTAGGATTAGGATTAGGTTTATTCTTAGATCTAGGTTTTAATTCATCTTCTTCTACTTCTATCATTCAATTCTGTGTTGTTACATTCATTCTTCTTCTATTCTTTTGTTGTAATTTTCTTTATGTTGTTTCTATACTTTGTTGTAGATCTACTCTTGTTCCTTCTCCTTTCTTTCAATTCAATTTGAGGTAATTCATAATAATTGTGTTTTCTTTGATTATTGTTGTTAATTCCTTGCAATAATAGTTGTTAGATTTCATTCTAGTTGTCAATTTGATTTGCTTTTCTTTTGTACCTTCCAAGTGTTTGATGAAATGCTTGGTTGGATTTTAGTATAGATTTTGTTCCTCTTGGCTTTGGTTGAGTAATTAGTGACTCTTGAGCTATCTAATTCCTTTGTTGATAGATAATTAGAAGTTGCTAATTGATTTGAATGCCTCTAAAGCTAGTCTTTCCTTTAGGAGTTGATTAGGACTTGAGGAATCAAATTGATTCATCCACTTGACTTTCCTCCATGGTTAGAGGTTAACTAAGTGGGAGCAATGGACAATTTGTTGTCACAATTGAGGAGGATAACTAGGATAGGACTTCTAGTTCTCATACCTTACCAAGAGCTTTGTTAGTTGTTAGTTTATTTTCTTTGCCATTTATAATTCTTGTCTAAAATCTTAAAAACCCCAAAATATCTCATAACCAATAACAAGGCACTTTATTGTAATTCCTATGGAGAACGACCCGAGGTTCCAATACTTCGGTTTATAAATTTAGGAGTTTTTTACTTGTGATAAACAATCTTTTGTATGAAAGGATTATTGCTGGTTTAGAAACTATACTTGCAACGAGAATTCATTTGTGAAATTCTAAACTGTCAAAAATCCAATCATCAGGCACCAAAAACTTGGTTGGGTATTTCAAAACCACAAACTAACCAGCAAGTGTATCGGGTCGTACCAAATAATACCTCAGGTGAGTGAGGGTCAATCCCACGAGGATTGATGGACTAAGCAACAATTGTCGAATGATTTCTTAGTCAGGCAAGCAGAAAGTGATGTTTGGGGTTCAAAAAGCATTAAATAGTACTTCAAAGAATAGAGAACACAAACAGTGAATTTAATGTAGAATATATGAGAGAAAGTAGTTAAGGTATCGGAGATGTTTATTGTTCCGGATTAAGTTTTCTTACCAACTAATTTAATCATGCAAGATTTATTTCATGGCAAACTGTCAGTGACTAAACCATAATGTCTTAGTGGTTTAGTCTCCTCTAACCTAGTTAATCTCCAATATCTCAGTCACTTAATTTCGATTAGAGGGTTAAGTTCAATTTTAGTTTATAGCCACAAAAACCCTAATTACCCATATATAAAAGGATTATATGTCATGTACCCTGTCAAGTCCGAGTAATTAGATATTTAGGAGAAATTTACTTTCAAGGTGTTGTTCAAGTGAGATAACTCTTCCAAGAATCACAAGAACGCATATAGAATAAGGGTTATTCTTCCAATCTACCCAAATTCATAAAATAAAGAACAAAAGTAAGCCTTGAAACTGAATCAATACATTAATTAAAATGGAATAGCAATAGTCTTAATCCATAGAAATAAACAGAGCTCCTAACCTTAACCAAGGAGGTTTAGTGCGGAAGAGAGAGGATCCCCCGAAGGGTGAATCTTTTCTCTTTTATATCTAACATAATTTTATTTTGAAACTAAAATAAAATAATAAATTCTAAACATAAAAGATTTTGTTTGTAATTAAAAATAACTAAAATAAAATAGAGTAATTAAAAGTTAAATCCAACTAAAGATGCTCCATTGGTGAGAATGAGATCTGGAATGCTGGTGCTAAATGCCAGTTGTAGCGTATAGCGCCCTTCTGGGCAGGAAGCTCCCTTTTGATTCTGAGTTCCTGGCGCTAAATGCCACGTTTGGCGTTTAGCGCCCCAATAGGCAGAGGCTTCCACGCTTTTCTGAGCTTCTGACGCTAAACGTCTAGGTCCACCTTTTGCGCTAGCTTGGCAGCTTTGAATTCGTCTCTTTTCTTGCACACAAACTCTGCCAAACTGATCCAAACTTCACCTGAAATAATAAAAATACCAAAACAACTCAAAGTAGCATCCAAAGAGGTTTTAAACACTCAAATAACATCAAAACTTATTAAATTCTAACTTAAAATAAACAAAAAATAAGGAAAAGATGCTCATGCATCAATCGATATAGGCATCTGCGTTTGGGTCACAGCTCTTGAAAATTGTGTAGAGACCTTTCTCGACCATTGCCCCTTCTACCTACTCCTTGTCTGGAACCTACTCTTTTCTGGGCTCCAACCCAATTTCTAAAACCTCCTCTAAGAACATTGAAACTGTAATTTCTAGAGTAGTTTCGGGCATTGTTCTGTGCCCATTTTTATTCAATATATTGGACGGAGGAACTCTAGTTCGACTTGACACCCACTGGGGTTTCTGGTCAACTATCACCATCGTGTGCATATGTTGTTTGACAGGAGTAGCTACAGGCTCTCGACCTTTAACCCCTTGCTTCAGTCGAACATGTCTTAATTTTTCCTGATGAACATGCTCTCTACTCTTTTCATATGATTCGAAAGCCTTAGAAGCTGAAATGTCGAACAAGGCAATACATCGAAGGCATATAGCTACATTTCCTTCCTCCTTCCTTGGTCTCAACAAGAAATCTAACAGATCTTTTCCTACCTTTGGATAAATAGACCTTTCTACCTGAAACATGTCCAGCTCAAGTTGCTCATATTTCTTTATAGGTTCGACACAAGCCATGTTGACTGTAAATTCCACTTCTTCTGTTTTAGCAAAGTTTGATGCTACTTGGAAGGGATCGGAATCCACCTTCATTTCAGGCTTATCCGCAAACTTAAGTCGACCTCTGTCAATAGCCTTTTTTATCAAGTCCCTGAAATGAACACAATTATTAGTATAATGTCCAGAAGCTTGATAAAATTTGTAAAACTTTTTATTTCTAATTTCAAAAACAGATGGCATTGTTTTCCCTTCAGGGAGTACAAGCTGTTTATTTTTTAACAACATATCAAAGATTTGTTTAGTTTTTGTTAGATCGAAAGAATAATTCTTTCCTCCTGACATAGGAGTCTTATTTTTTTGCCAGATTAAGAGATCAACACATATAAGAAGGCCCATCTTTTAATTCTGCAGCAAAAGTAAATTCACTATTCAACTCTTCCTCACTCATGCAGTCAATATAGTTCACCTTTTTATTGAAAAAGGATTTCTTTTGTTCAACTCTAACTCTTCTTTTTCTTTATTTAACTTCTCAATTTGCTTAACTTTATCAGCCAACTGAGCTAGGTTGAGAAATTGTTGATTTACCAATTTCTTTTAAATGTTGAAACCAAGCCTATTGACAGCCATCTTGACTATTCCAAGTTTAGGAATAAGTGTGAAACACTTATTTCTCATATTCTTGAACCGGATAAGATAGTCATTGACTGACCCAATTTTTTCTCTCTTCACTGTGAATAAGTTAGACAAACTCACATTTATTCTTCCCTACCCCAATTATGGATCAAATTAGGTTGTAAATTTGAAAACCAAGTAAAAGCGTTCTTTGTTAGTGAAGAGGGAAAATAACTCATTTTCAAATATTTATTGTTGGCCATCTAACCTATTTCGACTAAATATCGAGCAATGTGCTCTACAGTCGATTCTCTACTTTTCCCAGCAAACATTGTAAGAGATTTAGGAGTTTTGACTCCCCTAAGGAGTTCAGCCTGTAAAACAAAATTTGAAAAAGAGGATATAAAATAATATTGATTTGTCACTCCAATATTCAATCCTACTCTATTCACGATTTGCTTGACAGCTTGAATTATATTTTGACCATAAGTATGAGCAGTATTGTTTGCTCTAACTTTGTTCAATATCCTGTTTGGATCGTCTCCTCTATTTAACATGAGAGGAGGATTATTAACATGAACTCTCCCCAAAGGTTGAACTAAAAATCGATTAATTGCTCCTGCAATATCATCGACTCATTGAGCAACTTGCTCTATTCTAGCATTGTTATTTTCAAACATGGGATTTAGTACTATAACCATCTGTTGTGTCATCATATTTACTAAATCATGATGGCTATTCTTGATTTGTTGTCTAAATACAGCCAAATATTCGACTGTATTAGGCAAAGATGTTCCGTCAGGAATCTACCTCGATATTTCTGGGAATATAGAGGTATGTGTCCCTCCTATCGATACTCTAGGTGCTCCTATGCCTTGTGTCGAAGTGACATTCGACATGTAGGAATAGGTTGTGGCATGGAAACAGATCCCATATATGGAGGATTGTTCATTAAGTGTTGATAGGCATTATAGTTTGCCATGTCAGGGTTATAATAGTATGTCCCCATGAAAGGATACCCTGGGGGTGGTACTGAATTATACAAAGGATTATTCTTTATAGTAGCACCTCCTATATTTCCAATATTAGGATTTTCTATAGGTGAAGAATAATTTGAAGGTAACTCATATGGAGGCCATGTAATAGGTACAACCGTTGGGATCCCTTCTGTGACAACTGAAGTTGTTCGTCGACTCGCGGTGCCAATCGATGGAACAACCTTTCTGTCAGGTCCTCTTGTAGAATCTCCAATATCATTATTCAACGTATTTGTCAAAGTTGAAGCTCTATTAGACATTATTAATTTGTCACTGCGTAATTGCCTGCAAATTTGACAATCACTTAACCTAGGGACCCACTGGGCGTGCCAATTTGTTTTACTCAATTTTCGGTATTGTTCAATAGGGTGTCGAATCGAGCTTGTATCACGATCTCAGTTCGGGGAGCAGATACGACTCCTCTAAAAAAAAGTGAGTTCGACCCGGAAATTACTTAGCAATAGTGTTGAAAATGACTTGCGTCGAAATTACTAGCGACAAATTTATATTGAACAATGTAAAATGAATGAATAAATAAATAAGCAGAGAAAAGTTTTAAATCAATGAAACATAACATTGAATCGTAAAGGAACTAGAATAACGACAAAATGTAAAGCAATGAAAGAAAATGAATTAAATAAACAAAAGAAAACAAAACAAAAGTTGACTTCTAACACCACATGCACTTGAACTCCATGTTCTTCCTTTATGTTACAAAGACTGAGAATTTTATGAGTTTATGTGATGATCTAGTGTTCTTGATTGAAGTCCCAGAACTCTTCTGAGTTTCTACTATTTATAGGCCATGGAGATGATCTTGTCAGGGAGCATGTCGTCTACTATCATACTTTTTTCTTTTTCTCAGCTATGACCTAACCTTATCTTGAAGAATCTTGACCCCCAATTTTTGACACCCACGTCTTGGTTTTCAAGTCCCATGTTTTCTTCAGCTTGCTTTTCAAATCTCGCACCCATGTTCTCCACTTAACTTGAAGGTCGAGCAGCAAGCCTTGATGCTCAAGGAAAGGCACTAACTACCTTTCGACTTTAGTGTTCTTTTGTATCATTCTTCTTTGACGTCAACTTTTCCGTTTCTGCTTCTATAGTCGAAACTATTGGCAGTTGAAACGCCTTCTTGTCGAGAAAAATCTATTTTTGGTACCAACAGTTGTTAACCCTTTTTTTATTACTACAGTTTCTAGGGTTTCATCGATTTCCTATATTGGAGTAAGGTTTAAGGTTCTTACCAAAAAAAAAAGGTCTAGGCTTGCATGCCCTGTTTTTCAATAATGGGAATGAATTAGGGTTTTAAAGAAGAGAGACTAAATTGGCTCTTGAAACCAATCTAACCACGTCAACTAATTGTTGCAGTGTCCATTATAGCAAATTAGAGCCAAATCTTAAGGACCAGTATAATAAATTTTGGATTTGAGAGTCTAAAATGGTGAATACCATAAATCTGAAAGACCACTCTTGTTGGAAATGACACTCGGCACATAAGACCCTTGCTGCATAGAGAACTACTGTTGGATCTATATGCCCATTAAGAGTGTTTAGACCTTGAACCTCCGGTGCTACTTGAAGGGTACAGCACGAATACTAAAGAGAGGAATATGCAAAGACACTAGGATACTAAATCAAATGGTGACCATGGTGTAAACTAGTTAAATCAGGTTTCGCTTAAACTAGTGTAAGAACCAATTTCAAACCGATATAAATCAGGTTTCGTTTTAATAGCTTTTTTTTTTTTGGTGAAGGTTTTAATAACTTCATCAAAAAACTGGTTATTCCAGTTTGGATATCGTTGGTTCTGTTTGGTGTTTGTTTTATTATTATTATTATTATTATTATTATTATTATTATTATTATTATTTTGTCAAATCCCAAGTCAACAACCTAACCCAGACTCGAAAATACAGAAGCCCCATGCCCAACCCGACCCGGAACTAAGACACCCTCTCCCTCTCTAGCATGCGAAACTGAGACCGCCAATCTATCTCCTCCATTGCTGGCGGCTTGAACTCGTCAGATTGGGGAGCTAGACAGAACCTTTCGGAGAAAGAAACACCGCGACGACAACGCTAGACTTTCATTCCTTCCATGGTTTTGTTTGGTGTTAAAGTGTTTTTTTTTTTTCTTTTAACAGCACTGGTTCCAATAACAGAAGATACAGGTGGCGTGTAGTTCAATAAGAACTAAGTCGACATTGCGAGCAGCCAGAATTCAGGCTTAACCTTTTAAACTGGACCATATGCAAGTGTTAAGTCAGGAAGATACAAGGCAACTTCAAGGCAATACCTACTTTTGCAACAAGCATTAACGCAGAATCAACGATGCCAATTACATCAATGACAAAAGCATACTTATTTTCGCATGAATGTTAGAGAAACACAGGCCTATAAAAAATAAAAATTGGCGGCTAACACAGCTACCAGAGGCATACATGTTGTATATTGAAACAAAACTTTATGCCAGACCTCCCTTGGAGATGAATTAAGCAGAAAACTAAGATGACTAGTAGCGGTTCCAGTAGGTTCTGCGTCTGAACCAGTTGTAGTCGGGCAAACGTTGAATAGGTCCCATTGCAGCAATAGCAATATCCTGCAAAGCATAAACATGATAATCATAAAAATATTTACACGAGACCATCATATAGTTCCAATTTCCAAGCAACATATTAGTTTTCCCTACTTACCTTGTCATAAATAAACCTGTTTGCAACACGTTTAATTGTGCTTGCATCAACAGCATCGATTCTAGCAAACAATTCAGCAAATGGGATTCTCCGGCCATATGTAAGTAGCTGAAACAACACAAACAAGATAATGAAACAAAACCTACAAAAATCTAACAGAGGATATGTTCTGAGAAAATAAGCTTAGCACAGATTGATTGTCTTAGAGCAGATGATAGTAAGCTTGCAGAGTTGCAGTATGATGAGCTATAGAAAAAACAACTGCACAATAGTTATTAGATTAAAAACACATTGTCTGATCTATTAGAGGGAAAAAAAAAACACATTTTTGGTTTACTTATCACAAGTAGCTAAATATAGAATTCTGAAATAAGAATCTGCCATCAAATTCATGTTTCACACTAATTAAGAAAATCAAAATTTACAAATATACGGAGACATGAGTCAATGAACTACCACCTTAAGTTACCATGCTACGCAAATTCGAAATTCCACATATGGATTATTTCATTGGTAGATTAAAAACACAATAGTTATGTATTATTTCATTGGTAGATTAAAAACACAATAGATTAAAAACACAATAGAAAAACACAATAGTTATTAGATTAAAAACAACTTCATAATTCCTCTTTTTCATTATGAAGTTCAAGACCTATCATACCTGGCGTCCAATATCTTCAGCTACAGGGCTTGTTCCATCTATGTGAAGCAGCAGCGAAGATTTCAACTGTAAAAAACCACATTTAGAAGTGGGGATAGCAGTATGGAAACAAATATTAATTAACTAAAGCATTTTTTCATACAAAAATTAAGACAAAAACATTAGTGCACCTTAACATTCAAATGACCGTTTCAACATTAAAAGTCTCACAACAGTAAATGTGATAGGAAGATTGTGCAGATATGCTCTAACTGACAAATAAGATTCACAATTGAATGCATTGACAATTCTTCATTATACATTTGTGGTAGAAGTTAATCATCGTGTATTTGGCATAACTTCAATAAAGAAAAAATACAGCACATCTAGCTCGCTCATCAAAAAAGATCAAGTGGAGATAGATCTTAAGTAACTACTATACTTCCAGAGACAATACTTTCCAAAAACGGGAAAATGAAATTACTTTCCAACAGAGATTCCTATCTTTATCCTTTTCCTGCATCAAAGCTTACACCAAGAAGCTTGGAATCAGGTACAGTTTAACACTCAACAACACTTGACCAGACTTTAAACTCAGTAATATCTGATTATGAGGAAGTAACCGCCAATACAACAAATAACTTCAAAGTCTTCCCATTAGGTGGGGTCGGATACATGCACCCACCTTAATAACTGTATACGCAATTGGGTTACAAGTGCTAATGACAGTGAGAATGAAATTACTGTTCCATTTGTCGGAAATTTTCAACACTCCAAATCTGTGGAGGTGTACAGTGGTATCCAACAAACAGAAGTGAAATTTTGATCCCAGTCCAGAAATTTATATGAAAATTCCTCAAGAATTAGACTTCTGAGGAATTAACTATTTCTGTTGGATATAAAAATTTTCAATTGCAGGCAAACCATCCTAGCGGAGGAAAAAATACAAGACCTGTGAAAATAACACACTAAACTACATGGGTATCTTGAACCAGATAGTAGTCATCCGTAAATGAAGCCTCCTTACAGTGCATAAACATAATTCCAATTTCAAATTCAAGTAGCACGCAAAGGATCAGTCTAGAAATAGGTGCACACCTGATTACGAGCACGGGTAACATCATCATCTGAAACTCGATAAGCTAACTTGGTTGTCTCATACATTATTGCATATGACAAATCGTCCAAGCAATCCGGCTGGAAAACAAATGAGAAGGAAAATGTTTCTCAAGAGAGATAATTGAAGATGTGGATAAAAGGAAATGGTAAAGAAACGCACAGTAACTTTTTAAACATCAGAGCACTAATGTATCCCAATATTGTAGGGAAAGGCACTAATGACCAGGAATAAACAAGGTTGACAAACTCGATATTAGGTTAACTTAGGAAGTCACACCAAACTCAAATTGCAATCTTGGAGAGTTTATATCGTTAAAAAATAACATTTAAAAAGTATATATATCTCAATAACTAAATACAATTAAATAACATCTATAATAACATCAAACGATTTTAACTTTGTAACAAAAACAAGTGAAAAAAAGATTAATTAAACATATAACTTAATACATAACTTATTACACTGTAGTTTGACAAAAATAACTGATAACAATAAATAAGAAATATACAATATTAGCTTATTAAACTGAATAAATAAGACAACTGATGCATTCAATAAAAGATACCAAAACTTTAGGTTTTGAGGGCAAAAAATTGTAAATTTAGACTCAAATGTAATGGTAAAACTAAATTTTGCTGATTTTGTTTGGTGTTTATTTAAACATGTACAAATCTAACAAAAAGAGAGTTTATATTAACACAATTTGCATGGTGGTCTCACAGACTTGTTAAGAGTTTTTTAAAGTTTGACAATCAGAAGTATAAAGCATATTTATGAGAAAAAAGAGGAGGAATATTCATTTGATGGTAACACTGGAGACTGTAGTCCTCACTCCTCAAGCATATATTAGAACAATAAAAGAGAGCAGTACATATGTTATTTGAAAGTTTAAGACATTCTCCATAAGACAACCACAAAGAGACAGACCTTAGCAACAGCATAAACACCAAAAAGACCAGTGTCCTTGTAGTTAGTGTTGAAAGCCATCATGCTTTCTGCAACTTCATTGATGCCAACTCGCTGTGCTAACTCAGAACTGTCAACAAGTACAAACACAATTCAGTCAATATCAATAGGATTTTTTCCCCATTTATTGGGATGAGGAAGGGAAAAGTATCAAGTTTCATACCCCATGTGTTTTCCACCACCCGCTGTCTTATTCCAAGAACCTAACATAGCTTGCATGACCATCAAAGCGATTGAATCTGGATCCTTCCAAGATGCTCCTTCAAAAGCTACCGCAAATTGTGCAAGAGGAATTTCATCATCAAGCATCCTCACCTTTTTATCAGAAGAACGAGGAGATGGAAATGAATAGTTGTCTAACTTTAGTATCATGGCAGCAGCAGACGTGCTCATGCTTCATGCTTTTAACATATATATTCTTACCTCAGAACCAGTGAAAATTGCTGGTTCTTTAGCAACCAATTGAGATGCTGTGGTAGGATCTGTTGATAACTTGGTGAACAATTTTTTCACTTGCTCAACAATATCTTCATGCTTAACAGCTCCAGAAGCAGCTATCACCTAGAATAGCAAACCCCATAACGAAAACAGCCATTAAGGCTGGGAGCTTCAATATCTTTTTAATTTAAAATACAGAATAGTTACCAAATGACTTGCGTTCAGAGGACTATACACCCATAAAGACCAAATTAATTTGTACATACCATCCTAGGAGCAGTGTAATGTGTCTGAATGTAGTTCTGCAGATGATCTTTGGTGATGGTCTTAATGTTTTGAGCAGGCCCAAGGATGGTTCTACCAAGAGGGGTGTACTGAAAAGCAGTCGCATGCAAGTGATCAAAAATCACTTCCTCTGTCTGGCCCTCAACCTACAAGCAGTTTCATACAATAAACCTTTTTATCAAAAAGTAAAATGGAAACATAATACAAAACAATTCAGGATAAAATATGTGGCTGCTTTTCAAGAATGAAGAGCAGTTCAGGATGCTAATGTACTCACCAAAAGCATGATATAGAACTACAATCCTATCTTAACCAAAATCCAAAAAAATAAAGCCAATTACTCATACAATTCTATAGGGAACAAATATTTCAACTGAAAATGTAACACAACTCACCTACAACCAAAACTTCCCATTAAAACCCCATGCTTTTAAAGTTTAGATTACCGCAAAAACAATCACTTCTCAGCTACTATGCCACACACAAAAGTAATTTCCTTTTCTTCAGCTAGTAACAGAATTTTAAGAAAATATATTAACAACAAAAAAAACCTTTGCCAGGATAAATTGAAAAAAAATCAGAGAGTTAAACTCAAAACAATGGCCCAGCAGTTCCACATTCCACTACAATCTCCAAAAAAATTTAAATACAAAGCGCAGAAGTTGTTAACTGCTGACAAACAAAATAAATTACAGCTCAATGATATTAATAATATTTCTTTTTTAATCTTATAATCATAATCATCATTATAATAAAATAAATGAACAAAACAGTATCCAAAATGTACAAAAGCGTCAGAAGAAAATTACTTCCAATCCATATATACCCAATAAAAATAGGACACCATTAACTCAATTGCCATCCATACCAAAACTACGAGTCACCCTCAAGCACAAAGTTATCAGCTTCCTTACACAGTCACCCACACAGATGACCAACAAAAACAACTAATAAAGAAGCCCAATAGATGCACACTGAAACCCTTAAGCCACAAAACCATAGCCTTAAAAACATTAATAGAAAACAAAAAATAAAACGATCAACAAACACCAAAATCCAGCATAACCATATTACCACACATTTCCAACTCCAATTCAAACAAGTGCATTCCTACTGGGATTAGATTCTCACGTTATGAAACAATATGTGATACACAGCCAGTCATATCAGATATAAAATACAACAAATCTCAGATCTAACTACCTACAAAGACACTATCGGTTCCATGGAAATTACCTCTTCCATCTCCCTGAGGATCACGTCACGCTCGCGGCTGATGCGATTTTCATCGAACCTCGAGTTCTGAAGAATATCCGCCAAGATATCGAGTGCCTTAGGGACGTCCTTGTCAGCGACCTTAGCGTAATAAGTAGTCTGCTCTCTTGAGGTGTAGGCGTTGAGGTGGCCTCCCATGTTCTCGATCTCCTCCTCGAGCTCCCTAGCGTTGCGCTTCTCCGTGCCCTTGAAGATCATGTGCTCAAGGAAATGCGCAGTGCCGTTACTCTCCTCCGTCTCGAACCTTGACCCGGCATCGATCCACACGCCAACGGTGGCGGTGCGCGCTGCGAGGCTCGATTCGGTGGCCACACGGAGGCCGTTGGGGAGGGTGGTGACACGTGTCTCGGGGGCAGCGAGGATCCGAGTGTGGTCCGTGAGGGTGGGTCGGGGGGACCCATATTTTAGGAATCTAGGATCGGGATTCTCCAGCTGGCGGAGCTTGGCTTTGACGGCCTCGGCAAGACGGTCGTAGACCATGGCGTTGGGGGGAGGAGGGGAGGGAGGGGAGGAAGGGTGGGAGGACACTGCTGGGGAGGTAGAATGGGATCGGGAGGTGGTGGAGAGGGAAGGAGCTGTTCGCCGATGAGAGCGGCGAGCCGCTGCGGCGAGGAGGCGCGTGGAGGACATGGTGGTGGCGGTGGTGGCTCCGCGCTTTGGGGGGCGGCACCGGGTATGGGTCTAGGGTTTCAAGGTGAAAAAAAGATGTAAAGAACGTGTGTGGAGTTGTAATGAATTAGAGTGAGGAGTGTGAGAGATAAAGAGGGATCAAGAAGGGGATTGTGGAGACCAGAGAGAACAGTAGCGAGAGTTTTTAGGCCCGTATATTTTACTAGCGATTTGAACGAAAATGTGAGAATAAATTACAATTTGTATCATGAAAGTTTAGATTATTGATAACTGTTTTTATAGAAAAATAAAAATTATTTTATATTCATAAAAGATAAATTTTTATAAATAAATATATTTAAATTCTAAAAAATTATTTAAAATTTTTAATTTTTTTTTCACATCATCTCTCACAACAGGCTCAATTTTGAATTTATTGGCCTAGCAATTTGACTTACCGTTCTCTTTTTTTTGATGTTTCTGCCTCTTCTTCATCAACCTTATTATCTTCGTCATCGTCAATATTTAAAACCTCATCTTTATTCGATTTTTTGAATCTTTTAAATTCTTTGAATTTTTCATCACTTCTCACTTCCTATTTCAATGAATCTTCAAATTTATTCCCCCAAAATGATGATATCTCCTAGTCTTATCTCCAGCCTCTAAGAAACTCTTCAAAACAGAAAAGATTCCCAAGAATAAGGATCCAATGACAATGAGGACCACTCGAACTCGCTTCTTCTACCGATGAGATTCCCAAACTTGAATTCAATCCTTCCAAGCCCATTTTATTGGTTACCTACGGCGATGGTATTGAGTTCTCAGGCCTCACTCACCTCGTCGAAGCCCTAGTTCGTCAAAGCTTTTACAATGTCCATATTTGCGTTCCTCAATCGCATGTCATTTTCTCCTTCACTTTAATTTTTTGTATTCTCGATTTGTGGGATGTTTGATTCTCTTTAAAGTTCGAATTTTTTTCCATAATAGATGAAGAGGATAATGAGTCCGAGGAGGAGATAGATGAAGATGAGGGGGACGATGATGATGTTGTTGAGGTGCATGAGATTGAAGACAACGATGATGAAGATGAGGTTGAGTATTGTTCGGTTACTCGGGTGAGTTACGGTTCGGGTGAAATCTGGACTGGAGCAACTGGATGAGATAGAGTATCTGGACCTGTGTGCGAGCGTCTCGGGGGGATGATTGTCTGAATTATCGGTAGGTAGCGGGTGGGGCCACCTGCAAAGACACTCCGATGATAAAGTTAGTATTCGTACTGAGGCGGCTAATTAGGATAAAAAGATTACATACTTTTAGAGAGGGGTGTGTCCCTCCCCATTTATACTCTGAACTTGGGTGGGCTCCTTCACTCAGGCTCATCTGCCTGAAAGTTTCTGCTAGCTATCCAGATCTCCTTAGCAGGGCGTAGGGTGGTGTGCGGGTCGCCCTTGGGTTCGGATCAAGTGACCCAGCGGGTCGTTGGTCCATAGTCGGACAGAGACCCTTGTTGGACTGGGCCGGAACAAGTATAATGACGGTAGAGGTGCTGGTGATGTTGATGACGACAGTGATAGTGGTAGCAAGGGATGAGAGTGGTGGTAGATTCGTAGGGTTTAGAATTGGGGGAGAAAAGATGGGGAATAAAATTAGAAATTAAAATTAGATTATATTTAGAAGGCACATTGAAAATTTTAAATAATTTTTTAGGATTTAGATATATTTGTTTGAAAAAATCTATCTTTTATGCGTACAAAGTTACTTTAGTTTTTTGTGGATACATTTGTTAGCATTATAAACTTTTATGGATAATAAATAGTAATTTATTCGAAAACGTGATCTACCAACCTCATCACATTTTTTAGAATGACAGCACGATCTCGTGAAAAAAAAAAGAGTTCATTTGTTTTTGTCTTCTATTTTCATAACGTAATGTCAGTTTTGTTATATATTTTTTCATCAACTCCGAATAAAATATAATAACATATCACATTATGTTATTTACCTATCACATTTTTTTGTAAGGCTGACAATTGGTAGGATAGGATACGATTTGCACTTTATTTTAACTCTATCTGTAGATTGAATTTTTTTTTAAATTCTATCATATTCTATCTGCAAGTTGAAAATCTCTCAACTATAATTTTACCCACATCTTAAAGTTCTAAACCCTACTCTATCTTATCCTATCTGCAGAAAAATCAATTTTTTTAAACAAATAAAAAATTCAATCATTCCAAAAATTCATACATACTAATAAAATAGAAAATAAAAATTAAATTTAAATTAAAATTAGAAATAATAAAATCTTAAAAAATTTACTATAAAATTACAAATAATATGATTATCAAATTCTTAGGAAATGACACTTAGATATTAAAGTTTTTAAATGATATATAAATTTTATTTTTGTTTTATTTTTATTTTATGATTCCGAATTTTCGAAAATTAAATAATTAACTATTTATGAATTATTTTATTTGTTAAAATTTTATTTTTAAAAAAATATTTTACCAAAAATAATTAACTAAAATTTTATAATTATTAAAATTTAATTTAATTATAACTTATTTTATTAGTTTAAAATATTTATTAAAAACTATCTTGATAAGCAAAATTTAAATTGAATATTATTATTATTATTATTATTATTATTATTATTATTATTATTATTATTATTATTATTATTATTATTATTATTTTATTATTATTATTATTATATTATCATTGTTATCATTGTTATTACTATATTATTATTATATTATTATTTATTTTTTTCAGAAACAAAAAATAAAGAAAAGCCACAACTTGGCTTATATGTGCATGAAATTGAAACATGCTTATATGCCTAGGTATAAATAAATATTATATGTATATATAATCAAAGAAAAAGAAATTGGCAACATATATATATATATATATATATATATATATATATATATATAAAATTGATACAAGCTTAATTCTTGAAGTTCATCATGTATGCTCATTCCATGACCGAACTGAAGTTGGAAAAAGGGAAAGAGAGAGACCGAACTTGTATGAAGAGAACTCTAACCCCTACTAAAATTTCGGCTTCAATTTCTTGAAAACTGTTACTTTAATAAAAAATCTAATTCAATAAAAGTGTTTGTATCTTTTTTTTATATATATTAGCATCATTTTTGTTCGGTGAAAGTTGACGGTAACGTAGCTCCCCTTTTTCTAGAGTTCGGCTAATTGGAATTTTTAAGAGGCACAGATAATTTCTGACATTTTCTTTTTCAGCAGCTCAGTCAAAAAAGCTTCTCCAAAATTTTTGTTATTTTAATTTCGTACGGAGGTAGGGTTTTGATAATTTTATAATAATTAAATGTGAATTTCATAAGTGAACGTTGGTTTGATTAATTATTATTTGAGTTTGAATGAGTTTATGTTGAATTATTGTTGTTTGCTTAAGATTTTGATTCGGCTATGTATGAAAAGTCACCTGGGGCGTTTTTTATTATTTTGGGAGTAAAAATGAATTTTCAAAAGCTTTAAAAATTATATTAGCTAATTTTGAATTATTAAAGAAATTATTATATTTTGAGTTTTATCGAAAAAAAGGATTATGTTTGAATTTGATTTATCAAGAAAAAGAGTTTAATGAAAGAGAATTGGATTTGAATTGTTTTTAAAGAGAGATTATGATATTTAGAAAATACCTGGGCAGTATGCAAAGGTTGTTACTTAGTCTCACTTGCTCTGGGTATGAGATGAGGAAGAAGAATTATGAAAACTGAGTTTAATTATGAAATTTTGAAAGATTATGAAAGAATCGATATAATAATAAATTTTTGAATGAAAAACCTGGGTAGTAGCAAGGGTGGTTCATCCTGTAACACCCCAATTACCCTAAACCTTACCTCTAGCCGTAAAGCAAAGGTTAATCAGAGGTTACGACAGTCCTAAGGCTTATACACATTTATATATATAAGGAAATAATATATTCTAGAAGCCCGATGAAGGATTAAGCTCAAAACAGAATTACAAAAGTGCGAAACGTTCACATGGAACTAACGCACAAGACACAAGGTATGGATGTAGGAGAATAGAACATATATAGATATAAGAATATAATACTCATAGGGAACTAGCCGCAACTTGCGGAGTTTAAGCCGACTAGTTATATACAGACATACAGAATTTTGAAAGTTAAAACAGGTTATACAACTTATCTCTCAAGTAAGCCTCTAAGGCCATAAAGATAAAAATACAAAGAGATTGGAGAGTAACTACAACAAGTAAAACAGAAATAAACTAGGGAGGAACCATACTCCGCTCTGTCACCATATCCGCAATTTCACCGAGGTGAATTATGACTTGCATCTGAAAAACAACAACAAAGTATGGAATGAGAACTGGAGGTTCTCAGTATGGTAACAGTGCCCAATAATGTAAGATGTAAGGCTCCGGGACGCCGAAGGCAATTCTAGAACTTCACACCAAACATATATTCAAGCTTAGAATAAAATAATTAACGTAAACCATAAACAATAAACATGATTTTCTAAACTTAAAGGATTTCTAACTAATACTAATCACACCGCTGTATCCCACAGCCTTCGCCAACCTAACCTCCGTGCAATCCTATCGCCACCACCTACCTAACCTCCTCAGCACCAGACAAACACAAGATAAATACAAGCAAGTAAAACACAGATAATATTCATTTACAGCAAGTAATTCAAGAAGCAAGTAGGCATGTTATACAATTAGGCAAACTCAAGTAATCAAAGCAAACAAGTGTATAGAAGATGCATATAATGAATGTCTATCCTATTGGCTCATGATATCACTTGTCGGTCCTTAAATGCCAACCCGACACATCCTCCCGAATGTAGCCTTTTCTGCCACGCTAGAGATAAGGGTGGCAAACGGGCCTTAATCCGCCGGGCCGGCCTGCGTAACCCGCCAAAAAGGTGGGCTGGGCTGAAAATTTGGGACCGCCGAAAGACAAAAGCCCACCTAACCCAAACCGTTTAAACTGTGGGCTTTGGCGGGGCGGGGCGGGCTTCCCCGACGAGCTGAAGCTTTTTTTTTTGGCTGAACCCATTACCCATGAACCCAGACCCATAACCCATGAACCCACCCCACCCGATCCGACCCGACCCAATCCCCATGAACCCACCCAACGAAACGGCCGAAACCCTAAATTGAATCCCCAATCCCTAATCCCTAATTCCAGATTTGCAGCTGCCTCACTCTCACTCCTCTCAGTTCCTCGGCAGTACTGAGACACTCAGTCGTCTCGTCTCCAGTCTCCTCGACATCTCTCAGCCTCTCACTCGATTCCTCAGTCTCAGTTCTTCACCGTCAGTTCCTCAGTTCCTCACCGTCACTCTCAGTCTCTCACTCGGTCATCCTCAACTCCTCACCGTCACTCTCAGTCTCTCACTTCCATCGTCTATCGACCTCAGATCGAACTTCAGAGTTCCGTCCTCACCCCTGATGGTCGCTGAGTCGGAGTCAGTTCCTCACCGTCGATCTTCGGTCGTCGTGGCCTACTGAGTTATAGCCACCGCTGCTGCTCCATCTGGCCGTCGTCGCTGCTGCCTGCTGGTCTCGGTCCTGGCTCCTGGGTCTTGTGAGTTGTGACTTGTCCTCTGACTCTGCTGGTCTCGCTCTCGGTCACGGCTGCTCCACGCTCTGGGTCTTGTGTTTTGTGCTGTTTGATATAGGTAAATTAGGGTTGATATTTGGTTGAGTTTTGATTATGGTTGATATTTGGTTAAATCTGATTATGGTTGAGTTTCTTATTCACATTTTCTTATTTACACACTCCTTGATCCTTCAAGGTCTTCACAACTCTAACCTTTGCTAATACTATTACCTGAACACATATTTGTAACTAATTCTTTGTTTTCAAATTATTAACACAAGTTGATATATGATATACTTGATGATTGTAATTTATAGTGTGTGTTGCTAAGTGAAGGTGCATGGTGTTGTTATTTATTATGTACAGAAAAGGGTGTTACTAAACTACGGAAAGTACCAAAGATTTGGACAAAATAAAACCAGAGGCATATAGATAGTGGTTTTAAGGAAGCCAATGGTATATAGATAATGTTGTTTGGAGTTTTGGAATAAGGTTTAATGCATTATCCTTATATTTTGGATTTGGACCACTTGTCTTTGTCACACAAAGTGTCACGCTCACTTAATGTTTGTATATGAGCATAATGTAAATTACAAAATTTCAATTCATATGCAACTAATCCTTTTTTTGTTTTGTTGTTACATCAAATGCAGCTGTCTATGCAGTTCCTAGTGCAGTTTTTAGCACCCAAGTGGTGAATTTGATAATAGATTAATTGCTCAATATTTATGGATCCATCATGTCATGCCATCATGAGGGGAATTTCTTTATAGGGTTGATCTTTAAAGAGAAATAATGATTGTTGGTTAAATACTTGAATCTGATGCAGATTCAGAAATTATTTCTTATTTTTTGTGTTGTTTCATAATGGTTGAGTTTTGATTATGGTTGATAATGGTTGATATTTGGCTGAATACTTGAATATGATGCGGATTCAGAATTTGTTTCTTGTTTTTTGTGTTGTTTCATAATGGTTGAGTTTTGATTATGGTTGATAATGGTTGATATTTGGCTGAATACTTGAATCTGATGCGGATTCAGAAATTGTTTGCTGTTTTTTGTATGGTTTGCTAATGGTTGAAAAACCTAGTTCATATAAACAATTTACATTTACTTTTATTTCAGGAAATATGAATTCTGAAACTGTGAGTAACCTTGTTACTACTGGAGTTGGTTCTGAGGCTGCTCCGGTCGAGGTTGATGAACCTAGTTCGAAAAGGCTGAGACCAGCAACCTCCGATGTTTGGAATTTTTTCAAAAAGCTCGGTCCAGATAAGGATGGAGTAGAACGTGCTGAGTGTAAAGGATGCAAGAAAGTGTTTAAAGCTGGAGGTAAGCGATATGGCACTTCTACTATAAAATAGCATCTTGATAGTTGTACTCAAATTAAGCATGAAGATATTGGTCAGACTATAGCAGAATTGCAACTTAAAATGGGTTCACTTAAGATTGATTCAGGAGTGGCTAGAGATATGTTTGCTGGGTATGTAGTTGTTGGGGATAAGCCTTTTATTATGGTTGATGATAGGAGATTTAGAAATTGGGTGAAATATATTAGTCCAACTTTGAAACTTCCTTCTAGGAATACGGTTAAGGCTAACATAGTGAAAGTTCACAAGAGAGAAGCTGCGAAACTTAAAAAAAAATTTAGTTTCTATTCCAAATAGAATTTGCTTAACATCTGATCTTTGGACTTCCAGTACCAATGAGGGGTTTATATGTTTGACTGCACATTTTGTTGATGAGAACTGAAAATTACAGAGTAAAATTATCAATTTTTGTCATATACCTCCTCCTCACACAGGATTTGAGTTGTCTTCTAAAATCTTTACGCTTTTGACTGAGTGAAAAGTTGATAAAAATATTTTTTCCATTACTTTGGATAATGATTCTTCTAATGATACTTATGTTGAACACTTGAAAAGTACTTTGGATGTGCATGGTTCATTGATGTGTGGTGGTGAATTCTTTCATGTTCGTTGCTCTGCTCATATTTTAAATCTTATTGTCCAAGATGGAATGAAAATATGTGGTGATGCAGTGTATAAGATTAGAGAGTCTATTAAGTTTCTGAGAAAATCTGAAAGTCGAATGGTTAAGTTTAAAGAATGTTTTGAAGATATTGAGGGACTTGAGTATACGACTGCATTATGTTTAGATGTTCCTACTAGGTGGAATTCACTTTATGCAATGCTTGCTAGTGCTATTCCTTATAAGAAAGCTTTTGAAATGTATAAAGTAAAAGAAGCTGGGTTTAGGGAGTATTGTCCTTCATCAGATGAGTGGAGAAGAACTGAAAAGATATGTGATTTCTTGTTACCATTTTACGAAACTACCAAGTTGATGTCCGGAACTTCTTACCCAACATCCAACTTGTATTTTTTACAAGTTTGGCAAATCCAGCTTATTTTAATGAATAGTTTGAAGAATGATGAAGTGCTTATAAGGAACATGGGAGAAAAAATGATGATTAAGTTCTAGAAATATTGGGAAGAATACAGTGTTGTTCTTGCATTTGGGGCAGTTCTTGATCCTAGATTTAAACTCAACACTTTGGTTCATTGCTATAATGAGATTGATCCTATTAGTGCTAAAGACAAAGTGGAGCTTGTGAAGAGTAAGTTATACAAGCTTTTTGAGGTTTATGACCAAAATTCCTCTACAACTGTAGAGAGTTCTTCCCAACTTTCAAGTAATTTTTCTCAAGCAACATCTTCTGCAATTGGAACTCAGCTTATTAAAATTGTTGGTGTAAGTATTTTTATCTACTTGATTATATGTGTTTCTTATTTTTCATCCTTTTTGATTCATATATTGTTTGTAATGCAAAGGATTTGATGTCCCGTAATCAAGAAGCTGAAGTGAAAAGTGGAAAGAACCAACTGGATATTTATTTGAGTGAGGCAACATTATTTTGCAATGATGCAATCATTGATATTTTGCAATGGTGGAAAGACAACCATCATCGTTTTCCAATACTATCACTAATTGCACGAGATTTGTTGAGTATTCCTATTACTACCGTGGCTTCAGAATCTGCATTTAGCATGGGTTCTCATGTTTTGAATAAGTATAGAAGTCGTTTGTTGTCAGATAATGTTGAAGCGGTGATTTGCACCAGAAATTGAGTTGAAATTACTTTTCATCGTGATTTTTCATACCAAATTCATCATGTGGCCAGTACTTGTTCTTTGTTAATGCTCTGCATTTGTTTGAGTAACTTGACTTGATTGCTATAAAGTGTATCACTTTTTGTACCAAGTACCTTTACCATGTGACTTTTGCATTATATGCCATGATGAATAAGGAGATCTCTTTTGATTAATAGATTGGTTATTGTTTATTGTGATATCTTATATCAATTTTGCGCTTTCACTTGCACAATTTCAATATCCAATATCTCAATTATTCAATTTACTTTAATTGTAGTCACCTAGGTTTTTTTATGTCTTATCTCTTGCTTATTCTTTACCTACAACATAGGCTACTTGATTGAGGAACATACAATTTCTTTTGATTGTGGTTGCCGTTTTTACCTAGCCAATGTGTGTATCCTAAATCGTACACACTTAGAATACACACATTGTCTTTCATTATACCACACTCATACACTTTTTCCTCAATTCTTGTTTATTTGTTTTAAACAGCAACCCAGAGCCCCAGTTTCCACCAGCTGAAGGTGGAGCCTCATAGTTCTTCACTCCTCAGATTGTGTTCGTGCACGAAGGACCGTACAACGCTTAAGTATGGGGGAGAATTCACCATTTTCGGGGCGTAAATCTCTCTTTCTCAACACTTTGCACTATTTTTTTCTTTAGTTTTTAGTAGTTATGTCTTCTGTAAATATTTGTTAGTATTTTATTTCATTGCACTTTGCTTAGTTTGCTTATAGTTTTCTTTGCATGTCACTTAGTATATGAAATAAGTTTGGTAAAACAACAAAGAATTTTCAAGAAATCTCTTTTAGGGCATTCCATTGATTAGATTTGAAACTTGTTTTTGATCTTGTTTGAAGTATTTTCTTATGGAACATAGAAAAGAGCTTGAACAAAACACCAAGTGAAATTTGAGCTTTAATTGTATGGTTGCATATTTTGAACCATATACTTTGTTCTTGTGTGATAAACTCCTTTTATGATTGTAATCTTTGATTTGCTTGATTCTATATGTCCTGTATTTGGTGTTTGAATGCATTTAGTACGATTGAGGCCATTTTTGAATTGAACTCGCTTAACCCATATGGCCAACCCTTACATCTACCTTTGTAAACCACTTTTGAGCCTTTTAATTCTGCTTTTGTTCTAATTTTAAGCACATCTTTTGCCCTAAGCGAAAAACCAATATTGTTCATTAATTATATCTTTTATTAGCTTGGGTTGAGTAGTATGTGCTATTCAAGTGTGGCGGGGGGGGGGGGGGGGGGGGCAGGGATTTTTGGGAAACATTGGTAGAAGGTTACTTTGGGTGTTCATTGAGAAAATTTGGGAAAATGGGTAAACACTCATGCATCTATTAATTAAGACATATGCATCTCTTTTATATGATGAAAGAAAACAAATTTGGTGTACATACTTTGTTCATTAAAAGAGAGAGAGAGAGAGAGAGAGAGAGAGAGAGAGAGAAAAGAAGAAAAAGAAAAGAAAAAGAAATGATAATAAGAATGTAAATAAAGGATGCATATGTGTGTGAATTAGAAGGAAGAATGCATAAGTGAGTGTGAAAAAGGAGATGAATGGGAAGTTAGGGTGTTTTCTTGTGTGTGAATAGGTTAATATAGGATTAGATGGGATACCTGAGCTAATCAAAGATCCAATCTTCTAAGTCCACTTAGCCATATTAATCCTACCTTTACCCTAATCCCATTACAACCCTCCAAAGATCTCATGATATTTGCACTCATTCATCAAGTATTAGTTGATTGTGAGATGATTAGCAAATCCTGGAAAGCATAACTAAATGAGAATTGAGTGATTAAGCCCAACACACTAAGTGATTAGAGTGTTGGTGCACGAAATTGCAATCACACTTTTGCAATCCCGCACAACTAACCAGCAAGTGCACTGGGTCGTCCAAGTAATACCTTGCGTGAGCAAGGGTCGATCCCACGGAGATTGTCGGCTTGAAGCAAGCTATGGTTATCTTGTAAATCTTAGTCAGGATATCAGAAATTATCAGGATTGATTGTAAAAAGCAAAAGAACATGAAATGGTTACTTGTATTGCAGTAATGGAGAATAGGTTGAGGTTTTGGAGATGCTCTATCTTCTGAATCTCTGCTTTCCTACTGTCTTCTTCATCAAACACGCAAGGCTCCTTCCATGGCAAGCTGTATGTAGGGTTTCACCGTTGTCAGTGGCTACCTCCCATCCTCTCATTGGAAATGTTCAACGCACCCTGTCACGGCACGGCTATCCATCTGTCGGTTCTCAATCAGGCCGGAATAGAATCCAGTGATTCTTTTGCGTCTGTCACTAACGCCCCGCCTTCAGGAGTTTGAAGCACGTCACAGTCATTCAGTCATTGAATCCTACTCAGAATACCACAGACAAGGTTTAGACCTTCCGGATTCTCTTGAATGCCGCCATCAGTTCTAGCTTATACCACGAAGATTCTGGTTAAGGAATCCAAGAGATATCTACTCAATCTAAAATAGAACAGAGGTGGTTGTCAGGCACATGTTCATAGTTGAGAATGATGATGAGTGTCACGGATCATCACATTCATCCGGGTTAAGAACAAGTGATATCTTAGAATCGAAGCAAGCATGATTGAATAAGAAACAGTAGTAATTGCATTAATCCATCAAGACACAGCAGAGCTCCTCACCCCCAACCATGAGGTTTAGAGACTCATGCTGTAAGAAGTACACAAAGAAACGTGTAAAGTGTCATGAGGTACAGGAACAATGTCAAAAGGTCCTATTAATAGTAAACTAGTATCCTAAGGTTTACAGAAATGAGTAAATGACAGAAAAATCCACTTCCGGGCCCACTTGGTGTGTGCTTGGGCTGAGCATTGAAGCATTCAAGTGTAGAGATCTTTTTTGGAGTTAAACGCCAGCTTCCATGCCAGTTTGGGCGTTTAACTCCAAGTTTTATGCCAGTTCCGGCGTTTAACGCTGGAATCTCTGAGGCCGAATTGCTACGCCGAATTGGGCCATCAAATCTTGGGCAAAGTATGGACTATTATATATTGCTGGAAAGCCCAGGATGTCTACTTTCCAACGCCGTTGAGAGCGCGCCAATTGGGCTTCTGTAGCTCCAGAAAATCCACTTCGAGTGCAGGGAGGTCAGAATCCAACAGCATCTGCAGTCCTTTTCAGTCTCTGAATCAGATTTTTGCTCAGAACCTTCAATTTCAGTCAGAAAATACCTGAAATCACAGAAAAACACACAAACTCATAGTAAAGTCCAGAAAAGTGAATTTTAACTAAAAACTAATAAAAATATACTAAAAACTAACTAAAAGATACTAGAAACATACTAAAAACAATGCCAAAAAGCGTACAAATTATCCGCTCATCACAACACCAAACTTAAATTGTTGCTTGTCCCCAAGCAACTGAAAATCAAAAGTAGGATAAAAAGAAGAGAATATACTATAGACTCCAAAATATCAAAGAAACATAGTTCCAATTAGACGAGCAGGACTAGTAGCTTTTTGCCTCCGAACAGTTTTGGTATCTCACTCTATCCTTTGAAGTTCAGAATGATTGGCATCTATGAGAACTCAGAACTCAGATAGTGTTATTGATTCTCCTAGTTAAGTATAATGATTCTTGAACATAGCTAGTGTATGAGTCTTGGCTGTGGCCCAAAGCACTCTGTCTTCCAGTATTACCACCGGATACATACATGCCACAGACACATAATTGGGTGAACCTTTTTAGATTGTGACTCAGCTTTGCTAGAGTCCCCAATTAGAGGTGTCCAGGGTTCTTAAGCACACTCTTTTTGCCTTGGTTCACAACTTTATTTCTTTCTTTTTTTTCTTTTTCTTCTCTTTTCTTTTTTTTTTCGAAAAAAATTTTTTTTTTTTTCACTGCTTTTTCTTGCTTCAAGAATCACTTTGATGATTTTTCAGATCCTCAATAACAGTTCTCTTTTTCCATCATTCTTTCAAGAGCCAACAATTTTAACATTCTTAAAACAACAAATTCAAAAGACATATGCACTGTTCAAGCATTCATTTAGAAAACAAAAAGTATTGTCACCACATCAAACCAATTCAACTAGTTTCAGAGATAAATTTCGAAATCCTGTACTTCTTGTTCTTTTGTGATTAAAGCATTTTTTCATTTAAGAGAGGTGATGGATTCATAGGACATTCATAGCTTTAAGGCATAAACTTTAAATTTTATTAATTATGAATTAAGAACAAGACTCAAATATAGATATAAGATGAGACTAAAAAAAATAAAATAAAAATAGGAATAGAAAACAAAAGAAAAACGCAAAAATAGGCTCCTAATGATAGAGGTTTTCACAGAGTTAGGACTCAACAACCTTGATTTTGAGAAGTGGATGCTCCCTCAGCTTGAGAGGAGAGCTTTTGGCGTTTCATCTCTTGGATTTCACGCCCCTGCTTCTCTTGTTCCTTCAGCAATTTGCAGAGCATGCAGTTCTGATTCTGCTGTTCTTCCCTAAGTTGCTCCATAGTTTCTTGCAACTTGGTGATAGATGCTCCTAGGCTGGCCCAGTAGCAAATTTCAGGAAATTCAGGGAGGAACTCCTGCGCCCTCCTTTTGATAGAGTTTTCTTGCATTTGTCCTTCCATTGACTTCTTGGTGATTGGATGTTCAATGGGTATGAATTCATCTACTCCCATCTTCACCCTAGCCTCTTTACAGAGCAAGGAGATCAAGCTTGGGTAAGCCAGTTTGGCTTCAGTGGAATTCTTATTTGCAATTGTGTAGATCTCACAAGCAATCACATGATAGACCTCCACTTCTTTTCCAAGCATAATGCAATGAATCATCACTGCTCTCTTGATGGTGACCTCAGAACGGTTGCTAGTGGGCAATATGGAACGCTCAATAAAGTCTAGCCAACCTCTTGCAATTGGTTTGAGGTCTCTCCTCTTGAGTTGGTTAGGGACACCCTTAGAATTGGTTATCCACTTAGTTCCAAGGAGGCATATGTCCTCTAGAACTTGATCCAACCCTTTATCTACTCTCACCATCCTCCTATTAAAGGAGTCAGGATCATCTTGCAGTTGAGGTAACTTGAAGATTTCTCTTATTTTGTCCAGATGAAAGTACATAACTTTCCCTCTGACCATAGTTCTGTAGGTATGGTAAGCGGTTCCAGTCATTCTCTGCTTATCTGTCAGCCACAGATTTGAGTAGAATTCCTGAACCATGTTCCTTCCAACCTTTGTCTCAGGATTGGTTAGAACTTCCCATCCTCTGTTTCGAATTTGCTCTTGGATCCCCGGATATTCATCTTCTTTCAGATCAAATTTAACTTCCGGGATCACTGACCTCAGACCCATTATTTTGTGATAATGGTCTTCATGTTCTTTAGTTAAGAACTTCTCTTGATTCCAAAGATTCTTTGGATTAGTCTCTTTCTTTCCTCTTAAATTGGTTTGTTTTCCTTTAGGAGCCATGATATTGATGAATTTTGGCTTAGTGATCACGGAAAAGCACACCAAACTTAGAGGTTTTGCTTGTCCTCAAGCAAAAGAAAAGAGAGAAGAGAGGGGGAGGAAGAGGAAATTCGAATGGTGTGGTGTAATGAGGGGGCCAAACGTGTATTTATAAGGTGGGGAGGGGAGTTTTCGAAGAAAAAAAAGAGAGAAATTTGAAAGGATATTTGAGAAGATATGGAAAGAAATTGAGAAAAGGGTAAAATTTTTGAACAATATTTGTAATTGATTTGAAATAAATTTGAAGAATGGTTTTGATTTTTGAAGATTTGAAAGTGAATGATGAATGATTGAAGTGTGATTTTGTAGAAAAGTATGGGTGAGAAAAGGAAAGTTTGAGAAAAAAAAAAATTTGATTTGAAAACAAAATTGTGGTCCCCCCCACCTTGCTGGCGTTAAACGCCCAGAATGGCACCCATTCTGGCGTTTAACGCCCATTTGTTGCCCCTTTTGGGCGTTTAACGCCCAGCCAGGTGCCCTGGCTGGCGTTAAACGCCAGAATTCCTTTGTCACTGGGCGTTTTTCCAAAACGCCCAGGATGCTGCACACCTGGCGTTAAACGCCCAGAATGGTGCCCATTCTGGCGTTTAATGCCCAAAATGGTACCATTACTGGCGTTAAACGCCCAGAATGGTGCCCATTCTGGCGTTTAACGCCCAAAATGCCCCTTACTGGCGTTTTTTCGCCAATAAGCTCATTTTCTCAGCTTTTTGAGCTGAATCCTTCTGTAACTCTGTGAATTCCTTCATTTTTGATACTTGCCTCTGTAAGAACAAATCATATAACCTCCTAATGACTGGGTTGCCTCCCATCAAGCGCTTCTTTACTGTCTTTAGCTGGACCTTCACTGAGAATTACTCAAGTCTCAGTTTTGAGCACTCCTGCTCAAAATTGCCTTCAAGATAATGCTTGATTCTCTGTCCATTAACAATGAACTTTTTGTCAGAATCAATATCCTGAAGCTCAACATATCCATATGGTGAGACTCCTGTAATCACATATGGACCCCTCCACCGGGATTTGAGTTTTCCTGGAAACAATTTGAGCCTAGAGTTGAAGAGCAGAACTTTTTGTCCTGGCTCAAAGACTCTGGTTGACAACTTCTTGTCATGCCATTTCTTTGCCTTTTCCTTATAAATTTTTGCATTTTCAAAGGCATTGAGTTTGAACTCCTCTAGCTCATTTAGCTGGAGCAATCTCTTTTCACCAGCTAACTGTGCGTCCATGTTCAGGAACCTGGTTGCCCAGTAGGCTTTATGTTCCAGTTCCACGGGCAGATGACAGGCCTTCCCATACACCAATTGGTATGGAGAAGTTCCTATAGGAGTCTTGAATGCTGTTCTGTATGCCCACAGAGCATCATCCAAGCTCTTTGCCCAATCCTTTCTTCGGGCTATTACAGTCCGTTCTAGGATTCTTTTTAGCTCTCTGTTAGAGATTTCAGCTTGCCCATTTGTCTGTGGATGATACGCAGTTGCCACTTTATGGCTAATTCCATATCTAACCATAGCAGAGTATAGCTGTTTGTTGCAGAAATGAGAGCCCCCATCACTGATTAGTACTCTGGGAACACCAAATCTGCTGAAGATGTGTTTCTGGAGAAATTTGAGCACGGTCTTGGTATCATTAGTGGGTGTAGCAATTGCTTCTACCCACTTAGATACATAGTCTACCGCCACCAGAATGTAAGTGTTTGAGTATGATGGTGGGAATGGCCCCATGAAGTCAATCCCCCATACATCAAACAATTCTATCTCTAATATCCCTTGTTGAGGCATGGCATATCCGTGAGGCAGGTTACCAGCTCTTTGGCAACTGTCACAGTTACGCACAAACTCTCGGGAATCTTTATAGAGAGTAGGCCAGTAGAAGCCACACTGGAGGACTTTAGTGGCTGTTCGCTCACTTCCAAAATGCCCTCCATACTGTGATCCATGGCAATGCCATAGGATCCTTTGTGCTTCTTCTCTGGGTACACATCTGCGGATCACTCCGTCAGCACATCTCTTAAAGAGATATGGTTCATCCCAGAGGTAGTACTTGGCATCTGAAATTAATTTCTTTCTTTGCACTCTGCTGTACTCCTTGGGTATGAACCTCACAGCTTTATAGTTTGCAATATCTGCGAACCATGGAGCTTCCTGAATGGCAAAGAGTTGCTCATCTGGGAAAGTCTCAGAGATCTCAGTAGAAGGGAGGGACGCCCCAGCTACTGGTTCTATTCGGGACAGATGATCAGCTACTTGGTTCTCTGTCCCTTTTCTGTCTCTTATTTCTATATCAAACTCTTGCAGAAGCAACACCCATCTTATAAGCCTGGGTTTTGAATCCTGCTTTGTGAGTAAGTATTTAAGAGCAGCATGGTCAGTGTACACAATCACCTTTGATCCCACTAGGTAGGATCTAAACTTGTCAATGGCATAAACCACTGCAAGTAATTCTTTTTCTGTGGTTGTGTAATTCTTCTGTGCATCATTTAGAACACGGCTAGCATAGTAAATGACATGTAGAAGTTTGTTATGCCTCTGTCCCAACACTGCACCAATGGCATGATCGCTGGCATCACACATCAATTCAAATGGTAATGCCCAATCTGGTGCAGAGATGACTGGTGCTGTGACCAGTTTAGCTTTCAGGGTCTCAAATGCCTGCAGACACTGTGTGTCAAACACAAATGGTGTGTCAGCAGCTAGCAGGTTACTTAAAGGTTTTGTAATTTTCGAAAAATCCTTTATGAACCTTCTGTAAAATCCTGCATGCCCCAGAAAGCTTCTGATTGCCTTAACATTGGCAGGTGGAGGTAATTTCTCAATTACCTCTACCTTTGCCTTATCCACCTCTATTCCCCTGCTTGAAATTTTGTGCCCAAGGACAATTCCTTCAGTCACCATAAAGTGACATTTCTCCCAGTTTAAAACCAGGTTAGTCTCTTGGCACCTTTTCAGGACAAGTGCTAGGTGGTTAAGACAGGAGCTATATGAGTCTCCATATACTGAAAAGTCATCCATGAAGACTTCCAGAAATTTCTCTACCATATCTGAGAAGATAGAGAGCATGCACCTCTGAAAGGTTGCAGGTGCATTGCATAGACCAAAAGGCATCCTTCTGTAGGCAAACACGCCAGAAGGGCAAGTGAATGCTGTCTTCTCTTGGTCCTGAGGATCTACTGCAATTTGGTTGTAGCCTGAATAGCCATCCAAAAAGCAGTAGTAATCATGACCAGCTAGTCTTTCTAGCATTTGGTCTATGAATGGTAAAGGAAAATGATCCTTTCTGGTGGCTGTGTTGAGCCTTCTGTAGTCAATACACATGCGCCACCCTGTGACTGTCCTTGTAGGAACCAGTTCATTTTTTTCATTATGAACCATTGTCATGCCTCCCTTTTTGGGAACAACTTGGACAGGGCTCACCCAGGGGCTATCAGAAATAGGATAAATAATCCCAGCCTCTAGTAATTTAGTGACCTCTTTCTGCACCACCTCCTTCATGGCAGGATTTAGCCTCCTCTGTGGTTGGACCACTGGTTTGGCATTATCCTCCAATAGGATCTTGTGCATGCATCTAGCTGGGCTAATGCCCTTAAGATCACTTATGGACCACCCAAGAGCTGTCTTGTGTGTCCTTAGCACTTGAATCAGTGCTTCCTCTTCCTGTGCATTTAAAGCAGAGCTTATAATTACTGGAAAAGTGTCACCCTCTCCCAGAAATGCATATTTTAGGGATGGTGGTAGTGGTTTGAGTTCAGGTTTAGGAGGCTTATCCTCTTCCTGAGGAATTTTCGAAAATTCCCTTGCCTCCTCTGGTTCTTCTTGATCAGGTTGAGCATCCTTGAAGATGTCCTCAAGCTCTGATTCTAGGCTTTCAGCCATATTGATCTCTTCTACCAGAGAGTCAATAATGTCAGTGTCCATGCAGTCTTCTGTTGTGTCTGGATGCTGCATAGCTTTTACAGCATTCAACTTAAACTCATCCTCATTGACTCTCAAAGTTACTTCCCCTCTTTGTACATCAATGAGAGTTCGTCCAGTTGCTAGGAAAGGTCTTCCTAGAATGAGAGTTGCACTCTTGTGCTCCTCCATTTCCAGCACTACAAAGTCAGTTGGAAAGGCAAATGGCCCAACCTTGACAATCATATCCTCTATTATGCCTGACGAATGTTTAATGGAGCCATCAGCAAGTTGGAGGCAGATCCTGGTTGGCTTGACTTCTCCAGTCAACCCAAGCTTTCTGATAGTGGATGCAGGTATTAGATTGATGCTTGCTCCAAGATCACATAGGGCTGTCTTGGTGCAAGTGCCTTCTAATGTGCATGGTATCAGAAAGCTTCCCGGATCTTGAAGCTTTTCTGGTAAGCTTTTTAGAATGACTGCACTGCATTCTTCAGTGAGAAACACTTTTTCAGTTTCTCTCCAATCCTTCTTATGACTTAAGATTTCCTTCATGAACTTAGCATAAGAAGGTATTTGCTCAAGTGCCTCTGCAAACGGAATCTTTATTTCAAGAGTCCTTAGATAGTCTGCAAAGCGGGCAAATTGCTTATCCTGTTCCGCTTTGCGGAGTTTCTGAGGATAAGGCATCTTGGCTTGATATTCTTCAACCTTAGATGCTGCAGGTTTATTCCTTACAGAAGTGGTTGAAGAAGCCTTTTTAGAGGGATTACTGTCAGCACTCTCAGGTGTCTGATCTTCCCTTGGCGTTTGAACGCCAGGAATGGGTGAAGTTTGGGCGTTAAACGCCAACTTCTCTTCCTTTTCTGGCGTTTGAACGCCAGAACTGGGCAAGGAATGGGCGTTTAATGCCAAATTTCCTTCCCTTTCTGGCGTTTGAACGCCAATAATATTCCTCTCTGGGCTCTTACTGTCCTCAGAGGGATTTTGAACAGTGGGTTGGTTATCCTCTGTCAATTGTTCCTTGTTTGACTTTTTGCTCTTTTGAACAGTGTTATTCAGTGTCTTCCCACTCCTCAGTTGAACTGCTTGACATTCCTCTGTTATCTGTTTAGATATTTGCTGTTTTGCTTGATTCAATTGCAGTTCTATGCTCTTGTTAGCAACCTTAGTATCATGGAGCATTTCTTTAAATTCTGCTAACTGTTCAGTCATCAGGAGCAATTGTTGATTAAGCTCATTCATCTGTTCTTGAGGATTAGGATCAGTGACTACTGTCATAACTTCCTCTTTTGGAGAGAACTCATTGCTAGAGTACAAATATTGGTTTCTAGCAACAGTGTCTATAAGCTCTTGAGCTTCTTCAATTGTCTTCCTCATATGTATAGATCCACCAGCTGAGTGGTCTAAAGACATCTGAGCTTTTTCTATAAGCCCATAGTAGAAAATGTCTAACTGTACCCATTCTGAAAACATTTCAGAGGGACATTTCCTTAGCATACCTCTATACCTCTCCCAGGCATTGTAAAGGGATTCATTATCCTCTTGTTTAAAGCCTTGGATGTCCAGCCTTAGCTGTGTCATCCTCTTTGAAGGGTAAAAATGATTCAGAAATTTGTCTGATAACTGTTTCCATGTCTTTATGCTTGCTGTAGGTTGGTTATTCAACCACCTTTTAGCTTGATCTTTTACAGCAAATGGAAACAATAACAGTCTGTAGACATCCTGATCTACCTCTTTATCATGTACTGTGTCAGCAATTTGTAAGAACTGTGCCAGAAACTCAGTAGGTTCTTCCTGTGGAAGACCGGAATACTGGCAATTTTGCTGCACTATGATAATGAGTTGAGGATTTAGCTCAAAGCTGCTTGCTTTGATGGGAGGTGTGCAGATGCTACTCCCATATGCAGCTGTAATGGGGTTAGCATATGACCCCAGAGTCCTTTTGGACTGATTAATCCCACTTAAGTCCATAATGGACAAAAGGGAAATGATGATGATTGCAAAGAGATAAATTTTGTTTTGTTTTTTTTTTTTTGAATAAAACGAAAAAAATAAAACAAAAGAGAATTAAAAGAAAAATTCGAAAATCAAAAAGGAAAATAAGATCAAAGCAAATTGAGAACTGAATCAATCAAGTAATTAAAAAGATTTTGAAAATAGCAATTAAAAAGATATGATTGGAAAATTTTTATGAAAAAGATTTGATTTTTGAAAAGATGTAAGAGAAAAACACAAAAAGACACCAAACTTAAAATTTTTAGAAAATCAAACACTAATTTTTCGAAAATTTTAAGGGAAAAACAAAAAGAGGACACCAAACTTAGAACTTTTACGGATCAAAAAGGGACTAAGAACATGGAAAAATCGAAAATTAAAAGAAAAGCAAAAGGCATGCAATTGACACCAAACTTAAAATATGAAACTAGACTCAACTAGAAGACTCTAAACCAACAAAAATAAAACAGTCCTAATCTAAGCAACAAGATAAGCCGTCAGTTGTCCAAACTCGAACAATCCCCGGCAACGGCGCCAAAAACTTGGTGCACGAAATTGCAATCACACTTTTGCAATCCCGCACAACTAACCAGCAAGTGCACTGGGTCGTCCAAGTAATACCTTGCGTGAGCAAGGGTCGATCCCACGGAGATTGTCGGCTTGAAGCAAGCTATGGTTATCTTGTAAATCTTAGTCAGGATATCAGAAATTATCAGGATTGATTGTAAAAAGCAAAAGAACATGAAATGGTTACTTGTATTGCAGTAATGGAGAATAGGTTGAGGTTTTGGAGATGCTCTATCTTCTGAATCTCTGCTTTCCTACTGTCTTCTTCATCAAACACGCAAGGCTCCTTCCATGGCAAGCTGTATGTAGGGTTTCACCGTTGTCAGTGGCTACCTCCCATCCTCTCATTGGAAATGTTCAACGCACCCTGTCACGGCACGGCTATCCATCTGTCGGTTCTCAATCAGGCCGGAATAGAATCCAGTGATTCTTTTGCGTCTGTCACTAACGCCCCGCCTTCAGGAGTTTGAAGCACGTCACAGTCATTCAGTCATTGAATCCTACTCAGAATACCACAGACAAGGTTTAGACCTTCCGGATTCTCTTGAATGCCGCCATCAGTTCTAGCTTATACCACGAAGATTCTGGTTAAGGAATCCAAGAGATATCTACTCAATCTAAAATAGAACAGAGGTGGTTGTCAGGCACATGTTCATAGTTGAGAATGATGATGAGTGTCACGGATCATCACATTCATCCGGGTTAAGAACAAGTGATATCTTAGAATCGAAGCAAGCATGATTGAATAAGAAACAGTAGTAATTGCATTAATCCATCAAGACACAGCAGAGCTCCTCACCCCCAACCATGAGGTTTAGAGACTCATGCTGTAAGAAGTACACAAAGAAACGTGTAAAGTGTCATGAGGTACAGGAACAATGTCAAAAGGTCCTATTAATAGTAAACTAGTATCCTAAGGTTTACAGAAATGAGTAAATGACAGAAAAATCCACTTCCGGGCCCACTTGGTGTGTGCTTGGGCTGACCATTGAAGCATTCAAGTGTAGAGATCTTTTCTGGAGTTAAACGCCAGCTTCCATGCCAGTTTGGGCGTTTAACTCCAAGTTTTATACCAGTTCCGGCGTTTAACGCTGGAATTTCTGAGGCCGAATTGCTACGCCGAATTGGGCCATCAAATCTTGAGCAAAGTATGGACTATTATATATTGCTGGAAAGCCCAGGATGTCTACTTTCCAACGCCGTTGAGAGCGCACCAATTGGGCTTCTGTAGCTCCAGAAAATCCACTTCGAGTGCAGGGAGGTCAGAATCCAACAGCATCTGCAGTCCTTTTCAGTCTCTGAATCAGATTTTTGCTCAGAACCTTCAATTTCAGTCAGAAAATACCTGAAATCACAGAAAAACACACAAACTCATAGTAAAGTCTAGAAAAGTGAATTTTAACTAAAAACTAATAAAAATATACTAAAAACTAACTAAAAGATACTAGAAACATACTAAAAACAATGCCAAAAAGCGTACAAATTATCCGCTCATCAAGTGTAAACACATTCGGTGAGGGGTTCGATTGCTTAATTCTATATTCTTGTTCCTTATATTGTATCTTTTTGTAAGTTGTTTGTTAGTTTTGAAAATTTCAATTCAAATCTTTGGACATTGATCGTATTGCATTGATTTCTTGTCTTGGCCCTAAGTTTCTACTTTGGATTGATTGGAGTTCTATTGTGTGTTTTTGCCAAACTCGATAGGAACCATAATATAGGTATAGATACATAGCATTGTACATAGTTGCATGCATGTAAGTAGTTGCATTAAATAAGTTGCTTGCCCTTTTACCCTTCTCCTTTGATTGTGATTAGCATGTGAACATGCTATTGTTTAAGTGTGGGAGAATTAATGAATCCATATTTGATGATATATTTTGGTTTGATTTGAGTGGATTTCATCATATAAACCCACATTTATTCATCTAAATAGCATACTTTTATGTTCCCTCCCTAAATTGAGCTTAATTGTGAAAACATGCTATTTTATGCATAATTTAATCAATTTTATTCTACTTTCATTACATTCGATGCCTTGATATATTTGATGAGTGATTTCAGGTGTAATAGGTAGGAATGACTTGATGAGAGTGGAAGAGAAGCATGGAATTGGGAGAAAACGTGAAGAAATCAAAGGAGAGAAGCATTTTAGCCTGTGCCCACGCACAAGGGTCAAAATAAGCACATGTGCCCATGCACTACCATACATTATAGAATATATTTTAGGAGTAGTTTTAGGGTAGTTTTAGGTTTTTTCTCTTAGGATTTTATTTAGGTTTTCAATGTAGCATTATATAGTTCAATTTTGTTCTTGGATTTTGCTATCTCATTGTAAGTATTTCCTTTCATTTTCTCTTTATTACATCACTTGTTCTACACTTTCATATATTTTAATTTCCTTTGCCAATATATATATAGTTTTGCAATTTTGAGTTTTGGTTAATGAATTTTGTTTCGAGGGTTACCTGAAACTGCAGGTCGATCTCGGACGAGATCTTCTGTACAGGTCGGAGCTGCTGTGTCCGACTTGTTGGACTTGGTGGTGGTGCTGATCCTTTGTCCCCGGAGGGTGGGGGGGTACCTACAAGGGACTCCGATGTTTAAGTTAGCAAGGGTATTAAGCAGGTATTAAGTAGAATCAGAGTATGAGTTATACCTGGGTGCTCCAGTGTATTTATAATGGTGTAGAGTTATCTTTGCAGATAAGATAAGTTAGTTATCTTATCTTTATCTTTCATGGGAACCGCCCTTATCTCTATAGGCTTGGGCTGCCTTTGGATTGGGGTCGTGTTCCTCTATTTGGGCCCTTCATTGGGATTTCCTGTGATTTGGCCGAGCTTTTTGAGAAGAGGTCGGTTTGTCCTGACCTGAAGAGGTCGGTCGCTTTGTCTGTAGAACATCCCAGGTCGGACAGCTCGACCCAGGGTATGAACAGTGCCCCTGCTCGAGCTCGGTCCTCCTTTGGAGGTAGAGCCTTAGTTTTTCGAATCTTCTCGAGTGGAGCCGAACTCGAGCATTTTGTCGACTTCATCTTTGTAGAGTTCCTTTTTGAATGCGGAACGTTTCGCTTCCTCTGAGAGCACACGCCTTTGTATTAGCGTCCTAGCCTTGGGAATGTGCGAGGGTTTTAATGCCCTCATTAATTGGTTTTCAATGCTCCTATTTTTTCTTGGTTTCTTTTATTCAAATTTTGTATCCAAGAGACGGTTTTCTTTTTCCTGTAACTTCCTTTCTTTTTCGCCGTTTCCTGTCCTGCATTTCTTATTTTCTTTCTGTGACGTTTTGGCATTTGCTGGTGCTTCTGCTTCGCGGTCGATCCTTGCTGCTGTGCTCTGCTTTTTAGCTTTTTCCTTCAAAGCTTTCCTCCTTCTTCCAGGTTGGTTTTGCTTTCTCTTCACCGTTTATTTCTGCTGCTTTATTTTTTATTCTTTGATGACGCTCTAATTTTTGTACGTCAAAAAGTTCAAACCTTTTCCTTAGTTTCTGTACTTGGTTTATTGCTGTGATGCCTATTTCTTGATCTTTTTTTTGTCCTTATGTATGCTTTGGGTGATTTTCCTGGTTCTGGCTTCTCTTTAGGGCTTCGTGTGTTGTCGTTGATTTCTGTACTGCTGTTTCGAAAAAGGTTGCTCCTTTGATAACTTGTTTGCTCCATTGATGATTTTGTTTTTGTTGATGACTTTTCTTCAATAGAGACGGTGGTTTTTGATGACTTTCTTTTGAATTTTGCCTTTTTCTTCTCGGGACACTATTTTGTTTGAAAGAGGATTTTATCTTTGTAGCTTTTTTCTGGGATTTCACTCTGTCATTGCCTCCAAAGGATGCCCCTGGACCTTGGTGTGCGTCTTGGGATTTTCCTTTTACTGTTTTGTGTGCTTAAGGTCGCATTTGTCCGAGTTGATTCCATTTTGTCCGAACTTGCTTTTTTTTTTTGGGTTAGTAACCCGTTTCCTTTTCTTTGTAGGATCAGTTGGCCATGTCGTCTCACAAAAATGTTGTCGAGGCGTCCTCTAAGGTTCCTGAGGGGGTGTCCGACTGGTTGGACTCCCTGGTGTTGCTGTGTGTATCCCTAGCTAATGCGGAGTTCTGCACGGAGCTTAGGAAACACCATCGGATATGTAGTAGTGAGAATCAAGAATGCAACTATGAGTTGGTGGCACCCAATTCTCATGACAGGGTCTGTTTTCCTACTTCGACCCAGGGAGAGCGTCCTTTCTTTTATGCATACGATTTCTTCTTTAGCCAGATGGATATTACCCTTCCTTTTACTTCCTTTGAGATCGACCTGTTGTGGTCTTCCAACGTGGCCCCATCTCAGCTTCATCCGAATTCTTGGGGTTTTATTAAGATTTTTCAGATGGTTTGTCATGAGTTTGGTGTTAAACCCTCTTTAACCCTTTTTCTGTATCTCTTTGTGTTGACCAAGCTTGGGACTACCAAAAAGAAAGCTTCTTGGATTTCTTTTAGGTCGGCCCAGGGATATAAAGTCTTCTCCATGTATGATGAGTCTTTTCGCGATTTTAAGAATTACTTTTTCAAGGTCCGAGCTATTGAAGGAGCTCGTCCTTTCTTCCTGGATGAGAATAGCGAGCCTCATTTTCCTTTAGAGTGGCAGAGGAATGTAGTTGTGTCTAGGTATACCTGGGAGACGTTAGACGAGGTCGAGCAGGCCTTCGTCGCTGCTTTAGAGGATATTTGGGGGAGCCTCCTCATCTTGAGACCAAGAAATTTCTGGGGGATCCGTCCTTGATTCGTGCTGTGCTGGGTATTTTATAAACTGTGTTCCCATGTCTTTTGTTCTCTCCTTTCTTTTCTGGGTATTCATAAGTCCTTGTATTTTTCTTGTTTTTCAGAGATGTCAAAGAATAATGATTCACTGAAGGCCTTTAAGAAAGCGAGGAAGGCTACCGCGGCTCAGAACGTCCTGGCAAAAGTGGTCGGGGAAGGGTCCTCCCAAGTTTTGTCGAAGCCGTCCATCCCGAGCTCTCCTGGGCCAAGGAGGATGATCCCGACTCCCCGGATTCGTTTGGTTGACCCGCCTCAGACTTCAGTGGGTACCTCTGCTCCTCCAGTTGCTCCTCCTCCAAAAAGACCTTGGACTGTCGAGCCGTTTAATCTTGGTGCTCCCGATTTTGATGCCGTTGGGTTTGCAGACCAACAGATTGCTCCCTACAGTGTCATGCCTACCGACGATGTATCCATTCTTTGTCATTTAGAATTTATTACTCAGAGTGGTATTACTCTGGCACACATGGGAGCGACTTTACACCGAACTGCTCAAGATTTTCCTATTCATGCTACCAAGGCTTTTATGGAGGAGGCAAAATCAGAATTTGACCGAATTAAGGGTTTGAAGGAGGAGCTCGAGGTGGAAGTGGCTGAGCTGAAAAAAGAGCTGAAGGGGGAGAAGGCCCGGGCTGTTGGTCTGGCGGCTGCTGCGCAACTGGCCGAGGATACGGCTCAAAAACACAAGGATAGCTATGTTACTACTTATAGAGAGGTGATGGGGTTCAGGAATAGGTTAGAATCTGTTCAGGCTGATTACTCTAAACTTCAAAGTTATCTCGTAGGTAGTGTTACTGCGGCTTATGAGAATCTGAAAGAGCAATTCCGAGTTCTTGCGCCAGATCTCAACCTTTCTCTTATTAGCCTGGACAATATTGTTAGGGATGGTAAGATTATCCCTGACGATCCCAATGATGATGATGATGTTAGCCCTTCACTACTTACTACCAAGACTTCTACCGTGCCGACCTCTCCGACTTCTACTGCCGGGATCAGTCGTCCAGAAGGGGAACCGGATTGTCAAATCTTGAACCGAGATGATGGGACGGTAGATGCGGTGCCTCTTCAGACTCTTCCTCCTTCACCCCAAGTTGATGCTGCTGAGAAGTCTTCTAATGTCGACTAAGTTTTCTTCCTGTTTCATGTTGATAGCCCGGCCTGTGGGCTTTTGAACTCTTTATTTTTGTAAATGGTGTTTTGCTGACTGTTGATGCTTTTTGGGTTGCTTGTTTAGCAACTTTTATTTTGAAAAACAAAGTAGTTTTCGAGCTTCCAGGGCTGATTTTAGTGGCCTCTGAAGCTTGCTTATTATCATAACTTAGTAGTTTTTATATCATGTCTGCTTGCAGTCGTCTTGGTATCTTCGTAGGTTGGGACATGATCATCTTGACCCTTTTGTCTTGGTTTTGTTTGTAATCCTCCTTTTTGGGCCTCATTTAAGTCTCTTTGGGGGATTATTGTTTGTAATTTGTGTCCTGAGACTTTCATCATGTCAGGTCCTGTCGAGTTATTAGGTAATCCTTTTTCTTGGATCTTTGTTTAGATCTCTTTTAGGGATTTACCTTTTGTAGCTTTACATCTTTCTGGGCCGACTTTGTCATGTCGGGCCCTGTCAAGTTACTTGATAATCCTCTTTCTTGGACCTTGTTTAGGTCTCTTTTAGGGATTACCTTTTGTAACTTATCTTTCTGGGCCGACTTTGTCACGTCGGGCCCTGTCGAGTTACTTGATAATCTTCTTTTTTGGACCTTATTTAGGTCTCTTTCAGGGATTACCTTTTGTAACTTATCTTTCTGGGCCGACTTTGTCACGTCGGGCCTTGTCGAGTTACTTGATAATCCTCTTTCTTGGACCTTGTTTAGGTCTCTTTCAGGGATTACCTTTTGTAACTTATCTTTCTGGGCCGACTTTGTCACGTCGGGCCCTGTCGAGTTACTTGATAATCCTCTTTTTTGGACCTTGTTTAGGTCTCTTTCAGGGATTACCTTTTGTAACTTATCTGTAGGAGTCCAACTTCCTCATGTCGGGCTCTTTGAAGTTATAGTAATCCTCTTTTATAGGGTTGGCCAGACCTCTTTCCAGGGCTTTACTTATAACTTGATTTGTTGTGGCTGGTCCAACTTTTTATGCCGGCTAGTCTTTAAGTTATTTTATAGCAATCCATTTTATTAGGACCTCGTCAGGTCCTTTCTATGGATCACTTTCTATAACTTCTTGCATTATTCTGTTTTCATCTTTGCCGATTTTATAGATTTTGGGTTTTAACCCTCGTTTTTACCGTGATCGCACAGTGAATTTGGTTTTCACTTTTTGTCGATCTGTAGCTTTATAATCGGACGATGAATGTTTTTATAATAATACGACTTGAGCGTTTGTAAAGAATCTGAACCAATTTTATTAAAAGAGAATGCAAATATACATGAGGAATTAATTTCCTAAGTCGGATGATTTGTAAGTCTTGGCGGGGCACCTCGTTAAAAAACCTTTTTCAGGAAAAAGAGTGCGCCTTGTCCAAGATCTTTTATCATCCCTAGCTATAGTACCTTCTTAGGTTGCAGGCGTGCCATGACCTAGGAAGCTCTCGCCCGTCGAGTTCGGAAAGCTTGTAGTAGCCCTCTCCCAGTACTTCTATGACTCGAAAGGGTCCTTTCCAGTTTGCTGCCAGTTTTCCTTCTCCAGGTCGAGTTGTTCCTATGTCATTTCGGATTAGGATGAGGTCATTTTCAGCAAAGGCCCGCTATATTACTTTTTGGTTGTATCTGAAGGCCATTCGTCGTTTCAACGCCTCTTCCCTTATCCGAGCTCTTTCTCAGATTTCTGGAAGTAAGTCGAGCTCTTCCCTTTGAAGTTGAGAATTGGCTTTTTTTGCTAAAATGGATTACTCTGGGTGATCCTTCTTCGACCTCCACTGGGATCATTGCCTCCATTCCGTAAGCTAATTGGAAGGGTGACTCCTTTGTCGTGGAATGTGGAGTCGTTCGATATGCCCATAGGACTTGTGGAAGCTCCTCAGCCCAGGATCCCTTTGCATCCTATAATCTCCATTTTAACCCTGCTAATATGACTTTGTTAGCAGCTTCAGCTTGCCCATTGGCTTGGGGGTGCTCAACAGAGGTGAATTGTTATTTTATATTCAAGTCGGCCGCTAGTTTTCTGAAGCCTGCATCTGTGAACTGGGTACCATTGTCTGCAGTGATGGAGTATGGAATTCCGAACCTTGTGACGATGTTTCTATATAGAAATTTCCGACTTTTTTGAGCCATGGCGTTAGCTAGGGGTTCTGCCTCAATCCACTTTGTGAAGTAGTCTATTCCACTATGAGGAATTTGACTTGTCCCGATCCTTGAGGAAAAGGTCCGAGAAGGTCGAGTCCCCATTTTGCGAACGGCCAAGGTGAGGTCACGCTGATGAGTTCCTTTGGTGCGGCGATGTGGAAGTTGGCATGTTTCTGACATGATGAACATGTCTTTACAAATTCTACAGCTTCTTTTTGTAGGGTTGGCCAATAAAATCCCGTCCGAAGTACTGTTTTGGTGAGTGTCTGCGCTCCGAGGTGATTGCCACAAATGCCACTGTGTATTTCTTCTAGGACGTCTTTTGTGTTGGAAGTCGGCACGCATTTTAGCTATGGTATTGAAATCCCTCTTTTGTATAGAGTATTATTTATGATGGTATAGTATTGTGCTTCCCGTTTTAACCTCTTTGCCTCTTTCTCATCTGTAGGGAGGGCTTCTGTTCTGAGGTAATTAATTATGGGAGTCATCCATCCCTGATCGCGACCTGTTATGGCTAGGACTTTTTCTTCTTCTGAGATTGATGGATTCTGTAGAATTTCTTGGATGAGGCTTCTATTGTTGCCCCCTGGTTTGGTGCTAGCTAGTTTTGAGAGTGCATCGACCCGGGCATTCTGTTCTTGGGGTATGTGACAAATCTCATATTCTCCGAATTGTCTGAGCTGTTCCTTGATTTTGTCCAAATACTTTTTCATAGTGGGATCTTTGGCTTGGTAGTTTCTTGCTATTTGTGAAGTAACTACCTGTAAGTCGCTGAAGATGATAAGTTTTTGAGCTCCAACCTCCCTAGCCAGCTTCAAACCAGCTAGTAGTGCCTCATATTCCGCTTGACTGTTTGAGGTAGGGAACCCGAATTTGAGGGAGAGTTCGATTTGGGTTCTCTGGTCGCTTTTAATTATTACACCCGCGCCACTTCCCGTTTTGTTTGAGGAACCATCCAATAGAGATTCCATTCTGTGGGGATTTTCGGTGTGTCCGTGAATTCCGCAATGAAGGCGGCCAGATATTGAGATTTGATGGCCGTCCGAGCTTCATATTGAAGATCGAATTTGGATAACTCGACTGCCCATTGCAAGATTCTGCCTGCCAAGTCTGTTTTCTGTAAGATCTCTTTTATGGGCTGGTTGGTCCGAACTCTAATGGTGTGAGCCTGGAAGTATGGGCGAAGTCGTCATGATGTTAGTATGAGAGCGTAAGCGAACTTTTCTATTTTCTGGTAGTTCAGCTCGGATCCTTGTAATGCTTTGCTGATAAAGTATATGGGCTGTTGCCCACTGTTGTCTTCTCGGACCAGGGCTGAGGCTATTGCCCGATTTCCTACCGCGAGGTACAATATGAGTGGTTCTCCTTCCCGTGGGTGACTTAGTATAGGTAGTCGTCCCAGGAATCTTTTGAAGTCTCGGAAGGCTTGCTCGCATTCTGCTGTCCATTCAAACTCATTTCCCTCCCGTTGAGTTGTTGCACCTCTTTGACACAAGTCGGACTTTTCATGTCGAGTATGGCCCTGCACTTGTCTGGGTTTGCCTCGATTCCTCTCTGTGTGATCATAAAACCCAAGAATTTACCAGCTTCTACTACGAAGGTGCATTTTCCGGGATTGAGTCGTATGCCGTGTCGTCTTATGGTGTTGAATACTTGTGTCAGATCGGGTAATAACATCTCTTCGTTTTGCGTCTTTACTAGCATGTCGTCCACGTAGACCTCCATGACCTTTTCGATGTGATCCGAAAAAACCTTGTTCATTAATCTTTGGTAAGTGGCTCCCGCATTTTTAAGACCGAAGGGCATAACAATGTAGCAGTAATTTGCCTTTGGGTTTAAGAATGAGGGTTTTTCTTGGTCGGGTGGGTACATTGGGATTTGGTTATATCCCGAGTATGCATCCATGAAGGAGAGGTATTTATATCCGGAGGAGGCATCTACCAGAGCGTCGATGTTCGGGAGTGGGTAGGGATCTTTCAGGCATGCTTTGTTGAGATCGGTATAGTCGGTGCACATTCTCCACTTCCCGTTTGACTTTTTTACCAATACGATATTAGCAAGCCATAGCGGGTATTTGACTTCTCTTATGAAACCTGCTTATAGTAGAGCTTGTACCAATTCTTCCACAGCTTGAGAGCATTCAGGTCCTAGCTTTCTACGCCTTTGTTGTACCGGCCGAGATCCCGGGTAGACTGCTAGCTTGTGGCACATTAGCTTGGGATCTATGTCCGGCATGTCTGTGGCCTTCCATGCAAAGAGGTCGACGTTTTCTCATAGAAACTGTATGAGTGATTCTTTTATGTCTCCTTTTAGGATTGTGCTGATATTGGTTGTTTGGTCCGGGGTATCCCGATCTGGATTTTCTCTATTTCTCCTTCAGGTTGTGGGCAAAGCTCTTCTCGTGTCTGAACTCTACCGAGCTCAATTGTGTGAAATTCTTCTCCTCTGCCTCTGAGGTTTAATTTTCGTTGTAACAGCGGCGTGCCATTCTCTGATATGCTTTTATCGTAGCTATTCCTCCTGCTATTGGGAACTTCATGCATAGATGCGGAGTTGAGACTATTGCACTAAGCTGATTTAACGTTGTCCGACCTATTAGGGCATTGTAGGCTGAACTTACATCAACTACGATGTAATCTATTTTGAGTGTTCTTGACTGACTTCCTTTTCTGAAAGTTGTGTGGAGCGAGATGTATCCCATTGGTTGAACTGGGTTTACTCCTAGCCCGAACAGGCTGTCCGGATATGCTCTGAGTTCTTTTTCTTCTAAACCGAGTTTGTCGAAAGCAATTTTGAATAAGATATCGGCGGAGCTCCCCTGGTCTATCAATGTGCGGTAAAGATTTATGTTTGCCAGTATAATAGTGATGACCATGGGATCATCATGCCCTGATGCGATGCCGGGTGCGTCTTCCTTGGTAAAAGTGATCGCCGGGATGTCGGGTGCTTCCTCCTTTCCTGCGACGTGATATACGTCTTTGAGATGTCTTTTGCGAGATGATTTGGAGATTCCTCCCCCGGAAAATCCGCCGTGTATCATGTGGACATGTCTTTCTGGCGTTCGAGATGATCGCGCGGTTGGTCCGACATCTTCTGCTCTTCTTTTTTTTCTTTGTTCATCATCATGGGTGGCTAGATATCGATCTAGCTTTCCTTCTCGTACGAGCTTTTCTATGACATTTTTTAAGTCGAAACACTCATTGGTGGAGTGCCCGCGGATCCGATGGTATTCACAATATTCAGCCCTGTTTCCCCCTCCTTTTTTGCCTTTGAGTGGCCAGCTGGTCGTATTTTTTTCGTGTTGCAAACCTCTCTGTATACATCCACACGAGATACCCGAAGAGGGTTGTAATTGTGGTATTTTTTATTTTCTCTCCATGTCGATCTTCCTTCTTTCTGGAATCTTTGTCTTTATCCCGGGGGGTGAACCCGACCTTCGAGGTCTCTCCTAATCGGGAGTTTTCCTCCATGTTGATGTACTTTTCCGCTCGTTCCTGCACCTCGTTCAGAGATGTGGGGTATTTCTTTGATATAGATTGACTAAAGGGCCCTTCTCGTAAACTATTAATGAGGCCCATAATAGCGGCTTCTGTTGGCAGGTTCTGTATATCCACGCATGTCTTGTTGAATCTTTCCATATAGTTGCGCAGGGTTTCCCGTTCTCCTTGTCTGATTCCCAGTAAGCTCGGAGCATGTTTAGCTTTGTCCTTTTTGATGGAGAATCTGGCCAGGAATTTCTTAGCCATGTCATCGAAACTTGAGATGGACCTAAGAGGGAGGTTGTCAAACCATCTAATTGCTGTTTTTGTTAAAGTGGTTGGAAAGGCTTTGCAACGAACTACATCTGAGGCGTTGGTGAGATACATTCTGCTTCTGAAATTGCTGAGATGATGGCCGGAATCTGTAATGCCGTCGTATAAGGTCATGTCTGGGAGTTTAAAGTCCTTTGGGATTTTCGTCTTCATGATCTCCTTGGTGAATGGGTCTTGCTCCTTGCGGGAGCTATCTTCGGGAGTGGATCAGCTGGCTTTAGTCTTGACATCGGCTTCAAGTTTTAGGAGTTTGTTCTCCGATTCCTGGCATCGCCTTATTTCCCTTTGTAGGTCCTTCTCGGCCTCTCGTTGACGTAGGGCTTCTTCTTCAAGTTGTTTTAACCGGTCTTGAAATGCATTCATAGCTCCCTCGTTTGGGGAGTTCTTCTTGTTGTCGATTTTGGAAGTATCTTTTGGTGTGGTGTCCGCATTTTTATGCGGCGTTCTTTTCTCTAGATCTGAGGTGTGGTCATTGTCATGGTCGTCCGCCATGGTGATGGGATGACTTCCAGTTTCCCCGGCAACATAACGGCGCCAATGTTTCGAAGGTTACCTGAAACTGCAGGTCGATCTCGGACGAGATCTTCTATACGGGTCGGAGCTGGGACTCCGATGCTTAAGTTAGCAAGAGTATTAAGCAGGTATTGAGTAGAATCAAAGTATGAGTTATACCTGGGTGCTCAAGTGTATTTATAATGGTGTAGAGTGACCTTTGCAGATAAGATAAGTTAGTTATCTTTATCTTTATCTTTATCTTTATCTTTATCTTTCATGGGAACCGCCCTTATCTCTATAGGCTTGGGCTGCCTTTGGATTGGGGTCGTGTTCCTCTATTTGGGCCCTTCATTGGGCTTTCTTGTGATTTGGCCGAACTCTTTGAGAAAAGGTCGGTTTGTCCTGACCTAAAGAGGTCGGTCGCTTTTCCTGTAGAACATCCCGGGTCGGACAGCTCGACCCAGGGTATGAACAAATTTGATGATGGATGATTATTACATGTTTGTTTAAGTTGCTTTTATTGATTTTGAGCATTTGGTTGTTCATAGTTTTTATCATTTTCCCAATTTTGCTAGATTTTATGCTTATGCCCATTAGGTGTTTGATGAAATGCCAATTTTGAATATGGGATAAATTTCCACCCTTTGGCTTGGGAAAAATAAGTTTATGGATTACTAGAGCCATAATGTCCAACATTTAGTGATAATTCTTGGGTTGTTAGTTGTTATTGTTTCTACTAACGCTAGCTTCTTATTAAGGTAATTAATAAGTTAGCTAGGATTTCTGGATTAATAACAATTATGCTCACTTGACTTACTCTTCGATGTTAAGAGTTGATTTAGTGAGATTAATCCATCATAATTATCATAGTTGTGGTTATGGCAAGGAAGGTATTCTATAACTCATCCCAAGTCAAGGCTTCATTTATGTTTTGAACCACTTTTTCATCACTTTATAGCATTACTTGTCCATATTACATACATAGTTCTTTTATTCCTTTATTAGTTTATCAATTGCAATTTTGTCTTGTTCTTTTATTTCTTTAATTGTTCATTTCTTTATTGAAACCCCTTGCTTCTCACAACCAAAATTGTGCGCTCTTAGGCATTAGTTCCTAGGAAAGACGATCCGAGGTTTAATTACTCTCGGTTTATATTTTATTAGAAATTTAAACTTTGATAGGGAGGATTATCTGTTGGTTCGGATTATGCTATCAACAAAAAAATTATTTTGCTAAACTTCCGAATCATCGTGATTCTCTCTATTAACCAGTATCACCGGGCGAGAGGAAGAGGTAAGCAAGTGTGGGCTCAACAAGAGGAGTTAAGGTTCCCGAGATATGGAAGATATCATCCGAAAACATCGTGTATGGCTAGGTTCAGTGGATGTTATCACTATGGATTGTCAGGACATATCTCTACACATTATCCTTACAAGAAGGACCAGGGTGTGGACCAGTCTCAGCGACGGGGTTAAGGATCTCCAATTCGAGGTAACGATAAAACTGATAACCAAGTTTTAATCCCGTGGTAGGAGGTTGAAAGTCGACTTTCCTTATTAATTTATAAAGGGGGTCAAGGATTTAGAACTAGCAATATCAGATTAAACGTCAGGTTTAGGACCAGAATTTAGCTTAGTTTTATTTTATAGAACGATATTGTTAGGCTGGCCAAATTTAGCGTCGGAGGGACTAATGAAAGAAGATAATTCTGGTGGACGCAATCAAGTGATTCGAGTTCTTAGTGGCAACTAGTTAGAGTAACACCGCGAAAAGCGAGAGGGAGCACGACCACGGTAGGATTATGAAAGAGGAGGTACTTTAATGACTTAGGTTAGGTCGATGGTATTAAGTGGCCAAACATTTCGTGGAAGGAGGGACAGTTGTAGCTAAGGGTTATATACTCCTGGCAGTGAAATTGACTTTGCGTAGATTATCGACGGTTGAACAGAGTGACTACGAAGAACAAGTATCAGTTGCCAAGGATAGTACGAGAGAGATTATCAACAAATGCTTGTGACTCGATCTATCTTTCTTTCGTAATCCGCATTGAAATATTTTATTCCACAATCCTTCTTGATAACCAAATTGAACATTTCCTGAATCAAATCCTTGCTTGCATGTGTTCTTTCACAAAACTCGTACTCTTTGACCTGAGCCTAAATCTGTTTTGACCTAATCAAGTGTGAGGAAGATTTCTATTGAGATAAACACTCAGCAAAAACCTATTTTGATTCAATTTATCTTATTTCTTCTACCAAGAATAAATTATTTGAACTTTCATCCTTGAGGTGCACTCTAATTCTCTTTTGGTGCACTTTCTTATTTTCTACAACCTTGTCTGATCACAACATAATGTATCTTTTCAAATTTCTTATGAATGCCATTCAAAATTGTTTGTTTTCTTTCGAGCTTGATATTCCTTTGGATAGCTTGAGCTCATTTCGACATCACATGCAATTCTTAGACACAACCATCAATATTTTAGTTCCATAGGATACAACTTATGAACACGAAGAATGAAACCAGTGAGTGTGTGACCTTACGAGGAGTTGTGAACCTTCGATTTGGTAAATGGTGTTACCAATGATTGAGTCGAATCACAAAGGTGTCCATTGGTACGAATGTCAGATTATGAGGAAAAATCCTTCAAAACTTAAAAGAAAGATTAACCACAGCGCTAGTGTTTGCACTACTTGAACCCCATGGACCATTAAAGATCTATTGGTACGTTTCATAGAAAAATCTTGGAGTGTATTCCGATGTAACCTTAGGATGTAGTGGGTTAGGCATCATAACAATTAAAGCCATAACGAAGTAAATTTTTTGACTCACGATCTGGAGTCTGCTGCGTTTGTGCTCGTGTTGAAAATGTGGAGTAAGGAGGAACTACTGCATGGAGATGGATGTAATTACTAAAAGATTACGATCTTGAGATAAGCTGTCACCCAGGAATTTCCGCACTTGACTTGGTTTCTCCGTGTAGATTATAAGGTGGTTAAGGTAACATCTGGTACATGGTGAAATTATTGAGTGTAGAGGTAAGTAGAGAAGGAGAAAAATAAGTGAGAATAAATTTTCGGCTTGAATTTTTGGCTGAGTTTAACATTTGATTTAGTTATGATAAGTGAAAACTCGTAGGTTGTTTAGTATGTCGAGTTGTAGCGTAATAGGTAATATAATTATAGAAATTGAGGATTTAATGAGACCTTGAATGAGGCATAGAGATGCTATAAGGCACTAAATTATGACATAGTCTTAGGATGAGCATAAACACTATTTGGGTCAAGTTGAGGAAGTTCAGAAGTAAGCCTAGGTGTTGTAATCTGATGGATGATGTATGACTTGATTGAATATTTGGATTAGTTAGTTAATTAGTGGTTAAAAATCACAGTGGCGCAGCAGAAGCTTGTAGAATGCAATAGCACATGATAGTTGTGAGAAGAGGTCGTAGGACAAAGACTAAGCATATCTTAGGCTTGAATACTTGAAGAGTTTAGTCGGTTAATATAAGTAAAGGTTTCTAAAAACTAAATTTGATGGAAGTTGTAAGGTTAGAATGATTTAGGATAGCTTGTGAACATAAGGGTAGGTGACTAATTTGGATTTGGATGGCACATGAGTGCAATTTTCGAGTTTAAAAGGTAAGGATTGTGATAATTGAGTATGGTGACTTTAGGTTTAGGTTGAGATGACTAATGATTTATTTGAGAAATGGGCTTTGAGTGTATTAAGTTGAAAGGTCGATGTAGTATTGAAGTTGAATTAAGGAAATTTAAGGGTAGGAAGGATGAGTACGGTATAGGCTTGAATTTAGTCAAAATATAGAGTTGTAAATAAGAATAAAAGATGTAAATAGGAATTGAACTGACGTGGAGGAACGAAATGATGAATGGTAAGAGGTAGGTTTAAGTTGAGGGAATGTTTAAGAATGATGGTGGGTAAGCCAAATTTTGAGGGCAAAATTTCTTATTTGGTGGGGAGAATGTAAGAAGCGCGATTAATTAACTATTTAATTAAATAATTAATATTGCCCAAAATAGGATTCAAAAATTTAGAATGTGAATTAGAGAATTTAAATATGATTTTTGGACTCAGTAGATTTTTCTGAGTCAGAAAACCGCGAATCGGCAGCTGAACCAGTCGAATCGGTTTAAGTCTGTCCGGTACTATATGAGAAAAATTAAAAGCATTAGAAAACCTTAGAAAAATATTAGAAATGGAAAACTGGGCATTAATTTTAAAGGTTTGGACCAAAGTTGGGTGAAACAGACTAAAAATGCTAACGGGTTGGATCGGGCCCAAGTTGGGCCCAAACCCAACATATATAACACCCTGTTTAATGAACCTTTCAGCCACAAACACATAAACACAAGGGTTGAGTGGCTGAAGTGAAGAGGAGAAGAAGAGAGAAAGGGTACTATTCATTCATCACTTCCGGTGGCCATATCTTGAGCTACGGTGCTCCGATTCGCATGCCGTCAGCGGCTACACGAAGCTCTCACCGAGCCCATTAGTTTTATTCCACTTATGTAGGTAAGATCTCGAAATTTCCTTTCCAGTTTTCTGTCCTTGTGAAATTCAAAAATTTGGTTTTGGTTTTGAGTGAAATCTTGTGATTTTGGGTGTTTAGGTTCATTCTAGCACTTGATTCCTATTGGGTTTTGACCCAATCCATATTTGGTAAGGTGAGTATGCTTGATCTCTTGTGGTTTTGTGTATATATGAAACCCTAGATTTGACTTATGGAATTTGTGTAATTTCTAGCTTGAATTGGTGTTATGTGAAAAATGTTGGTGACTTGAAAGTGGACTTGGTGGCTTGATTTAGTTTGAGAGCTCGTGGAAGCTTAGCGGAGCTCAATTTGGTGATTTAGTGCATATTGGGAATCGGCCAAGGTATGGTTTCAGTTTCCTCTATGTAATATATAATATTTCTGGACACTTAGGATAGTGACCCATATGATAGGTTTGGATTGATATGGTTGTTGAATTTGGTTGGTTGATGATTTATGAGGAATTGATGTTGAATAATGTTGTTGATGTATGATGTGTGATGAATTTGGATGAGAAATATTGTTGATGTTAATCAATGTTGATTATTGATATTGAGAATGAATGAGGTTGATGTTGATAATTGAAAGTGGTAAAATGATAACTATTAAGTTTGTTGGATGAGAAGGGTTTTAGTGTGAAATCATGGATAATTGGATTTGAGAATTTGATGATATGAGTAGTGGAATGTGGCATAAATGGTAAAATCTGATGTGGGATGAAGTTAATGTGGTTTTGGTTTGGTTTTGGTAGTGAAATTCGAAAATTAAGAACTTTGTGAAATTTTGGTAAAAACATATTTTTGGTGAACTTTGACGGATCATAACATGAGCCTAAGTTTTCAAAATTTGTTGAAATTTACTTAAATTAAAGAAGTTCATTGAAAAATCTTTAAATGGATATAAAGTTTGGAGGAAATAGATTTTTGTAGAAGTTATGATAATTCAAAGTTTGGTATCAAAATCTGAATTCTGTGAATGCTGCAGAATTTGTGAGTTCTGGTTTGTGTGCGCGCACACACCCCGTGGATTTTTGAACTTGTGTGCACGCACACATCAGGAGATGGCTACTGATGGGAGCGCTAGCACGCCCTGTGTGCATACACAACCAATGAAGCTTTGCAAGCTGTGCGCACGCACACGTTGGAAGGTGCATTCTGTTGAGGGCGTTCGCACGCCTTGTGCGAGCGAACAGACCTAGAAAATTTTATACTTGTGCATACGCATACCTCTATGCATACGCACACGTTTTGAAAATTCTCCTGGGCGTGCGCACACACACCCTTGTGCGTACGCACATGCCCTGTTTTTCAACTAAATTCTTGTTTTTAACTGTTTCACCTTTCTAATAAACTTGTAAACTTCTATGACACCTATTTAAAACATTTTGGCTTATTTTGGATGTTAAAACATAGAGAAGGTCTTGGGTAAAATTATTTGGACATTACTTTGGAAAGTTAGAGAACGGAGGCGAGGTTTCTGGTGTGTTGAGGATGAGTTTGGTTGAGTGAGAAGAAGGATAGTATATGAAATGAGAAAACTAATAAACTAATGAGTTTGGAACAGAAAGTATGAATTGGAAATGGTTGAGATGAGTCTGGGGCTCAGAATGGAATGATGGATTCCATGATATATTGAAAAAGAATTTTTGAAAACCACTGAATCATTGTTTTATACTGAGATTGTTGAGACGCTATGCGCCTGACAATGACTATTTGGTTGGATCCTGCCTGTCGAGGTAGCAGCGGCGGCGTAAGGGCGGTGGTTTATCCCGCTTACATTGAAATGTGAGGTCCGTGGCAAGAGTATCCCGCTCGCATCCTTTCGGATCCCTAGAGTGTGCAGGCACAAAATTCTGGACGGTGTTCGGAGCACCATATCTCGGGGGTTCCCATTATGATTCCAAAGGACGACATCTCCATGGAGATGTGTCGGGTTGGCACTTGAACCGACAATGTGATATCACAGCCAATAGGACAAGCATTTATCATGTGCATCTTTTATCTGTTTGTTTGCTTTACCGACTTGTATTGTTTGCCTAATTGTATAACATGCCTAATTGCCTATATGAATTACTTGATATACATGCTTATACTTGTGCTTTACTTGCATTGCTATTACCTGCGTTTTCTACTGGGATTAAGGAGGCTCGATAAGCGGTGGTGATGGGATCGTATGTCGGTTAGGCTGGTGAAGGCTGTGGGACAGCGGTGATCTGATAGTTAGAAATCTCTTAAGATAGTTTACCCTATTTTATAAATGTTAAGTTTTAAAGTATGGTTTTAATTTTAGTTATGCTTTAAGCTTGAATCTTGTGTTGATATGAAGCTCTAGGATTGCCTCTGGCATCCCGGGGTCTTATATCTTACATTACTGGGCACTGTTACCATACTGAGAACCTCTGGTTCTCATACCAAATTCTGTTGTTATTTTTCAGATGCAGGTCGCAACCCACCTTGGTGAGTTGCTTTGATGGTGATAGAGCGGAGGATCTTGGATATATTTTTGAAGTCTTTTTGGATTATTTTGTTTATTTCTCTCACTTTTGTATTTACTTTTGCCTAGAGACTTACTTTGTGAGAGATATTCAGTATAGGCTGTTTACTTTCAAAACTTTGTATGTTAGTATTTAACTAGTCGGCCTAAACTCCGTAAGTTGTGGCTAGTATCGTATAATCATTATACTCTTATATTTTGTTATCTTGTACCTTTATCTTGTGCCTTAAGTTTGTAGCTTTGTGTGAACGTTCACGCTTTGTAATTCCGTATTTGAGCTTATTTTCTTCATCGGGCTCCTAAAATTATTATTCCTTCTATATATATTTATGTATAAGCCTTAGAATTGTCGCAAACTTTGATTAACCTTTTCTTTACAGCATGAGGTAAAGCTTAGGGTAATTAGGGTGTTACACGTAACATTTGCATCTTACCCGCGTACCCAGAGCAGGGGTCAACCTCACCACTGCCTCTTACCCAGGCGTTGTTACAGTTCTCAACCCGGAACAAGCAGCGAAATAATTCCACCCTTGCATCTTACCCGGAGTTTCGAACTCTTAATCGGAACAAGTGGATAACACCACTGCATCTTACCTGGTATTCTCGTCTCTTACTCGGAGCAAGTGGATGACACCACTACATTTTACCTGAAGGCATAATACAATCAAATTCAGGTTCATTTTCATTATTATTCCAATTTATTCATAATCATTCAATCATTAATTCATCTTCCATACATTCTCAACATCTCTACACTTCCTTAACATATACCTGGAGCAGGTGGTCATTGCCACTGCCTCTTACCCGGCTTATTGACTCTTACTCAGAGCAAGTGGATAATACCACTGCATTTTACTCCGAGCCACATTCAGAAACACATTTTTATTATCATTACAATTCATTCTTTCATCCATTCATTCTCAATCATACCCAGAGCAAGTGGATAACACCACTGCATCTTACCCGGTCATGTATATCTCAAACATAATCATTATCAGCCATAAATCATAATTTAACATAGCCCTCAAGCCCATTACATAAACAGTACTTCTGCCACCCTCATCATTCACTTTACCCCATCACTAAGCATCCAACTAAGGTTTAGGGGCTAAAAGAGTAAAATAGAAGTTTAGAGGTTCAAAAATTATATTTTAAAACACAAAACTCACTTTGCTGATTTCATGGGTCACGCGTACGCGTGGGCGTGTTTTTCCTACACGTGTATGCATGCACCTTGCTCGCGTACGTGAGCTACCAAACCCAAAAGGGTTGGTCACGTTGCGTGCGGGTAGTTGGTGCGCGAAATTGTGATCACTACACAACTTTGCACAACTAACCAGCAAGTGCACTGGGTCGTCCAAGTAATAAACCTTACGCGAGTAAGGGTCGATCCCACGGAGATTGTTGGTATGAAGCAAGCTATGGTCACCTTGTAAATCTTAGTCAGGCAGACTCAAATGGGTATAGATGATGAATAAAGCATAAAGATAAAGATAGAGATACTTATGTATATCATTGGTGAGAGCTTCAGATAAGCGTATGAAGATGCTGTCCCTTCCGTCTCTCTGCTTTCCTACTGTCTTCATCCAATCCTTCTTACTCCTTTTCATGGCAAGCTTATGCAAGGGTTTCACCGTTGTCAGTGGCTACCTCCCATCCTCTCAGTGGAAATGTTCAACGCACCCTGTCACGGCACGGCTATCCATCTGTCGGTTCTCGATCAGGCCGGAATAGAATCCATTGATTCTTTTGCGTCTGTCACTAACGCCCCGCCCTCAGGAGTTTGAAGCACGTCACAGTCATTCAATCATTGAATCCTACTCAGAATACCACAGACAAGGTTAGACCTTCCGGATTCTCTTGAATGCCGCCATCAGTTCTTGCCTATACCACGAAGACTCTGATCTCACGGAATGGCTGGCTCGTTTGTCAGGCGAGCGCTCGGTTGTTAGGCGATCAACCATGCATCGTGTATCAGGAATCCAAGAGATAAACATTAGAGCCTCGTTTGCTTGTAGAACAAGAGTGGTTGTCAGTCACTTTGTTCATAAGTGAGAATGATGATGAGTGTCACATAATCATCACATTCATCAAGTTCTTGAGTGCGAATGAATATCTTAGAATAAGAACAAGCGGAATTGAATAGAAGAACAATAGTAATTGCATTAATACTCGAGGTACAGCAGAGCTCCACACCTTAATCTATGGTGTGTAGAAACTCCACCGTTGAAAATACATAAGAACAAGGTCTAGGCATGGCCGAATGGCCAGCCTCCCAATGTGATCAAAAGATCTAAAGATCAAACGATTCCAAAGATCAGAAGATGAAAATACAATAGTAAAAGGTCCTATATATAGAGAACTAGTAGCCTAAGGTGTACAGAGATGAGTAAATGACATAAAAATCCACTTCCGGGCCCGCTTGGTGTGTGCTTGGGCTGAACATTGAAGCATTTTCGTGTAGAGACTCTTCTTGGAGTTAAACGCCAGCTTTTATGCCAGTTTGGGCGTTTAACTCCCATTTAGGTGCCAGTTCCGGCGTTTAACGCTGGGAATTCTGAAGGTGACTTTGAACGCAGGTTTGGGCCATCAAATCTTGGGCAAAGTATGGACTATCAAATATTGCTGGAAAGCCCAAAATGTCTACTTTTCAACGCCGTTGAGAGCGCACCAATTGGGCTTCTGTAGCTCCAGAAAATCCACTTCGAGTGCAGGGAGGTCAGAATCCAACAGCATCTGCAGTCCTTTTCAGTCTATGAATCAGATTTTTGCTCAGATCCCTCAATTTCAGCCAGAAAATACCTGAAATCACAGAAAAACACACAAACTCATAGTAAAGTCCAGAAAAGTGAATTTTAACTAAAAACTAATAAAAATATACTAAAAACTCAACTCAAACTACTAAAAACATACTAAAAACAATGCCAAAAAGCGTACAAATTATCCGCTCATCACAACACCAAACTTAAATTGTTGCTTGTCCCCAAGCAACTGAAAATCAAATAAGATAAAAGGAAGAGAATATGCAATGAACTCCAAAAACATCTATGAAGATCAGTATTAATTAGATGAGCGGGGCTTTTAGCTTTTTGCCTCTGAATAGTTTTGGCATCTCACTTTATCCTTTGAAATTCAGAATGATTGGCTTCTTTAGGAACTCAGAATCCAGATAGTGTTATTGATTCTCCTAGTTAAGTATGATGGTTCTTGAACACAGCTACTTTATGAGTCTTGGCCGTGGCCCAAAGCACTCTGTCTTCCAGTATTACCACCGGATACATACATGCCACAGACACATAATTGGGTGAACCTTTTCAGATTGTGACTCAGCTTTGCTAGAGTCCCCAATTAGAGGTGTCCAGGGTTCTTAAGCACACTCTTTTTGCCTTGGGTCACAACTTTATTTCTTTCTTTTTCTTTCTTTCACTTTTTCTCCCCCTTTTTTTTCGTTTTTTTTGTATTCACTGCTTTTTCTTGCTTCAAGAATCATTTTTTATGATTTTTCAGATCCTCAGTAACATGTCTCCTTTTTCATCATTCTTTCAAGAGCCAACATTCATGAACCACAAATTCAAAAGATATATGCACTGTTTAAGCATACATTCAGAAAACAAAAGTGTTGCCACCACATCAAAATAATTAAACTGTTATAAAATTCAAAATTCATGCACTTCTTCTCCTTTTCAATTAAGAATATTGTTAATTTAAGAAAGGTGATGGATTCATAGGACATTCATAACTTTAAGGCATAGACACTTAAGACACTAATGATCATAAGACACAAACATGGACAAACATAAAGCATAAATTTTCGAAAAACAAGAAAATAAAGAACAAGGAGATTAAAGAACGGGTCCACCTTAGTGATGGCGGCTTGTTCTTCCTCTTGAAGGTCTTATGGAGTGCTTGAGCTCCTCAATGTCTCTTCCTTGTCTTTGTTGCTCCTCTTTCATGATTCTTTGATCTTCTCTAATTTCATGGAGGAGGATGGAATGTTCTTGGTGCTCCACCCTTAGTTGTCCCATGTTGGAACTCAATTCTCCTAGGGAGGTGTTCAGTTGCTCCCAATAATCTTGTGGAGGAAAGTGCATCCCTTGAGGCATCTCAGGGATCTCATGATGAGAGGGGTCTCTTGTTTGCTCCATCCTTTTCTTAGTAATGGGCTTGTCCTCATCAATGGGGATGTCTCCTTCTATGTCAACTCCAACTGAATAACAGAGGTGACAAATGAGGTGAGGAAAGGCTAACCTTGCCAAGGTAGAGGACTTGTCCGCCACCTTATAAAGTTCTTGGGCTATAACCTCATGAACTTCCACTTCTTCTCCAATCATGATGCTATGAATCATGATGGTCCGGTCTAGAGTAACTTCGGACCAGTTGCTAGTGGGAATGATTGAGCGTTGGATAAACTCCAACCATCCTCTAGCCACGGGCTTGAGGTCATGCCTTCTCAATTGAACCGGCTTCCCTCTTGAATCTCTCTTCCATTGGGCGCCCTCTTCACAAATGTCAGTGAGGACTTGGTCCAACCTTTGATCAAAGTTGACCCTTCTTGTGTAAGGATGTTCATCTCCTTGCATCATAGGCAAGTTGAATGCCAACCTTACATTTTCCGGACTAAAATCCAAGTATTTCCCCCGAACCATTGTAAGCCAATTCTTTGGGTTTGGGTTTATACTTTGATCATGGCTCTTGGTGATCCATGCATTGGCATAGAACTCTTGAACCATTAAGATTCCGACTTGTTGAATGGGGTTGGTGATAACTTCCCAACCTCTTCTTCTAATCTCATGTCGGATCTCCGGATATTCACTCTTTTTGAGTGAAAAAGGGACCTCGGGGATCACCTTCTTCAAGGCCACAACTTCATAGAAGTGGTCTTGATGCACCCTTGAGATGAATCTCTCTATCTCCCATGACTCGGAGGTGGAAGCTTTTGCCTTCCCTTTCCTCTTTCTAGAGGTTTCTCCGGCCTTGGATGCCATAAATGGTTATGGAAAAACAAAAAGCAATGCTTTTACCACACCAAACTTAAAAGGTTTGCTCGTCCTCGAGCAAAAGAAGAAAGATGAGAGTAGAAGAAGAAGAAATGAGGAAGAAGGGACTGGCTTTGTGTTCGGCCAAAGAGGGGGGGGAAGTGGTGTCTAGGTTGTGTGATAATGAAGGAGTGAGGAAGGGTTTATATAGGAGAGGGGGGGCTCATGGTTCGGTCATGTATGGGTGGGTTTGGGAGGGAAAGTGGTTTGAATTTGAAAGGTGAGGTAGGTGGGGTTTTATGAAGGATGGATGTGAGTGGTGAAGAGAAAGATGGGATTTGATACGTGAAGGGTTTATGGGGAAGAGGTGTTGAGGTGATTGGTGAATGGGTGAAGAAGAAAGAGGGTGGTGGGGTTGGTGGGGATCCTGTGGGGTCCACAGATCCTGAGGTGTCAAGGAAAAGTCATCCCTGCACCAAATGGCATGCAAAATTGCGTTTTTAGCCAATTCTGGTGTTAAACGCCGGGCTGGTGCCCATTTCTGGCGTTTAACGCCAGGTTCTTGCCCTTTTCTGGCGTTTAACGCCAGTCTGGTGCCCCTTTCTGGCGTTAAACGCCCAGAATGGTGCCAGACTGGGCGTTAAACGCCCATCTGCTAGCCTTACTGGCGTTTAAACGCCAGTAGGTTCTTCCTCCAGGGTGTGCTGTTTTTCTTCCTGTTTTTTATTCTGTTTTTGCTTTTTCAATTGATTTTGTGACTTCTCATGATCATCAACCTACAGAAAACATAAAATAACAAAGGAAAATGGATAAAATATAATATTGGGTTGCCTCCCAACAAGCGCTTCTTTAATGTCAGTAGCTTGACAGAGGGCTCTCATGGAGCCTCACAGATACTCAGAGCAATGTTGGAACCTCTCAACACCAAACTTAGAGTTTGAATGTGGGGGTTCAACACCAAACTTAGAGTTTGGTTGTGGCCTCCCAACACCAAACTTAGAGTTTGACTGTGGGGGCTCTGTTTGACTCTGTTTTGAGAGAAGCTCTTCATGCTTCCTCTCCATGGTGACAGAGGGATATCCTTGAGCCTTAAACACAAAGGGTTCTTCATTCACTTGAATGATCAGTTCACCTCCATCAACATCAATTACAGCCTTAGCTGTGGCTAGGAAGGGTCTGCCAAGGATGATGGATTCATCCATGCACTTCCCAGTCTCTAGGACTATGAAATCAGTAGGGATGTAATAGTCTTCAACTTTCACCAAAACATCTTCTACAAGTCCATGAGCTTGTTTCCTTGAGTTGTCTGCCATCTCTAGTGAGATTCTTGCAGCTTGTACCTCAAAGATCCCTAGCTTCTCCATTACAGAGAGAGGCATGAGGTTTACACTTGACCCTAAGTCACACAGAGCCTTCTTGAAGGTCATGGTGCCTATGGTACAAGGTATTGAAAACTTCCCAGGATCTTGTCTCTTTTGAGGTAATTTCTGCCTAGACAAGTCATCCAGTTCTTTGGTGAGCAAAGGAGGTTCGTTCTCCCAAGTCTCATTTCCAAATAACTCGTCATTTAGCTTCATGATTGCTCCAAGGTATTTAGCAACTTGCTCTTCAGTGACATACTCATCCTCTTCAGAGGAGGAATACTCATCAGAGCTCATGAAAGGCAGAAGTAAGTCCAATGGAATCTCTATGGTCTCATTTTGAGCCTCAGATTCCCATGGTTCCTCATTAGGGAACTCATTGGAGGCTAGTGTACGCCCATTGAGGTCTTCCTCAGTGGCGTTCACTTCCTCTCCTTCCTCTCCAAATTCGGCCATGTTGATGGCCTTGCACTCTCCTTTTGGATTTTCTTCTGTATTGCTTGGAAGAGTACTAGGAGGGAGTTCAGTAACTCTCTTGCTCAGCTGTCCCACTTGTGCCTCCAAATTCCTAATGGAGGACCTTGTTTCAGTCATGAAACTTTGAGTGGTTTTGATTAGATCAGAGACCATGGTTGCTAAGTCAGAGGTGTTCTGCTTAGAGCTCTCTGTCTGTTGCTGAGAAGATGATGGAAAAGGCTTGCCATTGCTAAACCTGTTTCTTCCACCATTATTGTTGTTGAAACCTTGTTGAGGTCTCTCTTGATTCTTCCATGAGAAATTTGGATGATTTCTCCATGAAGAATTATAGGTGTTTCCATAGGGTTCTCCTAGGTAATTCACCTCTTCCATTGAAGGATTCTCAGGATCATAAGCTTCTTCTTCAGATGAAGCATCCTTAGTACTGTTTGGTGCATTTTGCATTCCAGACAGACTTTGAGAAATCAAATTGACTTGTTGAGTCAATATCTTGTTCTGAGCCAGAATGGCATTCAGAGTATCAATCTCAAGAACTCCTTTCTTCTGACTTGTCCCATTGTTCACAGGATTCCTTTCAGAAGTGTACATGAATTGGTTATTTGCAACCATTTCAATTAGCTCTTGAGCTTCTGTAGGCGTCTTCTTCAGATGAAGAGATCCTCCAGCAGAGCTATCCAAAGACATCTTGGATAGTTCAGACAGACCATCATAGAAAATACCTATGATGCTCCATTCAGAAAGCATGTCAGAAGGACATTTTCTGATCAATTGTTTGTATCTTTCCCAAGCTTCATAGAGGGATTCTCCATCCTTCTGTCTGACGGTTTAGACTTCCACTCTAAGCTTACTCAAATTTTGAGGTGGAAAGAACTTTGCCAAGAAGGCATTGACTAGCTTTTCCCATGAGTCCAGGCTTTCTTTAGGTTGTGAGTCCAACCATGTCCTAGCTCTATCTCTTACAGCAAAAGGGAATAGCATAAGTCTGTAGACCTCAGGGTCAACCCCATTAGTCTTGACAGTGTCACAGATTTGCAAGAATTCAGCTAAGAACTGATGAGGATCTTCCAATGGAAGTCCATGGAACTTGCAATTCTGTTGCATTAGAGAAACTAATTGAGGCTTAAGCTCAAAGTTGTTTGCTCCAATGACAGGGATAGAGATGCTTCTCCCATAGAAGTCGGGAGTAGGTGCAGTAAAATCACCCAGCACCTTCCTTGCATTATTTGCATTGTTGTTATTTTCGGCTGCCATGTCTTCTTCTTTGAAGATTTCTGTTAGGTCCTCTGCAAAGAGTTGTGCCTTAGCTTCTCTTAGCTTTCGCTTCAAGGTCCTTTCAGGTTCAGGGTCAGCTTCAACAAGAATGCCTTTGTCTATGTTCCTGCTCATATGAAAGAGAAGAGAACAAGAAAATGTGGAATCCTCTATGTCACAGTATAGAGATTCCTTGAGGTGTTAGAGGAACAGAAAAATAGAAGGAAGAGGTAGAAAAATTCGAACTTTAGTGAGATAGAGTTCGAATTGTGCATTGAGAAGGAGTGTTACTCCATAAATAGAAGGATGTGAGAAGAGAGGAAGAGATTTTCGAAAATTAATTAAAAAAAAAAGATTTTGAAAACATTTTGAAAAACTTTAATTTGATTTTCGAAAAAACAAGGGTGAGAAAGAGATCAAGTAATTTTTGAAAAAGATTTGAAATTAGAAATAAAAAAGATATGATAAAAAAAATTATTTTGAAAAAGATGTGATTAAAAAGATTTGATTGAAAAGTTATGCTTTTAAAAAGATATGATTGAAAAGATATGATTTGAAAACAATTTTTAAAAAGATTTGATTTTAAAAATTAATGACTTGCCTAACAAGAAAAGATATGATTCAAACATTAAACCTTTCTCAACAGAAAAGGCAACATACTTGAAATGTTCAATCAAATCATTAATTGTTAGCAAGTATCTTTGAAAAAGGAAAGAAATTGATTTTGAAAAACTTTGAAAACATGAAAAAAATTGATTTTGAAAACAAAATCCTCCCCCTTGTGCCATCCTGGCGTTAAACGCCCAGAATGGTGCACATTCTGGCGTTTAACGCCCAATGCACTACCTTTGTGGGCGTTAAACGCCCAACCAGGCACCCTGGCTGGCGTTTAAACGCCAGTCTGTCCTTCTTCACTGGGCGTTTTGAACGCCCGGCTTTTTCTGTGTAATTCCTCTGCTGCATGTTCTGAATCTTCAGTTCCCTGTACTATTGACTTGAAAATAGAACCGAGATCAAATAAACAATGCATAAAAGACACCAAACTTAAATTTAGACACTAGACTCAAACAAGAAACATAAAATATTTTTGGTTTTTTTATGATTTAGTAATTTTTTTGTGCTTTTTCGAAAATTATATGAAAATAGAAAATAAAGGTTTCAGAATTCTTAATGAGAATTCCAGGAATCATTGCAATGCTAGTCTAAGACTCCGGTCCAGGAATTAGACATGGCTTCACAGCCAGCCAAGCTTTCAAAGAAAGCTTCGGTCCGAAACACTAGACATGGCCAATGGCCAGCCAAGCCTTAGCAGATCATTGCTCCAATAGCAAGATTGATAGAAATCAACAAGCTCTTGTGATGATAAGTTGAAACCTCGGTCCAATAAGATTAGACATGGCTTCACAGCCAGCCAGACTTCAACAGATCATCATGAAACTCTAGAACTCATTCTTAAGAACTCTGAAAAAAAATACCTAATCTAAGCAACAAGATGAACCGTCAGTTGTCCATACACAAAACAATCCCCGGCAACGGCGCCAAAAACTTGGTGCGCGAAATTGTGATCACTACACAACTTTGCACAACTAACCAGCAAGTGCACTGGGTCGTCCAAGTAATAAACCTTACGCGAGTAAGGGTCGATCCCACGGAGATTGTTGGTATGAAGCAAGCTATGGTCACCTTGTAAATCTTAGTCAGGCAGACTCAAATGGGTATAGATGATGAATAAAGCATAAAGATAAAGATAGAGATACTTATGTATATCATTGGTGAGAGCTTCAGATAAGCGTATGAAGATGCTGTCCCTTCCGTCTCTCTGCTTTCCTACTGTCTTCATCCAATCCTTCTTACTCCTTTCCATGGCAAGCTTATGCAAGGGTTTTACCGTTGTCAGTGGCTACCTCCCATCCTCTCAGTGGAAATGTTCAACGCACCCTGTCACGGTATGGCTATCCATCTGTCGGTTCTCGATCAGGCCGGAATAGAATCCATTGATTCTTTTGCGTCTGTCACTAACGCCCCGCCCTCAGGAGTTTGAAGCACGTCACAGTCATTCAATCATTGAATCCTACTCAGAATACCACAGACAAGGTTAGACCTTCCGGATTCTCTTGAATGCCGCCATCAGTTCTTGCCTATACCACGAAGACTCTGATCTCATGGAATGGCTGGCTCGTTTGTCAGGCGAGCGCTCGGTTGTCAGGCGATCAACCATGCATCGTGTATTAGGAATCCAAGAGATAAACATTAGAGCCTCGTTTGCTTGTAGAACAAGAGTGGTTGTCAGTCACTTTGTTCATAAGTGAGAATGATGATGAGTGTCACATAATCATCACATTCATCAAGTTCTTGAGTGCGAATGAATATCTTAGAATAAGAACAAGCGAAATTGAATAGAAGAACAATAGTAATTGCATTAATACTCGAGGTACAGCAGAGCTCCACACCTTAATCTATGGTGTGTAGAAACTCCACCGTTGAAAATACATAAGAACAAGGTCTAGGCATGGCCGAATGGCCAGCCTCCCAAAGTGATCAAAAGATCTAAAGATCAAATGATTCCAAAGATCAGAAGATGAAAATACAATAGTAAAAGGTCCTATATATAGAGAACTAGTAGCCTAGGGTGTACAGAGATGAGTAAATGACATAAAAATCCACTTCCGGGCCCGCTTGGTGTGTGCTTGGGCTGAGCATTGAAGCATTTTCGTGTAGAGACTCTTCTTGGAGTTAAACGCCAGCTTTTATGCCAGTTTGGGCGTTTAACTCCCATTTAGGTGCCAGTTCCGGCGTTTAACGCTGGGAATTCTGAAGGTGACTTTGAACGCAGGTTTGGGCCATCAAATCTTGGGCAAAGTATGGACTATCAAATATTGCTGGAAAGCCCAAAATGTCTACTTTTCAACGCCGTTGAGAGCGCACCAATTGGGCTTCTGTAGCTCCAGAAAATCCACTTCGAGTGCAGGGAGGTCAGAATCCAACAGCATCTGCAGTCCTTTTCAGTCTCTGAATCAGATTTTTGCTCAGATCCCTCAATTTCAGCCAGAAAATACCTGAAATCACAGAAAAACACACAAACTCATAGTAAAGTCCAGAAAAGTGAATTTTAACTAAAAACTAATAAAAATATACTAAAAACTCAACTCAAACTACTAAAAACATACTAAAAACAATGCCAAAAAGCGTACAAATTATCCGCTCATCAGTAGTCGCGTACGCAAGTTCTGCAGAGTGGGTAAAAATACTAAGTGCTGCAGAATTTCAGGTTTGCACACCGAACTTCTGACGCGCATAACTTTCTCGTTTTAAAATATTTTTCATCCATTCTTCAAACAGTGTAAACTTCACGGACCCAATTTTCATATGAGAGAAGTTTGAAAGAATTTGGGAGTCTGAAAGCCGAGTTATGTCTCACTGAAGTTCGGCCAAAATTAAGTTTTTCACAAAGTTCATCAAACCTCTATTTTCACCAATCTCATATCTCAATACCAAAAATCTAAGCTTTTTGATAATATCTAATCATACTTATTCACATTTCAATGCCCAATTCATTTCAGAATACCCCAACACACCACTCTAATAAAGCTAACATGTCCAACTTACAATTAAATCAACTCAACTTCAAAGGTTATACTCAATTCACAATCATATACTCAACAATCATCTTCATAGTTCATTATTATCAAAACTTCATTCCATATCACACATCATCATACAATACAAACATCACTTACCTTTCTTACATTTTCTAGCCTCTGGCCCAATTTCACGGCCTCCGGCCTAACATTTATCAATTCAATATATATACATATTACTCATAGTGCACAATCATTATCCAATCTCAATATCATCTATACCAACATCAATTCATAAATACCATATCAATTCCTTCCATACTGATATTAATTTAATCCATACATTCACTACACATATCAACACATTCAAATATACTATTCAAGTTTATCCCTAGCGGCATCTAACCTAGAAATTCACAGCACACCATACAGTACTTAAATGAAACTTAAATCGTACCTCTTGGAGCCAAAATAATGGAGCTTCTTCTTTGGAAATCTCCACGAAACCTTAGCTCCAAGCCTCACAAAGCCCCACAAGCAATATCAATCTCCCAACTGTGCACCAAAATCACTCAATACTCTAGCATAACAATTTTCACACTTATAATCAACCTAGGGTTCATGAAATTGAGAAATCACTAGGGTTTGGGAATTTCTTACCTTAACCTTTGGAATTGGTTGATGAAACTCATCAATAACTCATACTAGAGCATCTCTAAACAACCAAAATCACAATATCTCAACATACACTTAACCAAATTTGAATTCAAAGAGGGAAAATGAATCTGGGATTTGAGTTTTAAAATACCCACCATAAAACTTAGATAGAATCAAAGGGGAGGAGAAGAGCGACGCGTAGACACAAACGATTCGTCATTTGGAGCTCCGTAGTTCAAGTTATGGTGGTTTGAATGTTAGTGAGTTAGGTTTGGTGTTCATCTTCTTTTCTCTCTTTCTCTCAATGTGTTTCACCTCAAATGAGGGGTGAAATACTGAATGTTGGTGCTTTTATGAGTTGAGTGAGTGGGCCTTAGGCCCAATTGTGGCCCAAGTCCATTTACTTAGCCCGTTGGCCCAATTTTGGGCCAAAACCTTTAAAATTGAAGTTTAAATCCATACTTTAAATATTTTTATTTTCCCAAACTAATTTTTATCTTCTTACCCTCTTTACTCAAAATTAATTTTCTCAAGCACAGTACCGAATGGATATAAGTCGAGACTGCCGGCAAAAATGCTACTTCGCATTTTTACGCTGAAAACTATATTTTCTGACTCAGAAAAATCCATTAAGTCCAACTATCATATTTAAATTATTAACTTCCGATTGCTAAATTTTCTAACTATATTCGCTCATATTTAATTTATTATTTATTTAATTTTTGTTTATTCGGGATTTTACAGACTACATTCACATTTCATATTCTTAGTATTGCGATAATAAAGTACGTTGTATATATGTTGCCTCATATCACACTCAACTTTTAACACAACTGTAGTTGATATGTTTTCCTCATTTATTATATCTAATGCAACCACTCTTTGAATCTTCGTTTACTTTTCCAAGAACCTCGCTTGTGTAAAATTTTGCAGTACAATGCTCCAATGCTTCTAACCCAGTAGTTAGAATGAGCTTCCCATACACCGTCTTAAATTGAGAAACTAATTCATTGTGCCTATAGTCCCTAAGAGCATGTTCAAGATTTTGGACCAACTCTAGAAGACTTTGGTGAATGCCATAAACCTCTTGATGAAGTTGTTTATCGCCTTACACCTTAATGTTGTTCTAAATCCAACACAGAATTTATCCCTCAAGTAAGTGCTTGCCCAACTTTTTCTCTTTTCATATTCATTTAGAACCATATCATTTTTCTCCCACCCATATTTTTTTTATCATATTCCCCAAATATTCTTCAAATTCATCCAGATGCCATGGAGCATACAAATATCTTCTGAAGACATTGAAAAAATCTTTGTTTTTTATGTTTGCCGTTAAATTCTTCTGAATGTGCCAATCACATAATCAGTGAGTTGTATTTGGGAAGATTTCTTGAATTGTTGCCTTCATTGCCTCGTCACTGTCTGTGACCACAACACTGTGAGACTTTTTAAGCACGACTTCTAGAAAGTTTTGCAACAACCACATATATGCTGCCATTTGTTCATCCTATATCAAGGCAAAACCAAATATGCACGTTTGGTGGTAATGGTTACAACCCGAGAAGATTACCAACGGCCTCCTGTACTTATTTTTTCGTAGATTGTATCAAATACAAGCACATCTCCAAAGCAGTAATAATCACCCCTACAAATGTCATCTACCCAAAATAAATTTGCTAGCCAACCTTCATTAGTAGTACTGTACCTTGTCATGGCCATGGGGTCAATATTAGTTTTTCCAAGTAGATAGCAAATTGTTGCATTGATATCCCCACCAATGAGCTTTGCACGACGAGTTCTTTCAATGTGGTTATCCAGGTCCTTCTTTGTGAGCACGATATTGGCATAACCACTAGTCTGGCCTACTATTAGTCTTATTATTTTAGAGGTTGATAGACCATTATCATACATGGGTTCGCCTGAGCTTTTGGAGCCCCACTCAACCCTTGGTGGTTTAGAATTAGGTGTACCAAGTATTGGGGACAAGATCGTGGTTGTGATTTTCAACTAATTTTTTAACTTTTCAAGTTGAAGTTTTGGCGTCAAAGTACACCACAAGCATGGCTTCACAACCAGTATGAGTCAGCGGTTTATGTTTTCTCTTCCTATTCAAATTAGAGATGTATTTATCGGCTCTCTTTCCTTCCTTGTTGCAAAAATATCGCCTTCTGCACTGTGTTCCATCTTTTTCATGTGTTGTATCACCCTTGTGAACTCCAAACCCAATAAACCTCGCATAATGTACATACAAATTATCAGTTGTATCCAATGTTCCAAATGTCAAGTTTATAATATCATCGGCGGTTACAAAAACAAACTTGCTACTGCTGCCACTGCAATCACAAGTGTAATTCACATTCTTTTCCACACCAGTCATCATAAAATCTTTAACGTTGTCTTGTGAACTGAGTAGTTTAGAATTAACATCCATTGTATATAGACTCATTTTTTTTAATTCTATATACGTAAAATTGAAAAATTATCCCAAAAACAAGAACAGGTAGAAGTATGATATAGCTTCATAAGACATCTTAACCTGAACTAAAGAATAGACTAAAATGGAAGTTAACAAGAGCATTGTATGCAACTTAAACTTTAAAGCAAAAATTGATAAATTAAAACTAAGTTATGGAGAACAAATGCAACATACCAAGAGGAATTGTAGCCCCAAAGAGCCTAGAAGTAACAAATTCAAGGTTTCAATCACTAACAAATTCAACTCAGTGATGGTTTTCAACAACAAAAAATATAGCTAAGTAATTATTTTAGAAAGAACAATAACAAAATTCAAAATTCAGCGAATGTTATCAATAACATATTCATCTCAATGATTTTTCAGCAACAAAAAAAACTAGCTCAGTGAATTTTCATCAACAAACTATTTAAGGTTAAGTGAAGTAACAAATTCAAGATTTAATCACTAACAAATTCAACTCAGTTATTATTTTCAACAAACAAAAAAGATGTAGCTAAGTAATTATTTGAGTAGAATAGTAACAAATTCAAAATTCAGATCAATAATAAATTCATCTCAGTGAATTTTTGGCAACAAAAAAATTAGCTCAGTGAATTTTCATCAACAAATTATTCAGGATTCATAATCAATAACAAATTGATGTCGTTGATTATTTTTAACAACAAAGAGACTAATTCGTTGATATTTTCAACAACAAAACCAAAGACAACAACAAAACAAAAAAGGAAAGAATAGAGAAATTTGCTTGAACTCAGCAAATTGGGACCAGCTTCTGGTTGCGGGAAGGAAGCCAACGATGAGGAGGAAGCTGACAGCAAGGAGGAAGCCCCAGGACCTGCTGCTTCTGCCTCTGGTGTGGGACTGATTATGAGGTGGAGAGAGAGATGATGAGCTTGTCGGAGACAGTGAGAGAGACCGAAGTCGAGAGAGGGAGAGGTTTTGGATTCGAGAGCAATGAGGCAGAATGAGAGAGATGAGAGAGTAGCTTCGAGAGTGAGGTTAAAGGAGGAGAAGGGAGGTGTTAGAATAGCTAAACGACGTAGTTTCACAAATTTTTTTTATAGAAAACAAAACATGACCTAGACCGGTTTATTTAAATCAGACGGATCGAACCGAATTTAAAAAACTGGGTTTAGAAAATGATTTATTAACCGCTTATTTAAAAAACTACCAATCACAATATGACACATCAACAACTTAAAAAAAGTTGTTTTAGACATCTTAATGTGAGTCTCTTCTTATAAATTTATTTTATTTTATCTATATATATATCATAAGAATATGGAAAAAAAAAGTTTATATAACTTGTGTGACAAAGAAGGATTTTCTTTTTTTGGTTAACAAAAGAAGGATTTGTTTGGGGAAAGAATTTTATGGTTATTTAAGAATTCATTGATAAGATTCTAAATTTGTGACTAGTATTATATCCATACAATAATTATGTGTGTTTGTAGTGTGGCCCAAGATATTTTTTAATAACAAATTGATCCCTATAATTCATTGATTTGTTGGTCTATATTCTTTATTAATAGCCTTACATTGTTACTGGAAGTCCGAAAGAAAGATTTTATGAATGAATATTTTTTTGTTTAATATTTTTTTTGGGTGATTATATTTTTGTTTAGTATAGCTCCAATAAATATTTTTTGCTTTGTTATATTTATTTGCGAAATAATAATGAAATAAGTAAGAAGAGAAAAGTAAAAATAAATTTGATTTCAAAATTAGATATCACCTGATTTTTTTTATTGATGGTCTATATAGTTTTTTTCTTAGTTCCAAGGAGAATTATTTATTTATTTTCAAATATAACTCGATATATATATATATATATATATATATATATATATATATATATATATATATATATAAATGACATGATGAAATTGATCAAATTAATTTTTTATAATTTTTTTATTCTTTTATAATTAACTTAAAATTTTCATATTTTTTAATCTTATTAATTTTAATCTAATTTTTTACACTTTGACAAGTAAATTATCTTCACTGTTATCATATTTATCTTATTATGTTAGAGTGAGATTCAAATAGGAGACCTTAAAGAATGATAGAGAACTTGATTAATATTAGATGTGACTACTTCTTGTTATGTATTACCCTTTCTTTTAAATATATTACATAACTATATACTATATTTTTTAATTATATATTATCTAAAACATTTAATTAAATATTATTTTTATATTTATTAATATAATTTTTTATTTTATATCTATTTTTTAAATTAATTATTTTTAATTGTATAAAATTTTTAAAATAAATATTAAATTGTATTAAACATCTATAAATTTAAAAAATAAATATTTTATGATTAATAAAATTATTTTTGTTTACTTTTTATAGATGTTTAATAAAATTTAATATTTATTTAAATAATTTTGTATAACAAAAAAAGTTAATTTAAAAAAGTGAATATAAAATGAATATAAAAATAATATTTACTTAATATTTAAGTAAATATTAATATTTTAGAATATACCTTAAAGGCCAAAATCATACTTAAACCTTATTATTATTATTATTATTATCAGTAATTTAATTATTGTTAATATAGTTGTTATTTTTCTAGTCCAAAAACCTTACTAGTGAGTTTTAATTCATAAACTATCATCGTAAGAAATTTTTTTATATACTAATGTTCGATATAGATTTTATATATGAAGTTAAAAATGTTATTTTAACCTAATAAGAATAAAAATTAATATTTATACACATTTTTTTAAAGTTTATTTTATACTGTCAACGTAATATACTTCACAAGTTTGTTGGGCTTTTTTAAAATAAATTAACAAGAAATGGTTTTTATATGCCCAAAAAGTAAAAGTAGCGCCATGTGACTAAAATAGGAGCTTTTCAGAAAAATTGCTATTAACCAAACAACTCCCACACTATTCTATATTATGAAACAGAGATGCTAGGGGGACAATGATTTTGTTGAACAATATGAACAACGGAACTTAGAAATTAGCCCAATTAGATTAGTAACATAGGTATACTCGTAAACACCCCCTTCCCTAAATCCTAATTTTAATTATCTTAATTAATACCATCATAATCATCCCATCCACTACCCCCTTCTTTGACCCAACAGTCAAAACCTTTCCCCTTTCCTACCTTTCGAACACCATTCAGGAAACATAAGCATTCCCTCACCGCCATTTGAAACGGCATTGACAAAGGAGGACTTTCCCCCATTAGCTGCTTCTTTTTCGCTGCAACCTGTCGTTCATCCTGCCAATCGCCGAACCGACCATCCGCCGGCACCTCCATTGTGAAGAGGAGTAGCAGCAGACGAGCATCTGTAATACCCTACCATACAGAGTCTTATGCTTAAGTCATAATTCAGAGATGGCAAGGTATTACGACCTCTAATGATAAAAATTTAGTACGTATAGTAGTATGAATGATTGATTATAACTAGGAGCCTTTGTAGAAAAAGGGGGGTGAACAAGAAAAAAATCGCATCTCAAAAGCGCAACACTCCGATCGTTAACGTAACGAACAGGGATAACCCAACGCGAGATTATGTATATACAAAGGAGTGTCAAAAACAGGAATATCAAGACTCAAGATCCAGCTGCGAAGATAACCGGTCCGAGCATAGCAATATATACATATAATAAAATAATGGAAACCCCAAAGGAAACCCAAAGGGACACAAATACATAAAACCTATTCTCCAAAATCTCCCATAAGAGGAGTCATCACAGTTGCATTATTTAATGGAGATAAAAGTATCTAAGCAAAACATATAAACCAAAACATAGTCCCGAGAACAAAGGATCTTCGCGAATCTAGAAGTCTCCAGCATGCTTCAGCGGGAAACCTCACGTCCTGCATCTGAAAACCACAAAATCCGCATGGGTGAGAACCAGAGGTCCCCAGCATGGTAACAGCTTCCACATATATAATACATAATAATAGAGGAAAGCCAAAGGAAATCCTAGAACTTCCTCCAGATAATTCAAAGCTTATAAACAAGCCAAACCATATAAGGGCATCTGACTAAAGATTCTTCAGTCTAACTAATACTTCCCTTTCCAATTCCTTCTCACCTCCCAACCACCAGCAGGAGTATAATGTAGCAAACACAGTTATATCAGACAAAGAATATACAAATAGGAGCAGTTAAGACATTTAGACAATTAGCAAGTAATATGCAGTCAAATAGGCAATCTCAAACAATTCACATAGTATGCATATGATGAATGCCTGTCCCTAGTGGCTGATGATATCATCTTGTCGGTTATAGAGCCAACCCGACAAGTCCTGGTCGCTAACCATTGGACTGTCCCTCTGTCGCGCATCCCCAACTCGAGTTATACTCGTTATAAACTTGATCATAAACATGATCCATATCCATCACCCTCACTGGTGAATATTTCGGGGGCGAGCTCATCCGGGTCTTTCACAGTGCCCGGCCACACTTACGACATAGGGTCAACAGAGTCTCGAGCCTCCACCTGGAGCATGTGGTGGCTAGCCACTGCTTTCTCCTAGGGATCTCGTGCCTCTGATGGTGGAAGTGCAAATCTCAATTATCAATAATTCAGCATAAACATGCATGAATTCTCATCCATGGATCAACATCCATATCAGCCATCCGGCTCACGGTTCAATCCAGAACCAGCCAATATTCATATCATACACAGCCTTTCCGGCTCACAGTTAAATCCATAACCAGCCATCCGGCTCACGGTTAAATCCATAACCAGCCGTTTCATTAACAATTATAGCCTTTCGGCCCATGGCATAACAAGCACTTCCACCACCATCCTCCGCATCTCACATAATCATCTTGATCCTCATTGATCATTCATTTTTTCCCTTGCTTCACTCGCAAGTTACCTCATTCACTAGCCCCTTTTTAATAGCTAGGCAGGTCATAATGATTTAAGACATAAATGGTGAGATCGGAGGCTTAGAAGTATGAGATTTGGCTTTTAAAATTCAAAAATCAACTTTGGGATGAAAACAGGGCCACGCGTACGCGCACTCCACGCGCACGCGTGGTTGGCCTAAAAAACTCATCGACGCGCAAGCGTCATGCACGCTAATGCGTGGATTAAAGATTTGCCAATCGACGCGCACGCGCCAACCACGCGTACGCGCGGGTGTTCTCGTGCCCCAGGCACAACACTGGCACAGTTCTGGCATAACTCTCTGGAAAATGGCTGGGCATTGGGTGCAGCACAATCGGCGCGCCCGCGCACATTACGCGCACGCGTGGATGGCGCTTTCTGGAAGATCGGCGCGTACGCGCCAAGTGCGCCCACGCGCAAGGGGTCATTCTGCTAAAAATTTTCTAAGTTAAAAGCTGCAGAATTCACAGATTTAAACCCCAATCTTCCAACGGACATAACTTCCTCATTTTAAATCGTTTTTCACCCGTTCTTTGAACGGCATGGACATCCCGGATCCAATTTCATTTCTAAACAGATTTGGTACAAAACGGAAATCCGTAGTCCAAGTTATGTCCCGCCAAAGTGTGCCCAAAAACCATATTTTCATACAAAACCACAAAGTGCCAATTTCAAAACAAGCCATTTCCAACTCTTTTCAAAACCAATCAAAACATGCCAAGTTCATCCCTTTTCTTTGAAATCAATCAAAATATATCAAATTCAACATCAAGCCTCCTCAACTCACACATTGACACATTACCACAAATTACCAAAATCACTATCTCATCATTTTACCCCACTTCACCCAAGTGGCTCAAACTCAAACACATTGACATATCATATACTATTCCTCATGCCAATTCTCAACAACACCAATTCCAATAAATCATTATTGTACACAATCAACATCATACTCACCATCAACATGGTTCAACCCACAATTCAACCATAACCAATCATCAAGCATATATCACAACATGCCTATTTCTCATACATCATACCACCAAGGCATCAATAATCATCATCACATATATGACCACATCATATATCTCAATCATTCAACAACATCAACAATTCAATGCCTATCTTAGGGCATCTAGCCTAAGTATTTCCTACCACATTACATATTAGATACGGGAAACCGAAACCATACCTTAGCCGATTTTCCCAAGTTCCCCCGGAGCACTTCCAAACCACTTATCCACAAGCTCTCAAGGCCTCAACACCTCCAAGAACAGATTTTTCACCACCAAACCCTTTTCAAGCTTTTCAAAGTCACCAATCAAGCTCCAATATCCACACATACACAACCTAAGCCACAACCATCATACCCATACACAACATCTCAAAACCCAAACATCATAGAACAACAAAATTACACTAGGGTTGAGAATCTTACCACACCCAAGGTCCAAGGAGACAAGATTAACCTTCTCCTTCAAGAGAGTTGGGTCCTATAACATCAAAGAACCCAAAATCTCAACATTTTTGCTCATAAAACTCGAAAACAAGGCTGGAATTTCGAAGAGCAAAACGTGGCTTACCTCAAGATTAGTTGTATGGGTTTTGTAGAGCTCTCCTCGGTGAACGCGTGGCCGCAAACGGAGCGGCAATCGGAGCTCTAGATCAAAAGTTATGGTGGTTTGAAGATCAAGTGAGAGATAGAGGTTTGAGAGAGTGTTCTTCCCCCATTTCCTCTCTTTTCAGCGTGTTTGGTGTTGTGTGAGGAGAGAGAGTGCTGAAAACTATGTTGGGCCAAGGGCCCACTTTGGGTCCGGTTGGCCCGGTTTGGCCCGTTCGGTCCAATTTTGGTCCGAATTCTATAAAATTGGTACCAAAATTCTCGTCTCAGTCTCCTCTATCACATTTAGCCATAAAAATCACATTTTAGGCTTTCTAGAATAAATTCTCATTTATGGGTTAATTAGCCGTTAATTAACCAGATTTTACAGCATCCCTGGCCCCGTTGCATGGAAGTCACCAATAAACCACTGACGTTGTCCTTTAACAGCAATCTCCCTAGGTTGTAGCTGCTGCATGTTCGCATCGCTTGGAGTCATTCCTGGATACAACAAGAGAAGCCGTGGGGTGTGTTTCCCTTCCCAGATTGAAGGTCAATAACCCAATTACCGTTTATTGAAGGTTTAGATGTTCTTAGTAACTTTTATGTTCTGGTTGCTTAGAAGGGTTTTGCTGCTTGCAGAAATTCCTGGGCCTATTTGACTTATCCAATTGTTTATGAACATAAGGAAGTTGAAAGGAATAATGACACGTACATGTTTATGAGCATCAGGGTTTTTGCGTCTTGTTTTTTAAAGATTTTCTGTATTTGGCTTTGTTTTGCCTCCGGGTATTAGTAAGTCAGCAATTCGTGTGAAGCACGTGCTATGAATATGTTGCTTTGTGATTTGTTTAATGAATCTAAATCGGATGGTCATTTTATTCATGAACGGATGGTTGAATATTTTTCACAGGTGTTTAAAATTTGGTTGAGAATGCTAATTTTTTTTTCATTCCAAAACATAACCTAAAAGGCTGTCACAATTGAAAAACTATTAAATACTCTAATTATGTATATTTGATATTGAAGAGATAGGTTTGAATTGGAATCCTGTTTGTTTACTTTAGGAAAAATTGTAAGTATAATTTGGGATCAATTTACATTTTTCTAGTCTTAGCTGAAAGTGTATTTTACATTATCCTCACATGTCCACTCGCATTTGATCCATTTGATTGGAAAGGATATAAATGAAAGTAGTTTTGTTATTCAGTCTAACCGTGCAAAGTCTATTTACATGTTGATCAGCATATTTGATAACCATCACAATGAATATTAGGACTTGTTTTGGTGACTTACGTAATTAGAAGTTCAATTTTTAACAGCTATGCTTCTAAGGACCTTGTTTAACTTGATTTTTTTAACTACCTATGTACTCTTACTGCACACGACTATGGAGTGTTTTGCTGTTGATTTTCATATGTTTTTTCTAAATTACAGCATGGATAGTGATATCACATGGTTCAGGGATCCTTGGATTAATGCAAAGATGTTTAAAATTTGATGGAGCCTAGCATGATATTTTAGTATTGTTTTCTTTGTCTGTTTCTGGTTCATTTGATTGAACTTTAATTTCTATAAATAACGAATGTTCAATTTTGTAAGAAAAGATGGATGAAAAAATGCGAGATGATCTACATCATTTAGGTAGTAATTTATGATGTTGCGAATCACTGGAGCCAAGCAAGCTGGTTATATTAGGACATGTTTTAGTGACTTAGGTAATTAGAAGTTCAATTTTTTGCAGCTATGCTTCCAAGGACCTTCTTTAACATGATTTTTTTAAAATTGCCTATGTACTCTTAGTGCACAAGACTGTGGGTGTTATGCTGTTGATTTTCATATATTTTTTTTTAATTACAGCATGGATAGTAATGTCACATGGTTCATGGATCCTTGGATTAAGGCAAATATGTTTGAAATTTGATGTAGCCTGGGCTTGATATTTTAGTATTGTTTTCTTTATCTATTTCTGGTTCATTTGTTTAACCTTTAATTTCTATAAATTACGGATGTTCAATTTTGTAAGAAAATATGGATGAAAAAATGAGACAAGATCTACATTATTTAGGTAGCAATTTTTGATGTTGCAAATCATTGGAGCCTAACAAGCTGCTTATATTAGGACTTGTTTTGGTGACTTACGTAATTAGAAGTTTAATTTTTAACAACTATGCTTCCAAGGACCTTGTTTAACTTGATTTTTTTTAAACTGCCTATGTACTCTTACTGCACACGATTGTGGGGTGTTATGCTGTTGATTTTCATATGTTCTTTTTTTAATTACAGCATGGATAGTAATATCACATGGTTCAGGGATTCTTGAATTAATGCAAAGATGTTTGAAATTTGATGGAGCCTGGCATGATATTTTAGTATTGTTTTCTTTGTCTGTTTCTGGTTCATTTGATTGACCTTTAATTTCTATAAATAACAGATGTTTAAATTTGTAAGAAAATATGGATGCAAAAATGTGACATGATCAACATCATTTAGGTAGCAAGTTCTGATGTTGCAAATCATTGGAGCCTAGCAAGCTAGTTATATTAGGACTTCTTTTGGTGACTTACGTGATTAGAAGTTCAATTTTTAACACCTATGCTTCCAAGGACCTTGTTTAACTTGATTTTCTTAAAACTGCCTATGTACTCTTACTGCACATGCCTATGGGTGTTATGCTGTTGATTTTCATATGTTTTTTTTAAGTACAACATGGATAGTAATATCACATGGTTCATCGATCCTTGGATTAAAGCAAACATGTTTGAAATTTGATGGAGCCTGGGCTTGATATTTTAGTATTCTTTTCCTTATATGTTTTTGGTTCATTTGATTGACCTTTAATTTCTATAAATTACGGATATTCACTTTTGTAAGAAATTATGGAAGAAAAAATGTGACATGATCTACATCATTTAGGTAGCAATTTCTGATGCTGTAAATCATTGGAGCCTAGCAAGCTGGTTATATTAGGACTTCTTTTGGTGACTTAGGTGATTAGAAGTTCAATTTTTAACAGCTATGCTTCCAATGACCTTGTTTAGCTTGATTTTTTTTAAACCGCCTATGTACTGTTACTGCACACGACTGTGGGTGTTACGCTGTTGATTTTCATATGTTTTTTTAATTACAGCATGGATAGTAATGTCACATAGTTCATGGATCCTTGGAATAAAGCAAACATGTTTGAAATTTGATGCATCCTGGGCTTGATATTTTAGTATTCTTTTCTTTAAATGTTTCTGGTTCATTTGATTGAGCTTTAATTTCTATAAATTTCGGATGTTCAATTTTGGAAGAAAAGATGGATGCCAAAATGAGATGGTTTTTAGCGGTGGCTTAAGTAGATACGAGTAAAATTTGTTGTAAATACTATAGTTGCATCATGTTTCATGTCTACGTATGTATGAATATATAATTATGGATCTTGGATGTTATAGAGACTCGTTTTAAAATTTAACTAATAATAAATAGTTTTACAGAAACAAATTCTGTTACCATTCGAAATTTTGCTAAATAATGTGAGAGGACTAATATAATATATGAAGGTAAAACATTTTACATTTTTTAGCTGACCTACAGCATTTATGAAGGATTTTTTTCTGTTAATAATTTCTAGTGTTTATAATAATAAGTAATTGTTATCAGGAATTGCATTGGTTCATTTTGTAATCAAAAGGCCAATTTTTCAACTCATTCTTTTCTATGGAGCATATTATGACCGATGTCAGGTTCTTTGCTGTTTACTTGAATTGCGCAGGACATTTTGTTGTTCTGCAAATGATTTCTTTTGTTTCTTGTTTCTTAAATTACAACGGGATTAGTAATATTACACGGTGCACGGATGCTTGGATTAAAGCGAATCATACCAAATATGTTGCATTTTGTTGATTGATTTATTTTATTTATGCTTTTTTTTGTTCATGTGGTTGAATCTGTATTCTATACACTATGCATGTTCAATTTTGTTAGAAAACTTCATACCTAAATGAAGTAGGCTTTTTTCTAGTGGTTAATAGAAAACTTTATTAATATGGGAGTCATTGCAACGACAGCTTGGTTATTGATGGCAACATTTTTATTGTTTAATTCTTCTTTGAACATGATGTTGTGTGTGTCTAGAGCTTCAGATTGTTGGCTATTTTTGCAATTATAGTCAAATGATAATGTGTGTTTTGTATCAAGACTTATGGTTGAATGTTTCATGACTGGCAAGAACCTGCTCTGATTTTCACTTACTGAACAGCATTTTAATAGGGAAAAAGGTAAGCAGTGTTTTGTGTTAACAAAGTTTTGATTCTTTTTTTTTTTCTAATAACTTGTATTGTGCTTCTTAACAGAAATTAGTGGAGACGCGATGTTCTCCATGCTACATCAACGGGATGATAACCCACTTGCAAGAAATTAATGCCGATGCGAAGCTAGCTGAGATTGATTCTATTGGGTTTGGCTTTGTGAAGCAGATTCCTTGCTGGGCAGTCAAGCAGACGATAATGATTCAACTGGCCAGGGCTTATGATGTGGAGACAAACACACTTATAGTGGATGTGAGGGACATCCCAGTTAGTGCTGAGTTAATAGGAAGGGCGTTAGGGATACCCTCCAATGGTCAGCTCCTTATCTTTAATTGTGAATTTGTTGTCATATATTTTGCTGTGGGTTTTGCTCTTAGGAATGGTTAAATTTATTCTATTTGCTTGTTTCAATATGAAATGTAGGGGTTGACATTCCGAAAATAGAAAAAAAGAATCTAGCTCACCGGGAAATCAAAGAGCAATTTAAAAAAAGACAACCATTCAGCTGCGTGACTTCGTTTATGCCTGCCCTATAGAGACAGAAGCAGATAGGATAAATTTTAGAAGGTACTTCATATTGGTGGTCTTAAAGACATTCTGTGTCTAACCAGCCAACAAACAATTTCTTCATGGAACATTCCTCCAATTTTGGATGTCTCAGATCCAAGCAAATTTAACTGGACACAGAAGACATTCAAGTGGCTCGGGAAGGCGATTGAAACACACCAAAATAAGAAGCTTGAAACTTGCGGTGGCTGCATGTTTGCCCTAATGGTAAGTTTACTTGTTCATTTACTTATTTAGCCCACTTGCGATAGTGCTGAACTAAGAAACCGTACAATCTTTCCATCCAGCTCTTGTACTTTCAGTGGCTAAGGCATGGTCCACTAGAGCGCTGTCGAGAACCAGAGCCATGGTTGACTGCATGGGCTACATCAGAACTTGAAAAAAGGCAAGCAATGTAATTGATGAGGTACTAGGATGGATGATATATTCTCTATTATAATATAATCCACCTAAGACATTTATAATTTTCTACGTTGGGTTTTCGGATGAGTGTTTCGTAAGCTCAGTTGACCCTTTGATGTTAGGGTCCCATCGGAAAGAGGGCGAAATTTTGAGAGGATCCAAAATTGCGAACCAGAAAGAAGGGGAGAATACGCAAGTAAAAAAAAAGAGCGGAAAGAAAGAATGCAGTAGTAAAGCGGATCAAAAGGTAATGTGTCTGTTGAAATTTAAAGCACGTGCAACATTAAAGTCATAGGTGGTTAGATTAGATTATAACTTCTAGTGTTTATTTTTAATTGCACAACTGGAGTCATGCTCCTATAGAATTTGGATGTTTTATAGGTTCCACATCAATGTATTTGTATGTCAAACTAATTGAAGTTGGTATATGGAATTCTCGCTTAATGTACACAGGAATGCAAGGAGGCATCTGTTAAAAATGTGAACTATAAGAAACCAGCTGAAACGCCATCAAGGACATGTGAATCAAAACTTTCTGGAAGCCCTACAGCACCACCAGGGGTGAGTTCATCTTGGTATCTACATGTGTTGGCATCATGAATTAATTACTCTGATCTACTATTGATGTTGTTGGGGTTTGATGTCGATTATGGGTTTGCGCTGTGTTAGATGTGTTCGATGTTTATGTGTAATTTTATTTGGCTTGGGTGTTGACCGAGTGAGATTTAGGTTGTTATAGGAATCAACATAGCCTTTTTAAGAGTTGAATTTTCTATTGTGGTCATGCATTTATATGCGAGTATATAACATAGCCGTTTTTTTCTAAAAGCATGATAATTTGGTGTATATTCCATTTTCAGGAAAGCAAGATAGGCACCCAAAGAAAGCTGCCCATTGTCAGACTCAAATTCGGTAAAGGCAGCCGTACAGCACGTGTTGCCGGGACACGCAAGGAGAGGAATGCAGTTGTTTCTGACTTCGATGACGTCGACCACGTGCCAAATGTTCGTCCAAAGCGCCATTTATTTGATCACAGCTCAAGCCTGACAGGTGAGCACCTAAATCAGGATGCCGAACAGTTTGATGGGCCGCAATTTGATCCAATTACACCTTCCACAGCACTTGGGCAAGTAACTGAATATGATTTTGACAGGTAAGCTCTATCAGTTTACATCTGTTGTAGATATGTAATGGAGGTATCTTGATTTACGTGTGACTTACATCCGAGTGCTAACTAACTTGCTTTACTTTGTTGCTTTCGATGCAGAGAGTTTGATTTGAAGTTTCGAGTGCTAACTAATTTTAGTATTGTAAATATAGTTATTATTTTTCTAGTCAAAAAACCTTACTAGTGAGTTTTAATTCATAAACTATCATCGTAAGAAAATTTTTTATATACTAATGTTCGATATAGATTTTATATATGAAGTTGAAAATGTTATTTTAACCTAATAAGAATAAAAATTAATATTTATACACATTTTTTTAAAGTTTATTTTATACTGTCAACGTAATGTACTTCACAAGTTTGTTGGGCTTTTTTAAAACAAATTAACAAGAAGTGGTTTTTATAAGCCCAAAAAGTAAAAGTAGTGCCATGTGACTAAAATAGGAGCTTTTCAGAATAATTGTTATTAACCAAACAATTCCCACACTATTCTATATTATGAAAGGGAGATGCTAGGGGGACAATGACTTTGTTGAACAATATGAACAACGGGCTTTAGAAATTAGCCCAATTAGATTAATAACATAGGTATACTCGTAAACACCCCCATTCCCTAAATCCTAATTTTAATTATCTTAATTAATACCATCATAATCATCCACTACCCCCTTCTTTGACCCAACAGTCAAAACATTTCCCCTTCCCTACCTTTCAAACACCATTCAGGAAACATAAGCATTCCCTCACCGCCATTTGAAACGGCATTGACGAAGGAGGACCTTCTCCCATTAGCCGCTTCTTTTTCACTGCAACCCGTCGTTCATCCTACCAATCGCCGAACCGAACATCCGCCAGCAACTCCATTATGAAGACGAGCAGCAGCAGACGAGCATCCCTGACCCCGTCACATGGAAGTCACCCATAAACCACCGACGTTGTCCTTTAACCACAATCTCCCTAGGTTGTAGCTGTTGCATGTTCGCGTCGCTTGGAGTCATTCCTGGATACAACAAGAGAAGCCGTGTGGTGTGTTTCTTTTCCCAGATTGAAGGTCAGTAACCCGATAACCGTTTATTGAAGGTTTAGATGTTCATAGTAACTTTTATGTTCTGGTTGCTTAGAAGGGTTTTGTTGCTTGCAAAAATTCCTGGGCCTATTTGACTTATCCAATTGTTTATGAACATAAGGAAGTTGAAAGGAATAATGACACGTACATGTTTATGAGCATCCGGGTTTTCACGTCTTATTTTTTAAAGATTTACTGTATTTGACTTTGTTTTGGCTCCGGATATTAGTAAGTCAGCAATTCGTGTGAAGCACGTGCTATGAATATGTTGCTTTGTGTTTTGTTTAATGAATCTAAATTGGATGGTCATTTATTAATGAACGGATGGTTGAATATTTTTCACAGGTGTTTAAAATTTAGTTGAGGATGTTAATTTTTTTTCATTCCAAAACCTAACCTAAAAGGCTGTCACAATTGAAAAATTGTTAAATACTCAGATTATGTATATTTGATATTGAAGAGATAGGTTTGAATTGGAATCCTGTTTGTTTACTTTAGGAGAAAATTGTAAGTATAATTTGGGATCAATTTACATTTTTCTAGTCTTAGCTGAAAGTGTATTTTACTTTATCCTCACATGTCCACTCGCATCTGATCCATTTGATTGGAAAGGATATAAGTGAAAGTAATTTTGGCATTCAGTCTAACCGTACAAAGACTCTATTTACATGTTGATCAGCATATTTGATAACCATCATAATCAATATTAGGACTTGTTTTGGTGACTTACGTAATTAGAAGTTCAATTTTTAACATCTATGTTTTCAAGGACCTTGTTTAACTTGTTTTTTTTAAACTGCCTATGTACTCTTACTGCACATGATTGTGGGGTGTTATGTTGTTGATTTTCATATTTTTTTTTAAATTACAGCATGGATAGTAATATCACATGATTCAGGGATCCTTGGATTAATGCAAAGATGTTTGAAATTTGATGGAGCCTGGCTTGATATTTTAGTATTATTTTCTTTGTCTGTTTCTGGTTCATTTGATTGAACTTTAATTTCTATAAATAACGAATGTTCAATTTTGTAAGAAAAGATGGATGAAAAAATGCGAGATGATCTACATCATTTAGATAGTAATTTCTGATGTTGCGAATCACTGGAGCCAAGCAAGCTGGTTATATTAGGACTTGTTTTGGTGGCTTAGGTAATTAGAAGTTCAATTTTTAGTAGCTATGCTTCCAAGGACCTTTTTTAACTTGATTTTTTAAAACTAGCTATGTACTCTTACTGCACACGACTGTGGGTGTTTTGCTGTTGATTTTCATACATTTTTTTCATTACAGCATGGATAGTAATGTCACATGGTTCATGGATCCTTGGATTAAGGTAAAGATGTTTGAAATTTGATGTAGCCTGGGCTTGATATTTTAGTATTGTTTTCTTTATCTATTTTTGGTTCATTTGTTTGACCTTTAACTTCTATAAATTACGGATGTTCAATTTTGTAAGAAAACATGGATGAAAAAATGAGACATGATCTACATTATTTAGGTAGAAACTTCTGATGTTGCAAATCATTGGACCCTAGCAAGCTGGTTATATTAGGACTTCTTTTGGTGACTTACGTGATTAGAACTTCAATTTTTAACACCTATGCTTCCAAGGACCTTGTTTAACTTGATTTTTCTTTAAACTGCCTATGTACCCTTACTACAAATGATTGTGGGTGTTATGCTATTGATTTTCATATGTTTTTTTTATTACAGCATGGATAGTAATATCACATGGTTCATGGATCCTTGGATTAAAGCAAAGATGTTTGAAATATGACGAAGCTTGGGCTTGATATTTTACTATTCTTTTCATTATCTGTTTCTGGTTCCTTTAATTGACCTTTAATTTCTATAAATAATAGATGTTCAAATTTGTAAGAAAATATAGATGCAAAAATGTGACATGATCTATATCTTTTAGGTAGCAATTTTGATGTTGCAAATCATTGGAGCCTAGCAAACTGGTTATATTAGGACTTCTTTTGGTGACTTACGTGATTAAAAGTTCAATTTTTAACGACTATGCTTCCAAGGACCTTGTTTAAGTTGATTTTTTTAAAACTACCTATGAACTCTTACTGCACACGCCTATGGGTGTTATGCTGTTGATTTTCATATGTTTTTTTTTAATTACAGCATGGATAGTAATATCACATGGTTCATCGATCCTTGGATTAAAGCAAACATGTTTGAAATTGATGGTGCTTGGGCTTGATATTTTAGTATTCTTTTCCTTATCTGTTTCTGGTTCATTTGATTGACCTTTAATTTCTATAAATTACGGGTGTTCAATTATGTAAGAAATTATGGATGAAAATATGTGATATGATCTACATCATTTAGGTAGCAATTTCTGATGTTGTAAATCATTGGAGCATAGCAAGCTGGTTATATCAGGACTTCTTTTGGTGATTTACGTGATTAGAAGTTCAATTTTTAACAGCTGTGCTTTCAAGGACCTTGTTTAACTTGATTTTTTTTAAACTGCCTATGTGCTCTTACTGCACACGACTGTGGGTGTTACGCTGTTAATTTTCATATGTTTTTTTTTAATTACAGCATGGATAGTAATATCACATGGTTTATGGATCCTTGGAATAAAGCAAACATGTTTGAAATTTGATGCAGCTTGGGCTTGATATTTTAGTATTCTTTTCTTTATCTGTTTCTGGTTCATTTGATTGAGCTTTAATTTCTATAAATTACGGATGTTCAATTTTAGAAGAAAAGATGGATGCCAAAATGAGATGGTTTTTAGCGGTGGCTTAAGTAGATATGAGTAAAATTGGTTGTAAATACTATAGTTGCATCATGTTTCATGTCTACGTATGTATGAGTGTATAATTATGGATCTTGGATGTCGTAGAGACTCGTTTTAAAATTTAACTAATAATACATAGTTTTACAGAAACAAATTATGTTACTGTTCGAAATTTTGCTAAATAATGCGAGAGTACTAATGTAATATATGAAGGTAAAATATTTTACGTTTTTTAGCTGACTTATAGCATTTATGAAGGATTTTTTTCTGTTAATAATTTCTAGTGTTTATAATAATAAGTAATTGTTATCAGGAATTGCATTGGTTTATTTTATAATCGGAAGGCCAATTTTTTAACTCATTCTTTTCTATGGAGCATGTTATAACCGATGTCAGGCTCTTTGTTGTTTACTTGAATTGCGCAGAACATTTTGTTGTTCTGCTAATGATTTCCTTTGTTTCTAGTTTCTTAAATTACAACGGGGTTAGTAATATCACACGGTGCATGGATGCTTGGATTAAAGCGAATCATACCAAATATGTTGCATTTTGCTGATTGATTTATTTTATTTATGCTGTTTTTTTATTGTGGCTCATGTGGTTGAATTTGTACTCTATATACTATGCATATTCAATTTTGTTAGAAAACTTCATACCTAAATGAAGTAGGCTTTTTTCTAGTGGTTAATAGAAAACTTTATTAATACGGGAGTCATTGCAACGGCAGCTTGGTTATTGATGGCAACGTTTTCATTGTTTAATCATTCTTGGAACATGATGTTGTGTGTGTCCAGAGCTTCGGATTGTTGGCTGTTTTTGCAATTATAGTCAAATGATAATGTGTATTTTGTATCAAGATTTATAGTTGAATGTTTCCTGACAGGCAAGAACCTGCTCTGATTTTCACATGCTGAACAACATTTTAATGGGGAAAAAGGTAAGCAGTGTTTTGTGTTAACAAAGTTTTGATTCTTTTTATTTCTAATAACTTGTATTGTGTTTTTTAACAGAAATTAGTGAAGACGCGATGTTCTCCATGCTACATCAACGAGATGATAACCCACTTGCAAGAAATTAATGCCGATGCGAAGCTAGCTGAGATTGATTCTATTGGGTTTGGCTTTGTGAAGCAGATTCCTCGCTGGGCAATCAAGCAGACGATAATGATTCAACTGGCCAGGGCTTATGATGTGGAGACAAACACAGTTATAGTGGATGTCGGGGACATCCTAGTTAGTGCTGAGTTAATAGGAAAGGCGTTAGGGATACCCTCCAATGGTCAGCTCCTTATCTTTAATTGTGAATTTGTTGTCATATATTTTTCTGTGGGTTTTGCTCTTAGGAATGGTTAAATTTATTCTATTTGCTTGTTTCAATATGAAATGTAGGGGTTGACATTCCGAAAATAGAAAAAAGAATCCGGCTCACCGGGAAATCAAAGAGCAATTTAAAAAGAAGACAACCACTCAGCTGCGCGACTTCGTTTATGCCTGCCCTATGGAGACAGAAGCGGATAGGATAAATTTTAGAAGGTACTTCATATTGGTGGTCTTAAAGACATTCTTGTGTCCAACTAGCCAACAAACAATTTCTTCATGGCACATTCCTCCAATTTTGGATGTCTCAGATCCAAGCAAATTTAACTGGGCACAGAAGACATTCAAGTGGCTCGGGAAGGCAATTGAAACACACCAAAATAAGAAGCTTGAAACTTGTGGTGGCTGCATGTTTGCCCTAATGGTAAGTTTACTTGTTCATTTACTTATTTAGCCCACTTGCGGTAGTGCTAAACTAAGAAACCGTACAATTTTTCCATCCAGCTCTTGTACTTTCAGCAGCTAAGACATGGTCCACTAGAGCGCTGTCGAGAACCAGAGCCATGGTTGACTGCTTGGACTACATCAGAACTTGAAAAAAAGGCAAGCAATGTAAATTGATGAGGTACTAGGATGGATGATATATTCTCTATTATAATATAATCCACCTAAGACATTTATAATTTTCTACCTTGGGTTTTCGGATGAGTGTTTCGTAAGCTCAGTTGACCCTTTGATGCTAGGGTCCCATCGGAAAAAGGGCAAAATTTCGAGAGGATCCAAAATTGTGAACCAGGAAGAAGGGGGAGAATACGCAAGTAAAAAAATGAGCAGAAAGAAAGAATGCAGGAGTAAAGCGGATGAAAAGGTAATATGTCTGTTGAAATTTAAAGCACGTGCAACATTAAAGTCATAGGCGGTTAGATTAGATTATAACTTCTAGTGTTTATTTTTAATTGCACAACTAGAGTCATGCTCCTATAGAATTTGGATGTTTTATAGGTTCCACATTAGTGTATTTGTTAGTCAAACTAATTGAAGTTGGTATATGGAATTCTCGCTTAATGTACACAGGAATGCAAGGAGGCATCTGTTAAAAATGTGGACTATAAGAAACCAGCTGAAACGCCATCAAGGACATGTGAATCAAAACTTCCTGGAAGCCCTATAGCGCCACCGGGGGTGAGTTCATCTTGGTGTCTACATGTGTTGGCATCATGAATTAATTACTCTAATCTACTATTGATGGTGTTGGGGTTTGATGTCGATTATGGGTTTACGTTGTGTTAGATGTGTTCGATGTTTATGTGTAATTTTATTTGGCTTGGGTGTTGACCTAGTGAGATTCAGGTTGTTATAGGAATCAACATAGCCGTTTTAAAAGTTGAATTTTCTATTGTGGTCATGCATTTGTATGCGAGTATATAACATAGCTGTTTCTTTCTAAAAGCATGATAATTTGGTGTATATTCCATTTTCAGGAAAGCAAGATAGGCACTCGAAGAAAGCTGCCCGTCATCAGACCCAAATTCGGTAAAGGCAGCCGTACAACACGTGTTTTCGGGACACGCAAGGAGAGGAGTGCAGTTGTTTCTAACTCCGACGACGACGACCACGTGCCAGATGTTCGTCCAAAGCGCCGTTTATTTGATCACAACTCTAGCCTGACAAGTGAGCACCTAAATCAGGATGTCGAACAGTTTGATGGGCCGTAATTTGATCCAATTACACCTTTCACAGCACTTGGGCAAGTAACTGATTATGATTTTGACAGGTAAGCTCTATCAATTTACATCTGTTGTAGATATGTAATGGAGGTATCTTGATTTACGTGTGACTTACATTCGAGTGCTAACTAACTTGCGTTACTTTGTTGCTTTCGATGCAGAGAGTATGATTTGAGGTTTCGAGTGCTAACTAATTTTATTATTGTTAATATAGTTATTATTTTTCTAGTAAAAAAACCTTACTAGTGAGTTTTAATTCATAAACTATCATCGTAAGAGGATAAGGAAGACATGGTCAGAGGTTGGATTCTGAACTTTTCCCTCAACAAAGAGGAGCTATTGGCAACCTATGAAGGTAGGCCATATCTTTGGTTGTTGAGGAAGGATCTATTTACATGAAAAGCACGTGGTTGGGTTAACAGCAACGTAAGTGCTTAATCTCGATGTTTTAGTTTCACTTATTGCATTCTTCGTACAATTTATATCATGATTTTCAATTTTGCACCGCAGATCATTCAATGGATGTGTTACGCATTCAATGATGCACAGTCCGAGAAATTCAAACGTGATTTCTACTGTGTCTGTCTGGGTATATTGGTATGAATAATATATTATTTTCCCAACTTATTGTTGACACTTTATAAATGACTGATCCTCTGACAACAGGAAACAGTCATAAAACCGCACAACCTCGAATCATTCCACAACGGGCCAGTTGCGGTGTATGAGGGCTTGGGTCTAAACTTTGGAGAGGATTCCAGATTCTTTAACAAAGTGGATGCAGCAAAAAGAAATGGGTGAGACATTGATGTATTTTACATGTTGCATGATACAGCATATTTAGACGAGAATGTAGTTGTCCGTGTCAATTACTCTGCATAGTTTGCTAGGTGTTTGTTGCATATGTAGCACAATTCTTGATGTTTTTTCTTGATCGACCTGTTGAGTAGTACTTGTTGAATAGAAGCCATCATAATTAGGCTGGGGGATGTATCGCCTATTGTTGCTCGTAGATTGGGATGATTGTTTCACTTATGTCGGATTTGATCTATTTGTGCTTCATGGTAATCCATACGGTTAATCTTTGACGATGTTGTGATGCGTGAATTTTTGTGACAATGGTTTATTCCAATGTGTTCAAGAGGAAGCAGTATCATAATATAACATAATGGATGTAGTATCATAAACAATCTAGGTATTGTCAAAGGAGTTTAACAGCAACATGAATCCACCAAGTCCTTGCTTAGCAATCTGCTGAGCGGAAGCCTCCGAATCTTGATTTGCAGCAGATTCTACAGGATTATCCTGAAACAAACAAGCTCAATCAAAACCAACTCACTATCGACATAATAAAAACCGTTGTAAAAGTAAAGTTTAACTTTAATTCCTATACATATCCTGCGTAAACTCTTCTGCTTTCTCTGTATGGATTTCTGATTGATTTATCCAACTCATATCCTAGCTTTTGCCTTTTGGACGACCCTTAGTGGTTACCTTTGATGGGGCCTGAATGTCCTCTGTGCCGAAAATGGTTGAAGGGTCAGTGACGATGCTATTGTGTGTAGTAGCGACAGTGTTATTCTGCATCCTGCCACAGTAATCTACTAGCTTGGCCCTTGCATCCTCCAGAACATTATGCAGCATGTCTGCCTCATCATCACAGTCCACGAATTCCTGCGCAACGTTGTAGAAATGTGCACACAACCCTCTGAATATGTTGTGGCTTTCATTTGAACATCTAACGTCGTGGCTACTCTTAATGTAGGTGTTCTTGCGCTTTATGTTCTTGCTCCAACGAGGTAAAACATAGCAGGAAGGCATCTCATTAACTTTGTAAGATGAAAGTACTACAAGACAGTGGCAACATAATATACCTACACTCTCAAACAAGTTGCAATCACATCGAACTTCGTGAGTCGAACGATCAAAATAGACGTCAAACGTAACATTTCGGTGTCGTCTTATAGACTAGTATTTCCTCTTCCACTTTTACCCTAGCCGAGTCGCCCTGTTCATCCACGGCATGAATAGTACAATCAGCCTTCTTGCCAAACTCCGTTTTGACATCCCTAAACATCTCGTTGGTATACTCTTTTTGAAATCGTCTCTCGATGGCTGATCTAGTTGAACATGGGATTAGACCTCTCGAGTCTGCAGTATCGTCCTCTAGTTCCTTCTGCTCCTTCGTTCCTAGGACATTGTCTAACTCGTGGACGAACTGGACCAAACTATTCTTACAATTTAAGTATCCACCAAAGAATGAATGCATACCCTTACTCCTCTGCGTACTCCTCATGTAAGTCCAGAATTGACCCTTGAAAAAGATAGGCACCCACATGTGTCGGTCCTCAAACAGATCTAAAAAAGAAACAAACCCACCAAAAACAAAACCATGCATAAGAACGTTTTTCCAGAACAGAATACAAGAACAAAACAACATCTAAGCACTTCTGGCACATGATTTTCCTAAAAAGACACAAACCTAATAGCCATCTGTTGTGATGTAAGTTGAACTCATCAATGAACTCAGCCCAATGATCCTCGAAATCCTCAACCGACTTAGAGTTCCATATAATGTGATTCAACTCAGCATTCAACTCTTTGAACCTAGAATAACCTCCAAGCTTGTTGTGTATCTTTTTTGTTATATGCCATATGCACCACCAGTGTCGTGTATTGGGCAGGACCTTGTTAATTGTACCAAACATAGACTTGCATTGGTCTGTGATGATGTCCTTCGGTGCCGTTCCCATGCACTCCAGCCATTGTGTGAATACCCACTCAAAACTCGAGATCTCTTCACTGCCTAGCAGAGCGCAGCCTAGCAAAGTAGACTTACCATGGTGGTTCATACCAATGAAAGCAGCAAACGGCAATCCATGCCTAAAGGACGAACAACTATATTTAGAAATATGAAACTAATAAAAAATAATAAAATAATTAAACAACGTGAATTTAAATACATTTTACCAGTTCGTGTTGTATGTGGTATCAAATGAGACCACATCTCCGTAGTATTCATAAGATGCCCTACACCTTGCATCAACCCAAACTGCACTCATAAACTTGTTATCCTCATTTAAATTCACTGTGTAAAAGTAGTTCGGATTCAACTCCTTCATTCGCATGAAGTAATTCAGCATCTCCTTGACATATGTGTTGACATTTGTGGATCGGAGTGTTGATGAAATATAATTCCTGACGTCCTTCTCTGAGAAGTCCAAGTTCGAAGGCCCACCAATTTCATTGGCTAATGCAAGAAAGGTCTTGTTAGGTCAAATGCCCGCCTCATCATTAACCTCAATGATACACTTCGCATGCATTGTTAACTCCCTATTCTCATGGTAGTGCACCGCCTTCTTAGTTGAACATGGGTGCGAGTGATTTAGTTCAACCTTCAATAAGACCCAATCATGCTTTTCCCTATCGAACTTTGCATATATTCTTGCTCTGCATCCCACATCTGCAATTGTGTTCTTTCATATGGGTGCCTTGACACGAGACCCCTAGAAACCCTCCCGATTGCAATGGATAGATTGGTTGATCGGTTGCTTTGTCATCCTGTCAAAATTTGTGGTCCGTATCTTACTTATGAAACCAACTTTTTTTGCATAGATCGCATAAAAATCCTAGGCCAACTTCAAATACTCAAACCGCATCCCAACTCTTGGTATTTCATTGTCAGCAAGGCAACTATGGTCTGGTAACTGCAAATTAGTCCAAAATAGACATCATTTGAGGCACACGGCGATTAATGGTCTATTCAAAAATGCGATTAACAAAAAATAACAATAAAATAGAGTCCGAACCTCATCAACAAGTTCCGTGTCATCACATCCCAACTGAGTAATTTTCGTACATTTTATGGCCTACAATAAAATATACACAACATAAATAGATACTATAATAAAATATCGACTAAATAGATTTTATTAATACTATATTCAAAAATATGATATTAACATTTATTAATATGCATGAATTAAACGAATTCAGAACAATGAAATTATACTCATACAAAGTGGCACCAAACCAGTTAGTATTGTATTAATTATTTATATAGAGAATGCATAAATCCACCATATATCAAGTATCACTACACAAACTAAAATAGAGTCTTCTACTATCATGTAAAAAGTCTCGTTATTAGCTCCTATAATTTTCTTCCATATTTATCTTTATGAAAATCAACAGCATAACACCCACGAGCGTGTGCAGTAAGAGTACATAGGCAGTTTAAAAAAAATCAAGTTAAACAAGGTCCTTGGAAGCATAGGTGTTAAAAATTGAACTTCTAATCACGTAAGTCACCAAAAGAAGTCCTAATATAACCAGCTTGCTAGGCTCCAATGATTTGCAACATCAAAAATTGCTACCTAAATGATGTAGATCATGTCACATTTTTGCATCCATATTTTCTTACAAAATTGAACATCTGTAATTTATATAAATTAAAGGTCAATCAAATGAACCAGAAACAGATAAGAAAAAGAATACTAAAATATCAAGCCCAGGCTCCATTAAATTTCAAACATGTTTGCTTTAATCCAAGGATCCATGAACCATGTGATATTACTATCCATGCTGTGATTAAAAAAAAATATATGAAAATCAACAACATAACACCTACAATCGATTGCAGTAAGAGTACATAGGCAGTTTAAAAAGAATCAAGTTAAACAAGGTCCTTGGAAGCATAGCTGTTAAAAATTGAAGTTCTAATCACGTAAGTCACCAGAAGAAGTCCTAATATAACCAGCTTGCTAGGCTCCAATGATTTGCAACATCAGAAATTGCTACCTAAATGATGTAGATCATGTCTCATTTTTTCATCCATATTTTCTTACAAAATGGATTAACAATGTTGATCTTTTAATAACCATCTAATTTATATGAAAATAAACATATGTCTGAAATAAACAAGATACATTGTTTACCTTGTCCAAATGTTCACTTTTTCCGTTGAACGAATTGAGCATGTTGTCGATCGAATGCGTAGTAATGTCGCTGGTGAAAGAATCTGGCACAAGACAACTCGGTTCAACGGAATTCTCCTCCATTAAATTGGCTATGAGAGGTCACGTACTTATGAAACGGGAGCCGCAACTCTTCCGTGTATTACACCGGATCAGTCGGTGACAACGAGGCTGCAATGGTGGAGGACTTGGGTTGCAGGGGCTGCACAGTGCGTCTTCACGGAGACCTGGGGCAGGCTGCATGGTGCGCTAGTTGTGGAGTGTGGTGAAAAAAAAAATTTCACCACTTGTTGGACTGACCGGACGTCAGAATAGGGGGAGGCAGCTTTAGCAGTGAGTGACTGGGGAAGACTGGCTTCGTTATTGGTATAGGTATAACTGTTCTTTATCCAAAAAGATGACTTTTTAAATTTAAAAAAATGGTTGTTATTCTAATTAAATTAATTACATCATTAAATAAACTTAAGAGTAAATTACATTTGTAACCCCATTGTTCATATTGTTCACTAGAATTGTTGTTCACCTATACTTTTCCATTATGAAAACATCCATATCCTTAAAGGACCAAAGATACTTTTTTCCACCCTAAAATATTAATCAAACAACTCCCATACTATTTCGTATTATGAAAACATTCATGTCCTTAAGGTTATGTTTGGTTGGAAGAAAAGAAATAGAAAAAAAAAGAGTATATTTTTAATTTTTTAGATGTGTTTAATTGAAAAAAAAAAATATTATAAAAAATTAATTTTATCCTTATATTATAAAATATACTAAAAAAATAAAAGAATAATATTAAAAGTAAAAGAGAAAAAATTAGTTTTTTTTTTTTCATTTTTTTCCAATAATAAAAAGAAATTTGTAAATCTCACCAACTTTTTTTCATTTATTTTTTTTCTCTCTTCAATTAAATAATAAAAAATAATTATTTTTCTTTTTTTTTTTTCTCTTCAAACAAAATAGCATAAAGGATCCAAAGATACTTTTTTCACCTTAAAATTAGGAGTGAGCACGGGTCGGTTTTGTTCGAGTTCAAAATAAAATTAAAACCGTACCAATTAATATATAATCGGATCGCACCTTGAAACATGGGGTCCAAGGTCTTAATTCTAGCACTCTTCCTACTATGCTAACATTGCTGTTATTACTTATTATCGGTGAGGCTAAAAATTATATATATAGTATAATTGTTGACAATATTCAAAATAGTATAATCAAGTTTGCATTAGTATTTTCGTTAAGAGCTCTAAATATATTTATATAGTTTTACTTATATATTATAAGAATATGAAAAAAGTTGATATAAATTTCTTTCTAAATACCTTTATTTATAACAGTATATAAATCTATAACAATATATAAAGGAAATAGAAAAATTTGGTGTCTAATTTCTACTTTTTCATCTTTACGTTATTAATAGAGAATAACTGATATAATCTTTTATTTAAAAAAAATAAAAAAATTAAATTATCAATTAACTTGTTTTTTTATTTCTATTGCAGTTACTATTTTATTTCACGCATAACTTCCAATCACATCATCTTCTTTCTTATTCCATTATCTTTTTTTAGGTTTTTGTCTACTTTTATTAATTTTTTTATTTCTCTGTATTTTTTTTATTTATTAAATTAATTATGTATTACTTTTATGACGGACCCAAAAAAATTTAGTTGTGGGGACAAAAAATATAATAAAATTTAGGTATAAATATATATTTTTTTGTTTTTCACGATATCCAATAAGTTAAGAACTAATCTGTCATGATTTTGAGTTTCATTTAAGAGTGTCAATGAGTTACTACACACACGAAATAAAATTTGAACTCCCAACACTTGTTTAAGCGAACGATTAAACTAATCACTTGACCAACTCAAATTTATTTAAACATATTTAAAATTTTAAATTAGAACTATCTATACATATTGATAAGCATTAGAAACATACACACAATCACTTATTATAATATTTAAAATAATAAAAAGATAATTTCACTTAGTATAATAAAAAAATAATTTATAATAACTTTTTTTATTTTTAACATGACTAAATATTATTTTTCTATATATGTTCTTAAACAATTATTTTACATTTTATTATCTCATATTTAATTATAAAATTTATTTATTATAGTTTTTATGGTATAAATAAATCTTTTATCCAAAATAATTACTATAATCAAGACCATTTTAATAATAAATATTAATAGAGTATATTAATATATAAATAATATATTTTTTATGTTAAATATTTTTTAAAAAATCACTAATAATTTAAGTTGTATTTAATTAGAAAACTAAATTTTAATTTAATTATCAATTAATTAACTAATATAATAAAATTAATTATCACTATTTTTTGAGTTTATTTATTTTTTATTTTTTATTTTTATACTAAATCAAATTTAACAATATAATTATTATTAAATGTTAAGTTTAACAAAATATTTTTTTAACATAAAACACAAAAAAATATTTATATTTTATTTTGAATAAATATAATATAATAAAAGATAATATATATATATAGAGAGAGAGATTAAACCCTAAACCCTAAACCATTATATATATATATATATATATATATATATATATATATATATATATATATATGGTATGCCCCCAGGCTTTTATTTGTTTGGTCTCTGATGAGCGGATAATTTGTATACTTTTTGGCATTGTTTTTAGTATGTTTTTGATATGATATAGTTAGTTTTTAGTATATTTTTATTAGTTTTTAATTAAAATTCACTTTTCTGGACTTTACTATGAGTTTGTGTGTTTTTCTGTGATTTCAGGTATTTTCTGGCTGAAATTGAGGGACCTGAGCAAAAATCTGATTTTGAGACTCAAAAGGACTGCAGATGCTGTTGGATTCTGACCTCCCTGCACTCGAAGCGGATTTTCTGGAGCTACAGAAGTCCAATTGGCGCGCTCTCAACGGCGTTGGAAAGTAGACATCCTGGGCTTTCCAGCAATATATAATAGTCCATACTTTGCCCAAGATTTGATGGCCCAAACCGGCGTTCAAAGTCACCTCAAGGAATCCCAGCGTTAAACGCTGGAACTGGCACCCAAATGGGAGTTAAACGCCCAAACTGGCACCAAAGCTGGCGTTTAACTCCAAGAAGAGTCTCTACACGAAATTGCTTCATTGCTCAGCCCAAGCACACACCAAGTGGGCCCGGAAGAGGATTTTTATGTCATTTACTCATTTCTGTACACCCTAGGCTACTAGTTTCTTATAAGTAGGACCTTTTACTATTGTATAGAAATCTTTTGATCACTTTTAGATCTCTAGATCATCTTTGGACATTTTAGTTCTTAGATCATTGGGAGGCTGGCCATTCGGCCATGCCTAGACCTTATGCTTATGTATTTTCAACGGTGGAGTTTCTACACACCATAGATTAAGGTGTGGAGCTCTGCTGTACCTCGAGTATTAATGCAATTACTATTGTTCTTTCATTCAAATTCCGCTTGTTCTTTATCCAAGATATCACTTGTTCTTCAACATGATGAAGGTGATGATTGACGCCCATCACCATTCTCACTCATGAACAAAGTGACTGACAACCACTCTTGTTCTACAAGCATTTGAGGCTTGGTGAATATCTCTTGGATTCCTGATTGCACGATGCATGGTTGATCGCCTGACAACCGAGTGCTCGCCTGACAAACGAGCCAACCATTCCGTGAGATCAGAGTCTTCGTGGTATAGGCAAGAACTGATGGCAGCATTCAAGAGAATCCGGAAGGTCTAACCTTGTCTGTGGTATTCTGAGTAGGATTCAATGATTGAATGACTGTGACGTGCTTCAAACCTGTAACCTACTGGGCGTTAGTGACAGACGCAAAAGAGTTATTCTATTCCGGTAGGGGAGGGAACCATACCGGTGATTGGCAGCACTGTGACAGAGTGTGTGCATTAGCTTTCACTGCGAGGATGGGAGGTAGCTGCTGACAACAGTGAGACCCTATACGAGCTTGCCATGGAAAGGAGTAAGAAGGGTTGGATGAAGACAGTAGGAAAGCAGAGAGACGGAAGGGAAGGCATCTTCATGCGCTTATCTGAAGTTCCTACCAATGAATTACATAAGTATCACTATCTTTATCTTTTATGTTATTTTCGTTCATCACCATATATATCTGAGTTTGCCTGACTAAGATTTACAAGATGACCATAGCTTGCTTCAATACTAACAATCTCCGTGGGATCGACCCTTACTCACGTAAGGTTTATTACTTGGACGACCCAGTGCACTTGCTGGTTAGTTGTGCGAAGTTGTGTAATGCCATGGTATTGAGCGCACCAAGTTTTTGGAGCCATTACCAGGGATTATGAGAGTTGTGAAAAAGTATAGTTCACAATTTCGCGCACCAAGTTTTTGGCGCCGTTGCCGGGGATTGTTCAAGTTTTGAGCAAGCTTTGGTAACAATGCCTGGGATTGTTCTAGTTTGGACAACTGACGGTTCATCTTGTTGCTTAGATTAGGTATTTTTTTTTTCGAAATTCTTGAAGATGAATTCTAGAGTTTCATGATGATTTGTTGAAATCTGGCTGGCTGAGAAGCCATGTCTAATCTGATTGGACCGAGGTTTCAACTTATCACCACAAGAGCTTGTTGATTTCGTATCAATCTTGCTTTTGGAGCAGTGATTTGCTAAGGCTTGGCTGACCTTTGGTCATGTCTAGTGTTTTGGACCGAAGCTTTCTTTGGAAGCTTGGCTGGCTGTGAAGCCATGTCTAATTCCTGGACCGGAGTCTTAGACTAGCATTGCACTGATTCCTGGAATTCTCATTAAGAATTTTGATACCTTCTTTTTCCACTTAATTTTCGAAAAAACACAAAAAAAATTAAAAAAATAAAAAATCATCATAAAATTCAAAAATATTTCTTGTTTGAGTCTAGTGTCTCATCCTAAGTTTGGTGTCAATTGCATGCATTCATATGTCTTAGTGATCTTCAAGACGTTCTTGATGATTCATTTGCTCTGATCTTTGAATTCTATTGACTTGAGTATTTTGTGTGTCTCATATGCATTTTCAGTTCATTAGTGTCAGTAGTATACAAACTGCTAAGTTTGGTGTCTTGCATGCATTGTTATTTGATTCTTGTTGCATTTTAATTATTAAAAAAATCCAAAAATATTTTTAATTTGTGTCTTTTCAAGTCAATGATACAAGGGATTGAAGATTCAGAACACACTGCAGATGAATTATACAGAAAAAGCTGAGCATTCAAAAATGCCCAGTGAAGAAGGCAGACTGGCGTTTAAACGCCAGCCAGGGCACCTGGTTGGGCGTTAAACGCCAGAATGTATACCATTCTGGGCGTTTAACGCCAGGATGGTGCTAGGGGGAAGATTTTGTTTTCAAATCAATTTTTTTGCAAGTTTTTCAAAATCAAATCTTTTTCAAATCAAATCTTTTCACTCAAATGTTTTCAAAATTAATTTCTTTCCTTTCAAAGATACTTACTAACAATTAATGATTTGATTGAACATTTTTTGCCTTTTCTGTTAAGGAAGGTTTTATGTTTGAATCATATCTTTTCTTGTTAGGCAAAGTCACTAATTTTCCAAATCAAATCTTTTAAAATAATTTTCAAAACATATCTTTTAAAATGGTTTTCAAATCATATCTTCTCAATCACATCTTTTTAAGACAATAACCTTTCAATCATATTTTTTTTATCATATCTTTTTCAAATTAGTTTTCAATCAAATCTTTTTAGTTTCTAATTTTAAAATCTTTTTCAAAAATCACTTGATTTCTCTTCCACTTTCAATTTTCGAAAATTATCAATCAAATTTTCAAAATGTTTTCAAAATCTTTTAATTGAATTTTCGAAAATCCTCTTCCCTCCTTCTCACATCCTTCTATTTATGGAGTACCACTCCTTCTAAATGCACAATTCGAACCTTATCTAATCAAAGTTCGAATTCTTCTTCCCCTTCTTCTTTCTATTTCTCTTTTCCTCTGACATTTCAAGGAATCTCTATACTGTGACATAGAGGATTCCACATTTTCTTTTTCTCTTCTCTTTCATATGAGCAGGAGCAGAGACAAAGGCATTCTTGTTGAAGCTGATCCTGAATCCGAAAGGACCTTGAAGAGAAAGCTAAGAGAAGCCAAAGCACAACTCTCTTTAGAGGACCTGACCGAATTCTTCAAAGAAGAAGAACCCATGGCAGCCGAAAACAACAACAATGCCAACAATGCAAGGAAGGTGCTGGGTGACTTTACTGCACCTACTCCCGACTTCTATGGGAGAAGCATCTCTATCCCTGCCATTGGAGCAAACAACTTTGAGCTTAAGCCTCAATTAGTTTCTCTAATGCAACAGAATTGCAAGTTCCATGGACTTCCAATGGAAGATCCTCATCAGTTTTTAGCTGAATTCTTGCAAATCTGTGACACAGTCAAGACTAATGGGGTTAACCCTGAGGTCTATAGACTGATGCTATTCCCTTTTGCTGTAAGAGACAGAGCTAGAATATGGTTGGATTCTCAACCTAAAGAAAGCCTGGACTCTTGGGAAAAGCTAGTCAATGCCTTCTTGGCAAAGTTCTTTCCACCACAAAGATGGAGTAAGCTTAGAGTGGAAGTCCAAACCTTCAGACAGAAGGATGGAGAATCCCTCTATGAAGCTTGGGAAAGATACAAACAATTAATCAGAAAATGTCCTTCTGACATGCTTTCTGAATGGAGCATCATAGGTATTTTCTATGATGGTCTCTCTGAACTATCCAAGATGTCTTTGGATAGCTCTGCTGGAGGATCTCTTCATCTGAAGAAGACGCCTGCAGAAGCTCAAGAATTGATTGAAATGGTTGCAAATAACCAATTCATGTACACTTCTGAAAGGAATCCTGTGAACAATGGGACTAGTCAGAAGAGAGGAGTTCTTGAGATTGACACTCTGAATGCCATATTGGCTCAGAATAAGATATTGACTCAACAAGTCAATTTGATTTCTCAAAGTCTGTCTGGAATGCAAAATGCACCAAACAGTACTAAGGATGCTTCATCTGAGGAAGAAGCTTATGATCCTGAGAACCCTTCCATGGAAGAGGTGAATTACCTAGGAGAACCCTATAGAAATACCTACAATTCTTCATGGAGAAATCACCCAAATCTCTCATGGAAGAATCAAGAGAGACCTCAACAAGGTTTGAATAACAATAATGGTGGAAGAAACAGAATTGGCAATAACAAGCCTTTTCCATCATCTTCTCAGCAACAGACAGAGAATTCTAAGCAGAATACCTCTGACTTAACAACAATGGTCTCTGATCTAATCAAAACCACTCAAAGTTTCATGAATGAAACAAGGTCCTCCATCAGAAATTTGGAAGGACAAGTGGGACAGTTGAGCAAGAAAATTACTGAACTCCCTCCTAGTACTCTCCCAAGTAATACAGAAGAAAATCCAAAAGGAGAGTGCAAAGCCATAACCATGGCCGAATATGGAGAGGAAAGAAAGGAGGTGGACGCCACTGAGGAAGACCTCAATGGGCGTGCACCAACCTCCTTTGAGTTCCCCAATGAGGAACCATGGGAATCTGAGGCTCAAAATGAGACCATAGAGATTCCATTGGACTTACTTCTGCCTTTCATGAGCTCTGATGAGTATTCTTCCTCTGAAGAGGATGAGTATGTCACTGAAGAGCAAGTTGCTAAATACCTTGGAGCAATCATGAAGCTAAATGACAAGTTATTTGGAAATGAGACTTGGGAAGATGAATCTCCCTTGCTCACCAAAGAACTGGATGACTTGTCTAGGCAGAAATTACCTCAAAAGAGACAGGATCCTGGGAAGTTTTCTATACCTTGTACCATAGGCACCATGACCTTCAAGAAGGCCTTGTGTGACTTAGGGTCAAGTGTAAACCTCATGCCCCTCTCTGTAGTGGAGAAATTAGGGATCTTTGAGGTGCAAGCTGCAAGAATCTCATTAGAGATGGCAGACAACTCAAGAAAACAAGCTCATGGACTTGTAGAGAATGTTTTGGTGAAGATTGAAAACCATTACATCCCTACTGACTTCATAGTCCTAGAGACTGGGAAGTGCATGGATGAATCCATCATCCTTGGCAGACCCTTCCTAGCCACAGCAAAGGCTGTGATTGATGTTGATAGAGGAGAGTTGATCATTCAAGTGAATGAAGAATCCTTGGTGTTTAAGGCCCAAGGACATCCCTCTATCATCATGGAGAGGAAGCATGAAGAGCTTCTCTCAAAACAGAGCCAAGCAGAGCCCCCACAGTCAAACTCTAAGTTTGGTGTTGGGAGGCCACAACCAAACTCTAAGTTTGGTGTTGAACCCCCACATTCAAACTCTAAGTTTGGTGTTGGGAGGTTCCAACATTGCTCTGATCATTTCTGAGGCTCCATGAGAGTCCTCTGTCAAGCTAATGACATTAAAGAAGCGCTTGTTGGGAGGCAACCCAATGTTTTATAGTTAACTATTTTCTTTTGTTATTTTATCTTTTTTGTAGGTTGATGATCATAAGAAGTCACAAAAACAATGAAAAAAGCAAAAACAGAATGAAAAACAGGAAGAAAAACAGCACACCCTGGAGGAGAAGAAACTGGCGTTCAAACGCCAGTAATGCTAGCTGTTGGGCGTTTAACGCCCAGTCTGGCACCATTCTGGGCGTTTAACGCCAGAAAGGGGCACCAGACTGGCGTTAAACGCCAGTAAAGGGCAAGAACCTGGCGTTAAACGCCAGGAATGGGCATCAGCCCGGCGTTTAACGCCAGAAATGGCTCAAAACGTGATTTTGAGCAACATTTGGTGCAGGGATGACTTTTCCTTGACACTATAGGATCTGTGGACCCCACAGGACCCTACCATCACTCTCTCTCTTCTTCCCCCATTCACCAATCACCTCAACACCTCTTCCCCAAAAACCCCTCACCTATCAAACCCCATCTTTCTCTTCACCACTCACATCCATCCTTCATAAAACCCCACCAACCTCACCCTTCAAATTCAAACCACTTTCCCTCCCAAACCCACCCATAATGGCCGAACCTTTACCCCCCTCTCTCCTATAAATCCCCTTCTTCAACTCTTCAATTTCACATAACCTACACACCACCATCTCCCTCTTCTTCATTTCTTCTTCTTCTACTCCCTTCTTTCTTCTTTTGCTCGAGGACGAGCAAACATTTTAAGTTTGGTGTGGTAAAAGCGTTGCTTTTTCGTTTTTCCATAACCATTTATGGCATCCAAGGCCGGAGAAACCTCTAGAAAGAGGAAAGGGAAGGCAAAAGCTTCCACCTCCGAGTCATGGGAGATGGATAGATTCCTCTCAAGGATGCATCAAGACCACTTCTATGAAGTTGTGGCCTTGAAGAAGGTGATCTCCGAGGTCCCCTTTTCACTCAAAAAGGGTGAATATCCGGAGATCCGCCATGAGATCCGAAGAAGAGGTTGGGAAGTTCTTACCAACCCCATTCAACAAGTCGGAATCTTGATGGTTCAAGAGTTCTATGCCAATGCATGGATCACAAAGAACCATGACCAAAGTGTGAACCCGAATCCAAAGAACTATCTCACTATGGTTCGGGGGAAATACTTGGATTTTAGTCCGGAGAGTGTGAGAGTGGCGTTCAACTTGCCTATGATGCAAGGAGATGAGCATCCTTACACTAGAAGGGTCAACTTTGATCAAAGGTTGGACCAAGTCCTCACAGTCATATGTGAAGAGGGCGCACAATGGAAGCAAGATTCAAGAGGAAAGCCGGTCCAATTGAGAAGGCATGACCTCAAGCCCGTGGCTAGAGGATGGTTAGAGTTCATACAACGCTCAATCATCCCCACTAGCAACCGGTCCGAAGTTACCATAGACCGGGCCATCATGATCCATAGTATCATGATTGGAGAAGAAATAGAGGTTCATGAGGTTATAGCCCAAGAACTCTATAAGGTGGCGGACAAGACCTCCACCTTGGCAAGGTTAGCCTTTCCTCATCTCATTTGTCACCTCTGTTATTCAGTTGGAGTTAACATAGAGGGAGACATTCCCATTGATGAGGACAAGCCCATCACCAAGAAAAGGATGGAGTACACAAGAGATCTCACTCATCATGAGATCCCTGAGATTCCTCAAGGGATGAATTTTCCTCCACAAAACTATTGGGAGCAACTAAACACCTCACTAGGAGAACTAAGTTCCAACATGGGACAACTGAGGGTGGAGCATCAAGAACACTCCATCATCCTTCATGAAATTAGAGAAGATCAAAGAATCATGAGGGAGGAGCAACAAAGACAAGGAAGAGACATTGAGGAGCTCAAGCACTCCATAGGATCTTCAAGAGCAAGAAAGAGCCGCCATCACTAAGGTGGACCCGTTCTTTGATTTCCTTGTTATTGTTCTTCTGTTTTTCGAATTTTAATGCTTATGTTTATCCATGTTTGTGTCTTATGATCATTAGTGTCTTAGTGTCTATGCCTTAAAGTTATGAATGTCCTATGAATCCATCACCTTTCTTCAATAAAAAACGTGCCTAATTGATAAAAGAAAGAATTGCATGAATTTTGAATTTTATAATAGTTTAATTGTTTTGATGTGGTGGCAATATTTTTGTTCTCTGAATGTATGCTTAAACAGTGCATATGTCTTTTGAATTTGTGGTTCATGAATGTTGGCTCTTGAAAGAATGATGAAAAAGGAGACATGTTACTGAGGATCTGAAAAATCAATAAAATGATTCTTGAAGCAAAAAAAAAAAAAAAAAAAAAACCGAAAAAAAAAAACGAAAAAAAAGAGAGAAAGGAATAAGAGTTGTGATCCAAGGCAATAAGAGTGTGCTTAAGAACCCTGGATACCTCTAATTGGGGACTTTAGCAAAGCTGAGTCACAATCTGAAAAGGTTCACCCAATTATGTGTCTGTGGCATGTATGTATCCGGTGGTAATACTGGAAGACAGAGTGCTTTGGGCCACAGCCAAGACTCAATAAATAGCTATGTTCAAGAATCATCATACTTTACTAAGAGAATCATTAACACTATCTGGATTCTAAGTTCCTAAAGAAGCCAACCATTCTGGATTTCAAAGGATAGAGTGAGATGCCAAAACTGTTCGGAGGCAAAAAGTTAAAAGCCCCGCTCATCTGATTAATACTGATCTTCACAGATGTTTTTGGAATTCATTGCATATTCTCTTCTTTTTATCTTATTTGATTTTCAGTTGCTTGAGGACAAGCAACAATTTAAGTTTGGTGTTGTGATGAGCGGATAATTTGTATACTTTTTGGCATTGTTTTTAGTATGTTTTTGATATGATATAGTTAGTTTTTAGTATATTTTTATTAGTTTTTAATTAAAATTCACTTTTCTGGACTTTACTATGAGTTTGTGTGTTTTTCTGTGATTTCAGGTATTTTCTGGCTGAAATTGAGGGACCTGAGCAAAAATCTGATTTTGAGACTCAAAAGGACTGTAGATGCTGTTGGATTCTGACCTCCCTGCACTCGAAGCGGATTTTCTGGAGCTACAGAAGCCCAATTGGCGCGCTCTCAACGGCGTTGGAAAGTAGACATCCTGGGCTTTCCAGCAATATATAATAGTCCATACTTTGCCCAAGATTTGATGGCCCAAACCGGCGTTCAAAGTCACCTCAAGGAATCCCAGCGTTAAACGCTGGAACTGGCACCCAAATGGGAGTTAAACGCCCAAACTGGCACCAAAGCTGGCGTTTAACTCCAAGAAGAGTCTCTACACGAAATTGCTTCATTGCTCAGCCCAAGCACACACCAAGTGGGCCCGGAAGAGGATTTTTATGTCATTTACTCATTTCTGTACACCCTAGGCTACTAGTTTCTTATAAGTAGGACCTTTTACTATTGTATAGAAATCTTTTGATCACTTTTAGATCTCTAGATCATCTTTGGACATTTTAGTTCTTAGATCATTGGGAGGCTGGCCATTCGGCCATGCCTAGACCTTATGCTTATGTATTTTCAACGGTGGAGTTTCTACACACCATAGATTAAGGTGTGGAGCTCTGCTGTACCTCGAGTATTAATGCAATTACTATTGTTCTTTCATTCAAATTCCGCTTGTTCTTTATCCAAGATATCACTTGTTCTTCAACATGATGAAGGTGATGATTGACACCCATCACCATTCTCACTCATGAACAAAGTGACTGACAACCACTCTTGTTCTACAAGCATTTGAGGCTTGGTGAATATCTCTTGGATTCCTGATTGCACGATGCATGGTTGATCGCCTGACAACCGAGTGCTCGCCTGACAAACGAGCCAACCATTCCGTGAGATCAGAGTCTTCGTGGTATAGGCAAGAACTGATGGCAGCATTCAAGAGAATCCGGAAGGTCTAACCTTGTCTGTGGTATTCTGAGTAGGATTCAATGATTGAATGACTGTGACGTGCTTCAAACCTGTAACCTACTGGGCGTTAGTGACAGACGCAAAAGAGTTATTCTATTCCGGTAGGGGAGGAAACCACACCGGTGATTGGCAGCACTGTGACAGAGTGTGTGCATTAGCTTTCACTGCGAGGATGGGAGGTAGCTGCTGACAACAGTGAGACCCTATACGAGCTTGCCATGGAAAGGAGTAAGAAGGGTTGGATGAAGACAGTAGGAAAGCAGAGAGACGGAAGGGAAGGCATCTTCATGCGCTTATCTGAAGTTCCTACCAATGAATTACATAAGTATCACTATCTTTATCTTTTATGTTATTTTCGTTCATCACCATATATATCTGAGTTTGCCTGACTAAGATTTACAAGATGACCATAGCTTGCTTCAATACTAACAATCTCCGTGGGATCGACCCTTACTCACGTAAGGTTTATTACTTGGACGACCCAGTGCACTTGCTGGTTAGTTGTGCGAAGTTGTGTAATGCCATGGTATTGAGCGCACCAAGTTTTTGGAGCCATTACCAGGGATTATGAGAGTTGTGAAAAAGTATAGTTCACAATTTCGCGCACCAGTCTCCAAAAAATTACAAAAAAAATTATTTATAATCAATCGTATCAAAAACTCATCTATTTTTATGATAATTATAAGAAAAGTGATTGTAACTTTTTAATAATTTGTAGTAGTATAAAAGATGTTTATTTATATTGTGATAGTATAAGGTGAAACCATACAGATATATTTATATTTATTTAACAAAAAAATTATTTATTAGTTTTATGTAAGTTGTAAATCAAGACATTGTAATATTTGATTGTTTTATTAGACTTATTTTAAAATTTTTCTATCAATACTTAATTTGTTATTTTTTTAAATTTAAAATAACAAATCATATTATTTCTTTAATGTGTAAAATTATTTTTATTTTAGGTTCTTTACATATTCAAATTACAACTTTATTATTATATCTATATTTCAGCATATGTTTGAGGGTAATAATCTATTTCTTCTCGGTGAATAACATACTTATGAATAAATAATTTCAATTTTAAAAAGTGATTTTTGATTATTTACTTGCATTTCATCTTTTTATTTTTTATTTAATTGTTTTTAATATTATTTATTTATTTATTCGAAGATTCTCTGCAAAAACTATCAATTTAGTATTTAAATTATGTTCTAATTTTGTTTTTATATTTTTTCAATTCTATCCTATTCAAGAGAAATAACCCAATAAATATCTAACCTTTTTTTCCTCGTTCTTTTTACTATTTCAATTCTTAGAATTTATAATTATTTTTTTACTCTTTTTTATTTTTACGTAATTACTTATTAACTATCCTAATGTTTATACTTATCTTCACATAATATTTTATGTGCCTGTTGATTTATATAAGATTTTTGAATTTTTTAGTTATTTTTAAAGTGTTATTCACTTTTAATAAGTGTAACTAAAATTAATAATTTAATATAAATTAATAAATTATTTTATTTTATTAATTAGAATTATGATGTGATCGTTATTATTTTTTTATTCAATTAATTATAATAATACAAAATTTTTTATTTTTTTGAAATTTTAGAAAATATAAATGTAACGATCTTTGAATTACATGATTTAAGATTCAAAGATCATTTTTAATGCATATTGATTGGAACTAAAAAAAATATTGTAAAAATATTACATAACTAATAAAAAATATGTTGATAATATAAATGCTAATTTAAATAGCCAAAATAAAATAAAATAAATAACAAAAAAATATAAAATTTCACCTTTTGTTTTATGGTACAAAAATAATATATAATAATATAATAAACCGTAATACTTTGATATAAAAAATATAAAATTTTTAAGATAAAATAAAAAGATGTGATATTTTATACATTAAATAATTTAAAAAAATACTCATTATAGAAAAAGTTAAAAATATTTTGACTTAAAAAACTATTTAATAAAATTAAGAGAGCGAAAAAAAAGAGTGTTAAAATTTTTTAACTAATAAAAAAAAGCATTACCATTAACCTATTAAATTTAAGTAATATTAAATAAGAATTAAGAAACAAACCCAAATAATAAATTCAAAAATTTCTTGTTTTTTTATATAATATTTTATTTTAAATAATTACTTTTTATGAATGATATTTAAACGACTGGTTTTAATGGATTTCACTAAGTTTGATCGGGCCAAATACACAGACGGTCCTTGGATCAAATCGAATTGGTCAGACTTAGTTCACCAATTTTTAGTTAAACTGATTAGTCCAATTATAAAATATGATTTCGTATCATATTGGACCTACCCGAAGCATAATCTAAACTTGACTCGAAAATGCCTCTGAATAAAAATAATAAAATCAAATTCGACAAATGTATTCTTTGGGTTGAGTTTTGGGCTAGTCCAAGTCTCACACCCCTACAATTAACAAAGAGGAAAACATACTTTCTACGTTTTTTTGTTTTTTTTGTCTTTCTTTTTAAGCTTTTACTAAAAATGAAACTGAAGATGGGAAAATTAATCAATAATCACATCCTACCAAGTCTTTTACAAAAATTATTAGAGTCCAATTAAGGCAGCAGTCCAAAATTTTAAAATATTTTAAAGTGATTTCTTAATTCAAAATTAACTTAACTTCAGGCATGGCAGAACACCAGCTTCATATGCAGATTAGGAGACGGGAGAAGAAACATTTACTGACGCCAACAGAATAACCACATTGAGTTCATAAACCTTTGACCCTTAAGAATTCAAGATCACCCCACAATGAATTCTAAGGGCATCCTTCACAATCCCAACCCAAACCACCTACATTGTTGTCTTTTTATTTAGCATAGCAAGACAACCATCGCCATAAAAACAAAGCAGCATTTAAGTCTATAACCATCAAATTAAGCATTATCACAACATAACCGCTGCCACAAAGACCTCAAACATCATCATGTCCTAAGATCGCCAAAAGCATTTTCTCGTAGTCTCCGGTGGTGTCCTTGGCGACGGCCTTATCAAGAGGGACGCTGCTCCTCCTCTGATACTCATCTGCTATTATTTTCAAGTCAATCTCGGCCCTGGTAGCCACCACTCTTGTAAGTGCTCCCTCATCGGTTCCACGTTTGTTGATGGCCAAACGAGCAGCCTTCTCGAAGTACCTCTCGCTACGGACCAAGCACTTGACAGTGGATCTCAGTAGAGCCAGGAACTCATCCTTTGGGTCAGCTTTCAGATCCTGCAACAATTTGGCTCATAAATTTCAATAGAATTTAACAATAGGTATCAACTTTTCAGGGAAGAGAAGTTCAGAAATCATATTGATGATTTGGAAGTAATACGAGTTGTGTTATGTACCTTGTTGATATCTTTTCCAAATTCATCTTTATAGTGATTCAAAGTAGCATTTATCTGTGGTTTGCTCCTTGTGGCCAAAATCCTGATAAGTTCATCATCACTGTAAGCTTTCTTGGAAATTTTCTCATGCAGTACTTTTGCCTCAGTTTTTGCTAGAGTCAGGTTCACTTCATCCCCTTCGTAGCGATACGAACTAACCAAAGGCAGTAGGAGCTAGACAAACAAAAGTTAGTTAATTGTGACCTTCTGAAGTGACTTACAAATATAATGTGAACTTTTTCATCCATTATCAAAATAAATTTTAGTTCTTGTTGGAAAACATATGATTCCACATCTTAAGTTACTAGACATGAAGGAGTGCTAAAACATGCCCAGATTTATGCTTGCTGCCGGTGATTAAATTTGTTTAGTAAAATATTCATGAGTCTTGTGAGTAATCTGTTCCTAGAGAAAGTCAATTATTTTTTATAATAGAAGGAAGCTCTCCAAAACATGTCTTGAAAACATGAGGTTTAAACGTCATTTGAGGCTGATCAATATTGCTAAATACCATTTGAGCAATTTTTAATTGGTGAATAAGTGATCAGTACATTGCTACTTAGCTATCTAACGGGAACCAAGAGACTAAATCACAAGTCAATTTTGGAAATACATGATAGTTGATCATTCCATCTTTCAGTACCTTAAAGCGTGATCTATTAACATAACAATTAACAAATGAAGATATCTAAGATGACCAAAAGAAATCAGAGCACTGCACAGTAAACAGGACCCAATAAACAATTAGAGAAATCAACTGCCAATGTCAATATACAACTTAACTAATCCATATAAGTACCACACGCTTCACATTAATGTATGTACAATGTTTTACAACGTACTCATAATTATGATCTAGAACTAGTAGCAGTACCTTACGGAACTCCCCAGTTGTGTGATGAGCAACATCCTCCTCGAGAGACTTCTTATAACGAGCATGATAAGCCTTCCTTGCGAAAAGCAATTGGTCAGAGGACCTGGTACAAGCTATTTCCATCAAAACCTGATTGCTTGAAGTCCATCTTTTGGTTGCTTCGTTCGCCAAAAACGCATCTCGCTCAGCAGGATCAAGTGTCCAAAGAAGTACCAGCCTCTGGAAGAATAATATTCAAAGTGAATCTCAGTTTCAAACAATATCATGTATATATTGTTCCTGTAGCCAAGTTTTGTTATCAGCTTTAATCATCAAACTTGTTACTTCCTCCATTCCCTTTTCCCTGTTAATGTAAAAATCTAGTAGATCTTTGGATTTGAACCTAGAACCAATGTAATTCAAGGCCAGACACATTGATCTAAGGATGTATCAAATTTTCATAGTAACAGACAAAAGGAAATGAAGTGAGTATTATTCATGCTCCCATGATCATATTGATACCTCCTTGACCTGAGAACCCAGGTATTAACTAAAAACTCTGTTCAAATTTCAATCAGCAAACAGACTTAATGAAACCAATTTCTTTTGCCATCTATATTGACACATCCTCAGTCAGATCTACCAGCAACACAAACCAAAAGATTAAAAACAAATGTCTCCATAATTCTATGGTACTGACCTCGAAGTCATTGCTGAGCTCCTTGTCCAAGGCCTTGAGGAGATCTTCTCCATAAGTCTCAAAATAAGTTTCTCGAATCAGCTTCCTCTGAGCAGCATTTCGATGACCCAAGATCGATATGATCAAATCCTCGTTAGTTCCCCATCCTGCAATTACATTTGATCAATTGCAACAATTCATCAGAAAACACATCAAATCATAGTTTGCACAACTGATAAACCGAATTACAAGACTGCATTAAAAAAAAATTAACACACAAACTGAATGATCTTTACAATAATCACATAAGATCAAACTACATAACGTTAAGTTGCTAAGACACAGATCACGTAGAAAAAACGAAGAAATCTCAAGAAGTGCAGAGGATTCATTTTCAAGCATCCAAAATGGTAACAAATCCAATGAAACCTTTACAGTCATCACCGCAGGTGCAACCATAGATCACCATAAACAAATTCAGCAAAAATTGAGGTCCACTCCAGTGAACCCTACTGTGTCTTAAAATCCACCAATAATTGATCTCAAATCAACACTATGATGAAGCCTTTCACAGGATCATCGGATTCATATATCAAATACTTAAATATAAACTGATCTAAGCATATATAAAATAAAAAAATGTTATGCGCACGCAAAAAATTAGCCACTAAATTGTGATGACTGATTAGAAGCCACAGTGAAGTTCACGAAGGATGGTGGTGTGAGAAGAAAAATTAGTGAAGAGTGAAACCCGCGAAGGCCTTGCGGAGCTGCTCGCAGTCATCGGCAACCGGAGGAACAGGTTGAGGAATTCTCAGAGTCGACATTGTTTCAGGGATCAGTAACGCGCTTCTTTCTTTCCTTCCTTCTTTCAATTCTCGGTGACACTCACTCTCAGCTCTCATGTCTACTTAAAGTCAAACGCAGCTGTCCCACATAAAACGCGCCTTGGATCTAACCATTACACGCATCTACACGTAGCATGCAATCATGATTTTCTCGATCGGTTTTCCTTTTTCACAGGAAATTTTAAAAATATATATTTATGAAATAATAAACAAATATCCTTGTCTAGATTCAATGCAGTACATCCACGATGGCAAGCAGATCATGGGTGGATGCCTTGATGGAATCATGGTCCATCGAAGTCACAGTAACATGAAATTATAATTGCTGGATCATTCTAGATTCTACGGACGTAATTTTAATCGATGGCATTCTAGCACATAAATTGTTGTATAATGGAATTTCCATTGTTTTCTTTGGAGTTGAACTCATTATTTTTCCACATCAGCATGCTGCAACAGCACACATGTTAATGTAAAAATTGATTTTTTGTAAAACAAATTTTTAGATTTTCTGCAATTAAAATTCTTAAAGTTTGAGAATTATGGTTTACTTCGTATTAACAAAGTGGCTCATATGAAATATATAAAAAAAGTTTATTCATAATAAAATAATATTTTTAGTAAGACGAAAAATATTTTGTGAAGATTATTTTTATCTATTAGATCCAAACTTATCTAATAAAAAATTTTTACTAAAATTTTTTTATCAGTTTAATTTTACCGAAATATTTTAGAAATATTTTAAAATTGAAATAATATATAATTTCAATAATATCCTTACCAGTATGTTTATGTGATGTATCTAATACAGTAAAAATTAATATTCAAATAATTACTACTTTTTAATCATCATTCTCCAAGAATTAATTTCAGCCACAAATTTTACTTTTATTCTCTTCTATAAATCATTAACCACTACATATTGTGGTGAATTAACCTAAAATAATCATATGATTAGATCACTAAATATTTAACCACATGATCAAAAAATCACTCTCACTCCTCTCTCCCTCACTTTGGCTGAAATTTCCTCTCCTTTTCCACATAATCACATGATTTAATCATGTGTTAAATCATTTATGATGGAAATAAGATCAAATAAGAGAAAGAAACGAATATCACATGCTTTAAATTTCTCTCTGTCTCTCTCTCTTAATAACTGAATTCTATTCTTTCTTTTCTTCATTTATCATAAAGAATTCATTAAGTTAGAATTTAGAAAGAACCAAAAACAAAGAGAAAGAGAGAGAGCTAGAGAGAGCCGAGAGTGTGAGAGAAAAAAAGTAGCATTTTCAAACTAATTTTTTCACCAAATTCTTCACCAAATTTCAAGAACAACACTTTCACTTCACAAGAATAAAAGAATCAAGATCATTTCTCTCTTCATCTTTTTCATTTGTCACTTGAATTCTCATAAGGTTAGTGAAAAATATTCTTTAAATTCTTCTCTTCACTTGACCAAAATCTTTAAGAAAGTTTTATTTTTTCTCTTCATAATTAGCAAGCTACCCTTAGAAGTTTCAAGAAAAACATTTAAGCTAACCAAGATCAAGCTCAAGAGGGTGAGAAATCACTCCATTTTCCTCTCTTGATGGTTAGGATTAGTTAGAAGCCTCATATATTGACAATATGTTCATATTGATGTTTGATGATGTTTTAATGGAGATTTGGTGATGGATGATGATTTTGTTGATGCTTGAATGTTTGATGAATCTTTAAAGTGTGTAAATGATGTTTTTTATGAATTTTGATGGATATGTATTATGACGATGATGGCTTAATCCGGTTGAAAATCTTGGGACTGAAATATGATTTTATAAAAGATCGAAATCAAGAGAAGAATCAATAATATGATATTCATAATAATTAAAAAGAGTAAAAGAAGTAAAAATCTTAAGGAAAGACTATAAAAGAGCATTGATTATGTAAAAGATTTGAAGATCGGAAAAAAAGTGATTAAAAGAGTATAAAAGTTTCATATGATTAAAGTTTTGGTCTATGAAAAATATATGATGCACCAACTTTGGTTAAAATATGATTTAGAGTAAAAAGTGGGCCACAATTATAAAGGTTTAATTATCGGTTGGTCCTATAATTTTACCAAACTTTTAATTAGGTCTTTATAGTTTTTTCTTTTTAATTGGATCCTTGTACCGTTTTTAATTTTGTAATAGATTCATCCTAGTGTAAAAAATGTTATAGTTAACTGAATATTTCTCTGCAAATCAAAGATATCAATAATTAAGAATATAATTAGATCTTTGATAATGTATTTTCTAAGAGAAATATTCTGTTAATTTTAACGTTTTTGATGTAAAAAGAATCTAATTACAAAACTAAAAGTAATGTAGGGACTCAATTAAAAAGAAAAAAAAGTATAAGGACCTAATTATAAATTTAGTAAAATTATAGGTATCAACAGAATAATTAAACTAATTATAAATAATAAAAGACTAGCCTTAAAAGCATGAAAATAAAAGAATTAGGAAAAAATATAATTATATAAAATATTTGGATAAAAAATATAATTAAGATGAAGTTTCAGACACAAATAATAATATTAGTAAAGTCTATAGATAAAAGTGTAAATATAATAAAATAACAGGAATCAAATATTGGGGTAAAATAGTAATTTAAGCTAATAAGAATAAAAGTGTCACTAAAAAAATATTTTAGGGTAAAATAGTAAAGTAAAAAGACATAAGGGATAAATTGATATTTTTGATAAAAGATGATATTAAAAATGATTAGTTATGTAAACTAAGGGTAAAAGTGTCATTATAGTAAAAAGATAAGGTTAAAATGAGTAGTTAAGTGACTTAAGGGTAAAATGAGTATTTTGGTAATATATATAGAGTTAAACAAGTAAAAGTAGAAACAATAAAGGTAAAATTTTTATTAACGCAAAAGTATGAGTCCAATATGATAAAATTTAAGATAAAAAGGTAAAATAATCATTAGAAAAAAGAATCAGGATAAGTTTGTAACTTAAGAAATATTAAAGGCAAAACAGTCATTTAGGTAAATGTTAAGGAAAAATTAGTAACTTACAAAATAAAAAGGGTGAAATAGTAATTTAATAAAAAGATAAAGTTAGATTGGTAAATTTTTAAATTTAGGAACAAATTGATCACTCTCGCAAGATATAAGGTTAAAATAGATAAGTAAGAACATTAGGAGTAAAATAGACATCATTGAAAATTGTAGGGATAATTTAGTAAAAGTTGAGTAATGAAAGATAAAATGATCATATCATAAAATACTAAAGATAAAAAGAGAAATTATGAAAAAAAGAAACATAATACAAATATTTCACTAACATAATAAAATTTTTGCAAACGTCTAATAATCGTAGATAATTTATAACTAAAAGAGGGATATATATGTAAATAATGATCAATCATTATATTACAAAGATAAAGAAATTAAGGAGCATAAAAGTTTTTAAGAAAAGATATAAGGACAAAGTACTAAATAACATAAAAGACACGTATGAAGAATGTACGATTAGACACGTATGTAGAATGTATATAGTTGGAGAAATCATATTCAGGCTCCGTCCTTGGTAATGTTGGGTGCGGGTAATCAACCAATGTGTGAGTTTATGGCCTGCTTAAGACAGACATGCATCATATTATTTATAGCATTTTCTCTGTGTTTGCATACTTTGCATTTTCTCTGTGACCTGTGATTTGTTTGTTCTCAGTTTCTATGCTCTATGTGTATTATTTGCTGGTTCTCTATTTTTTCTGAGTTCTATAATAAGTCTATCTTTATTCCCTATTACTGTTATTAGGTATTGAGGTAGATTAGAAAAGAACTAATAGAAAGCTGGAACCATGATTAACAATCAGATAATTGACAATGCACTTAGGCAAAATCCCACCAACTCTTACGACAATCTTAAAATGTTAGAACCGTTCCCTAGGATCGATATACAATTGTTCTCACCCCCTTCCCTCCCCTTTTCTATAGATGAATCCTCTGGGAATGATCGTCGCGGCGGGAGTTCTGTTTGTCGAGATGCCATATGTGTTTGCTTACAAGGACACCATGATGGAGGACGCTATTGTCTGGGGAGAGTCGGGTTCGCGAATGTATATATTCTTCGACCGCCTTTTCACGGATCTGCTGTTTAGTCTGGTGTTCAACCCAGATCAGCCATAATATTTTTAGCTTCTCACTTAAATCCTGAACGTTTGCATCATGTTTTTCCTCCATAGTATTATCATGAGGAGTTTCATCCAGCATGATCACATATTGGCCCTCAGCCAAAGGTAGCACCAGAGCCTCAACCCGATCCCATACCAGATGATCTACTAGCAGCTCAGTTTGACCCTTTGAGAGAGGCACTCGCTCTAGTGAAGACTGGTGGATTCATTGATAGTTCATTTGAGGAGGAGGATCCTGAGGAGGACTTAGCTTGTGAATCTTAGATAGTAGCGGATGAGGGCTCTGATTCTCCTCTAAGTGGTGGAGCTACAGAAGATAGGTTGGGGATTGTTCGTGATGACTCCGATACGAGGGTGGTTAACTGGTGACTCTTGATCTAAATGACAGTGATGCGATATCCTACTGACAAGTACTAGATTATGATTTTCTCTTCTTACAGTATTTTCTAAGGGATAGAATTTTACTATTTTTATATTAGTCTAGATACTAGACTAGGGCCTCCAGTGTGGGCCAGGTTCTGGAAAGTCATATGTATAATATGTATGTATAGATATGTATATATAATTATAATTATAAGTATATTACATACTAATTTTTGAACTGTGTTCTGGGTTGAGTATATGGTATAATTTTTTATGCTATCTTTTGATATATGAACTGAGCCCTAAGATATTATATGATAGTTGCTTTATTGTATATTATGGCATGTGATTGTATAGTTTCATTTTAAATTAATCTTTAATTAAAGAAGCTAAACTTATAAAAACGCAGCTAACTCAACGCGACCACGATAGCATGAGAGGCTCATATCTATATACATAATATAGAGTCTAGAGTCCTTTAGATTGACTGAATAGTAACGCCTAACGATTGGCAGTTGTCCATACGTGCTGAGAGTTGGGATGATATAGTTAACACTATTGATTATATTTGAACTAACATGGATTTACGTTTCTAAATGTAAGGAGTCAAATTTGTCATTTTATAAGGTCTTGGACTTAATTGGCGCGAGTTAGGAATTTTAAGGACCGTTTGAAGCATTACCTTAAGATATATTTGAGCATTTAAATAAAAAGTAACTTACAATAATTAATTAAACTATAATTACAATCTCTCCTTTTTCTGATCTAAAGTTAAGTTTGAATTTTAATGAGTAAAACCTCATCCTGACTTCTAACAATTTTTATAAGTAACAACCCACATCCTAACAAAGTCAAAATATCATTTCAATGACCGTCATCCATATGTTTTGTTAGATATCTAAGCCCCTTTATTAAATTCTCTGTAAAATGATAATGACATAATTCTAGCTATACGGTTAGTTGTATACATGTTACTGTACAATTTAGTTAGGACATATAGTCTCTTACTGAGTTATCAAAATGACTCCATTCCCTTATTAATATCAATTCTTCAGATTGACAAGAGAAATTGAACTTCTAAACAAAAAATAAAAATAAAAAAAAACTTACCCTAAATGATTATACTTAAAGGCTAAATAACATACGAAATAAGTACATAATAACTTTGACTTCAGTCATTTTTTTTATCCCATATTTTTCAACTTTTCTCAAAGATGACTAATTTATTTACCCAAACTAAGTATTATACGAATAATAAAATTTCTCATCCAAAAAATATTTTTTTCATTTGATTTATTAATTATTAAGATGAATTTTTCTTTATTTCTTTAAGGAAAAAGATAACAAAAGATAAAAATAAGGGAGAAAATGCTATTCAAGGGTCAATACTAAAAGTTATAGTAATGTGGAGACAAATTAAAGTTAGAGGTGGTAAACGGGCCGAAACCCACCGAACCAGCTCGCATAACTTGCCAGAAAGGGCGAGTCGGGCTAGAAATTTGAGATCACAATAAAAAAAATTTCCTAACTCGCATTGCCTAATCCATGGGCTTTGGCTGGTTTCGGCAGAGCAGGTCGGGCTTATCCCGCGAGCCTGCAATTCCTTTTTTTCTAAGTTATAACTTGGACATTGTTTGCTTGATTAGAGACTTGGATAATGTCTATTTTGGTTTGGACAATATTTGTTGGATTATTTTGTTACAAAATACATGGTTGATGATTATATTTATTAGAAATTTAAAATTATAAAGACTTTGTTGTTTGTGAATTTAGAAATTATTGGGTTATCAAAATGTTTGTGAAATTGTATGTAGAAAAAAAAAAGAAGAAATTGGTGGGCTTAGCCCGTCAAACCACTAACCCGCCATTAGGCATGGCGGGATAGAGATTCGAGACTACCTCACTAGGTGGGTCGGGCCGGGCTAGCCTGCCAACGAGTGGACTTTTGATGTGGCGGGGCAAACTAGCCTGCTTGCTACCCCTAATTAGAACTTGGTCCTTCTATTTTGGCTGGTCTTTATAATTTTTTTTCATCTTATTGCTCTCAAAATAACCACATTTTTATCACTATAGCGAGAATGCAAGTTCCTAATTGATGGCAACACATGCAATGGAGGAACTTTCCACAGGACCATAATGATACACCACTATTTTATGATATATTTTGGACTGAATTGAGTGGATTTTGTCAACTACTCTCACAATTATTCATGTAAATTGCATGTTTTTAGGTTTCCTTCCCAATTTTGTGCTATGATTGAAAACATACCTCATAGGCCTTAAAATTGTTAATTTTAATTCTCATTTATTACCATTCGATGCCGTGATGTGTTTGTTAAGTGTTTTCAGGTTTATAGGGCATGAATGGCTTAAAGGATGAAGATGAGGCATGTTAAAGTGGAAGGAACATAAAAAGTTAAAGACTTGAGAAGCAGGAGTGACGCGCGCGCATGGTTGAGGCGTTTGCGTGATCGAGCCATCCTTCCAACAACGCGCACGCATGGCTGACGTGTGCGCGTGACCAGGAGCGTTGTTCAGTGACGCATACGCGTGACCAGCGCAAAAGTTCAGACAACGCGTACGCAAGGTTGACGCGTACGCATGACAGGGCATCACGTGCTGCATTAAACAAAAGATGCTGGGGGCGATTTCTGGGCAATTTTTAGCCCAGTTTTAAGCCCGAGAACGCAGACTAGAGGCAGGGATGGAGCTGAGACTAGACACACTTCACTTTTCACTTTAGTTTTTTATTAGTTTTGAATTCTAGTGAGAGAAACTCCTACTTCTCTCTAGGATTTTGGTATTCTTATTTTTATTTCAAATTGGATCTTGAGAGAGTTGCTGCTACCTTCATTCTTCATCATTTTATTTCTAGTTTCTTCTTTAATTCTCATAATACTTTTTTCCATTTGGTTATTGAATTCATGTCTGGATCTTGTTACTCTTGAATTTTATTAATCCATTGAATTATTTTTATGTTTATTTTTATTGCTTGTTAGATCATTATTTATTATTGTTAGTGCTAATTTTGATTTAATTAATTTCTCATAATTATCATGTCTTTTATTTACACCCACCATGTGTTTGTGGAAATGGTATTCATGATAATGGAGTAAATTTCCCAACTTGGGTGGGGGTTGAGTAATTGGAACCCGTTGAGTTGTTATACCCAAGTATTAATCTATAATTGAAAATTGATGGCTAGCTCAAATCTCACCAACTCTAGTCCTTCCCCATTAAGTGACTAGGACTTGTGAGCTAGAGTTAGTGACGCACACTTGACTTTCCTTCAATTGCTAGATGATAATTAAGTGGGAGCAATGAACCTTTATCACTTGGGAAAGACAACAAGGATAGAAATTTCAATCCTCTCCCCTAACCAAGACCTTTTATTTTGATTAATTATCAACTCTTGCTAGTTATCCATTGCTTTAATTTCTAGCTATTTATTTTTTTGTGTCAATTCTTAGGGAAACGACCCGGGATTCTACTCCCGGTTATTTATTATTGATTGTGACACATTCGAAATTGATAGTTAAAATTTCGTCGGTTACGGTTGTACTTGCAACGTTGTTTTAGAAAATACTTTTCATAAATTCTTAACTGGCATTTATCCGCCCATCAATTTTTTGCGCCGTTGCCAGAGAGTTGCATATGTGTGCTAAGTTATTGGTTGGTGTAAATATATTTATATTTACATAATTGCATCTTTTATTTATGTGCTTTTTGTTTATTAGTAGTATTTATTATTTTTTTCTTAGTATATTTTATTGCCATGAGCTCTATGTTTCTTTTATTGAATGACGCGTTCATTACCGGATCCGAGCCTAGCCCCATTTGATATGAAAATTGAGAAAACCATTTCATATATTAGGCGAGTTCGGCGTCGGTTAGCCTCCGAGGGTGGTGAAGGGGTTTCGCCCAATTCACCTATCTTACCCGAGGTTGAGTCTAAAGCGTCATTTGAGGATGAAACTAACTCCTCTCCTACTAAATTTATTGACGTCTCTTCTATTGATTTGGGTGCAAATACTATGGCCGCTCCTAGAAGGATCACTCTCAAGGAAGCGGGAGCTCCGGATTTTACTCTTCAACCATTTCAAGTGCGTCATCCGAATTTGACTGCCGATTTTGAACTGAAGACCACATTGATCAATCTAATTCCTAAATTCCGTAGTTTACCCGCTCAAAAGCCCATCAAGCACCTTAGAGACTTTCAAACAGCATGTTTAACTACTAGGTGACATAGTGCGGATGAGGTTGCCATTTGGTTATATGCCTTCCCATTTTCTCTTGAGGGAAGGGCAAAGTAGTGGTTCTACACTCAACCTGAAGCTGTTGTTACTAATTGGGATTTTCTTAGAAGGGAATTCTTGGACAAATTTTTTCCACCGGAGGTTACAATAGATTGAGGAAGAAAATTTCTTGCGTCATTCAAGGTGAATCAGAGACTCTCTATGAGTACGGAAACGCTTTAGGAATCTCCTTGATTCGTGCCCCCATCACATGATTAATCAGTTGGTGTAATTAGTTACTTTTGCCAAGGCATGAAGCCTCAAGATAAAACCTTCTTGGATGCCGCAAGTCATGGCTCTTTGACAAAGTACAAGACGGCGGCGGAAGCGTGGCAACTTATCACCGATTTAGCCAAGTCTACCTAACATGCAAGGAAAAGGAATAATCATCCCAAGGCTATTGCGAAAGTTGCTTCTAGTAATGAGACCGCCGCTCTCATCAAGAATTTGGGAGAGATGACCAATATACTCAAGAAACTCCAACTCAATCAACAAAAACCTCCACCCCGTCCACAACAACAATGTCAACAGTTAGTCCCTCAGAGAGTATGTGGAATTTGTGCTTGCTATTCTCACTGTACTGATGAATGTCTACAACTCCAAGAGGACAACACCTTGGCGGCTACCAATGCTTATTACAACCGTCTGAATCAAGGGTACTATCAATATGGCGGTAACTACAATCAAGGTGGTAACTACAATCAAGGTTGGCAAGACAATCCCAACCAAGGATGGAGAGAAAACTACAACTAAGGAGAAAGAGACAACGGTGGAAACCAAAGGTGGAATAATAACTACCAACAAAATTGGTATCAACAAAACCCTCCTTACCAACAACAAAATCAAGGCCAAAGATACCAACCACCTCACCAAAGGCAAGCTCAAGCACCTCAACTCAACCAACCACAAGTTTCCCAAATTACCTACCCTCATTCTTCCTCCAACCAAGATGAAATACTCCGTTCTATTCTTCAAGGACAAAACAAGCTTCAAACTTTACTTACTTCTAGCCTCACCGGTTTTACCTCCACTCTCCAAGCTCTTATATCCCGTATGAAATCACCCTCTACCTCCAATACTCAACCTTCAAGCTCTATTGCACTTTCCTTTCAACCTTTACCAAATTCCAAGGGTGAAATCAATGCCATCACTTTAAGGTCTGGCACATTGCAAGAGAAGAGTCCCGAAGAGCCAAGCTCAAGACAAGCCACTCAGGATGAAGATGTTGTTGAAGTAGAAGATGTGGAAGACGAGAATGAAGTACAAGAGGCGGTTGAAGAAGAAGTTGCTCCACCAAGGGATGGAGTTTCTAAGGAATACAATGTTTTAAAAGAGGCCATTCCCATTCCTTTTCCACACCTAGCTAGAAGGACTAAAAAGGAATTGGAGCTAGATCCCAAGATGGTGGATATATTCAAAAAGGTTGAGGTAACTATTTCCCTTTTTGATGCTATTCGTCAAGTTCCTAAGTATGCTAAGTTTCTAAAGGATTTGTGCATGAATAAGGAAAAGATTTATGATTTAGAAACTATTCCTTTGGGTAGCTCAATTTCTACTCTGATGGGTGCTATATCGGAGAAATATGATGATCCCGATCCTTGTATGGTTACTTGCACTATAGGTGGTATGCAGTTTGTTGACTGCATGTGTGACTTAGGCGCTTGTGTCAACATTATGCCTTTATCTGTATATGATGCATTGAAGCTTCCACCATTGAAAAGGTCAGCAGCCCGTTTTATTTTGGCAGATAAAAGCATAATTTCTGTGGTTGGCATTGCGGAAGACGTCTTGGTGAGCATTAAGGGGTTGATTTTTCCTATTGATTTCTACATTCCTGAGATGTCCCTAATGACTCTGGAAGAGCATCATCTATCTTGCTTGGGAGGCTGTTCTTGAAGACTTCTCGGTTTAAATTGGATGCCTTCTCGGGTACCTACTCCTTTGAGATTGATGGAAGAGCAGTGAATTTCAACTTTGATGAAGCTATGAAGCATCCATCAGAAGACCACTCTCTTTTTTGGTGTGATATGATTGATGAAATTATGACCGAAGTCCACCAGGAGACAGTTGATGAGAAGAACATGGTTCAAGGTGCAAGTGTGGGAAAACCCCATGAATATGATAAAGACACCTTGCCACCTCTAGTGGTTCTGGATGATCAAGTGCCAAGCCATGAGCTGAACATGGAGTTGAAGCCCCTTCCACCTCACCCCAAGTATGCTTATCTTGAAGAAAATCAAAAGCTCCCAGTGATCATTGCAAAGGAGCTTACTTCCCAACAAGAGGAGCAACTGCTTAATGTACTGAGAATAAACAAGAAAGCTATTGGGTGGAGTTTGGCAGATATAGTTGGTATAAGCCCTCAAGTTTGTGAGTACCGCATTTTTCTAGAGGAGGGAGCCAAGCCTATCCGTCAACCTCAAAGGCAATTAAATCCCACAATTCTAGAAGTTGTAGAGAAAGAAGTGACCCGACTACTTGAAGCCGATATTATCTATCTGATCTCGAATTTTAGCCCAGTACAAGTGGTTCCGAAGAAGTCCGGCGTCACAATAATAAAGAATGAGAATGGGGAACTCATGGCTACAAGGGTGCAGAATTCCTGGAGAGTGTGCATCGACTACAGACACTTGAACTTGGCCACTCGTAAGGATCACTATCCACTATCTTTTATCGATCAAATACTTGATTGCCTGTAAGGTAAATCACATTATTGCTTTTTAGATGGTTATATTGGTTATTTTCAAATCCATATTGCTCCAGAAGATCAGGAGAAAACAACTTTTGACTTGAGTGAAGACTGCATGGAAGCATTTGACAAGCTGAAGGATTGCCTTAACCCAAGCTCCTATTGTGAGAGGCCCTGACTGGAGTAGGCCGTTCGAGATTATGTGTGACGCATCTAACTATGGGTAGGAGCAGCGCTGGCTCAGTGCGAAGGTAAGGATCCCTATATTATAGCTTATGCTTCTAAAACTTTAGATGATGCCCAGTCTAACTATACTACCACTGAAAAGGAACTTTTAGCAATTGTTTTTGCCTTGGATAAATTTCGGGCTTATTTACTTGGAACAAAATTAATTATCCCGACCTCTCTTGAGGCATCATATTAATCTTATTAGATTACTTAAATATATGTCAATGACTCCATATCAACTAAAAACAAGACAAAAAAATATATTTAGACCATGCGGCGTTGACATACTTGCTAGCTAAGAAAGAGTCAAAGCCGAGGTTAATCCGTTGGATATTGCTATTGCAAGAATTTGATTTAGAAATCAAAGATAGGAGTGGTTGCCAAAATTTAGTGGCAAACCACTTGAGTCGCCTAGACCATATTAAAAGTGACTCCACTCCTATCAATGATGCAGTTCCACTTGATAGCTTGCAAGCAATATCTGAGGTGGTTCCTTGGTATACACCCCTAGCTAATTATTTGGTTAGTCGCACCTTTCCTCCAAATTTTTCTAAACATCAAAAGGACAAGCTCAAGAGCGAGTCCAAGTACTACATATAGGATGACCCATATTTGTGAAGATGTGGTGCTGACCAAATAATTAGAAGGTGTGTTCCACAATCCGAAATTCAGTCTATTTTAGAGGCATGCCACTCTTTTGAGAATAGTGGACACTTTGGTCCTCAAAGAACTGCAAGAAAAATTTTGGACTGCAGATTTTGGTGGCCCACACTTTTTAAGGATGCTAATCTTTTCTATGACTCTTGCCACCAATGCCAAAGGTTTGGAAACATATCCAAGAGGGATGAGATACCCCCAACAACTCATGTTGTTTGGTAAAATTTTTTATGTTTGGGATATTGACTTCATGGGTCCATTTCCAAACTTGAATTGTTTCTTATATATTCGGTTAGCTGTTGATTATGTTTCTAAGTGGTGGAAGCAATTCCTACCCGTACTAATGATGCTAACGTGGTTGTTTCTTTTGTTAGGAATAATATTATTGGCCGCTTTAGATCACCACGTGCAATCATGAGTGATCAAGGCTTTCACTTTTGTAACAAAAGAATGACAAGTTTGATGAAGAAACATGGCATCATTCACAAGGTGACAACGGCTTACCATCCCCAAACAAATGGACAGGCCGAGGTGTCTAATAGAGAGATCAAGCGCATACTAAAGAAGACTGTGAAACCTCATCGGAGGGATTGGAGTACCAGACTTGGAGATGCACTATGGGCTTACCGGACAGCTTACAAGACACCAATCGGCATGAGTCCATTCTATCTATTCTATGGAAAGGCTTGTCACCTTCCGGTAAAGGTGGAACACAAGGTTTACTGGGCTATGAAGGAATGCAACTCAGGATTGGGAGGAGCCAAAATTGAAAGAAAATTACAGCTGGAAGAATTGGAGTGCATTCAGCTAGAGGCTTATGAGAACTCAAGGCTCTACAAAGAAAAGGTGAAGGCGGTACATGATCAGAACATCAAGAGAAGAGAGTTTAGAGTTGGGGATCAATTCCTTCTCTATAACTCAAGGTTGAGCTAATGCCAGGCACATTGAGGTCAAAGTGGGATGGACCCTATGTGGTAGAGAAGGTTGAACCGTATAGAGTTGTCCACCTAAGTCACCCCTCAAGCCTTACCTTCTTCAAAGTCAATAGATACCATTTAAAGCTTTATCATGGTGCAAAAGTGAAAAACAACAAGGAGTTGGAGATCTTCCTCTTGAAGGACCCAGCCAAAGAAGAGGACTGAGTTTATAGACCGTCCAACTTAAGGACATTAAAGAAAAGTGTTAGGTGGGAGGCAACCCACCATAGTATGATATTCCTTTTTATTAGTTCTATTTTATTTATTTGCTTATCTTTGTTTCATTGGGTGTCTGTGTTAATTTTCAAATCTGCATGTTTACCTTCATTTTGAGTTATTTTTATAATTTCATATAAAAAACGGGCGCTAGTCACGCATACGCGTCAACGCCCAATTTTCCTTTTGTGCTGAATTCGTGCTGGGACCATGCCACAACACGACCTAGATAGAATGTTGTGCCAGCCTCATGCTGGAGGGGTGCTAGGCGCGCGGCGCTGCCCACGCGCATGCATGGCCGACGCATACGCATCGCCCCATCCCCAAAATTTGTGCTTTCGTGATGGTGACACTGTGCGCTCGCATGGCTCGAACAGAATGTTGTGCCGAGACCATGCAAGTACCGCGATAAACGTGCAACTCACCTTCACGCGTACGCGTGAATGACGCGTGTGCATCACCTTCACAATCCATGCGTACGCATGGCCGACGCTTACGCGTCACTATCCATTTTTAAACTCCAAACACGTAGACCTAGTTCTACGCCGTCCCCCCTTCTTTTGTTTCCTTTCTTTTCTCCCCCCTTCCTTCTTTGTTCTTTCTTCTTCCCTTCTCACTATTCCTCCCCCCTTTTCCGGCGGACCTCCACCAGCGACCACCGTTCTCTGGCATTCTTTTTGTCTTTTCTCTATTATCCCTCTTCTTTCGTCCTCCCTATTTTTTTTCTTACTTCCACTTACCACTACTTCTTCTTGCATTTAAGGTTTCACTCCTCCCTCATTATCTTCTCTATTTTCCTTTAATTTAGTTACATCTCATCACTTTGTTTTCTTTTTGTTGCACTTTATGTTCTTATTTCTTGCTTAGTCTTGGCTCTTTTCTTTTCAATTTATTATATGTTTGTAATTAGAACAGAGTAAAGAGACAAAGAAAGAAGAGCAGAAAAACACATGAACTGATAGTTTGTTCGGGAAGTACCCACGAACTGAATGATCATTGATCTCTGGAAAACCTATAAATTTTTATTTATTTTAAATATGGAAAAAATTCACGAATTGATAATCATTGATTACGGGAATAACCCACTAACTGTTGTATGTTGATCTCGGGTATAACCTACGAACTGAGGATCGTTGTTTGCTGTGTATTGATCTTGGGTATAACCCACGAACTGAGGATCGCTATGTTGTTGTGTATTGATCTCGGGGAAACCCACGAACTGAGGAGCTCTGTTTTTTTGTATGTTGATCTCGGGGAAACCCACGAATTGAGGATCTCTATTTTGTTTGTGTGTTGATCTCGGGAACGCCCACGAACTGAGGATCACTGTTTCCCTTTGTGCGTATATTATGGGGTCGAGCTTTGCGACGACTACCGGTAGTCACAAAGGAGTGGTATTCTTACCACCGACACGTATGCACTAAGGACACAAAGGGAAACCATATCTGGGACTTGTTCCTAGGTAATGTCGGGATGCAGGGTGTAAACCGACACATGAGCTCATGGCCTGCATAGGACATACATGCATTATACTTGGTTGTGCATTTCCTCTGTTATGATTGTTGAATGAATGTATGCTTTGTTTGTTTGTATTCTATTCTTTGTATTTGTGTTTTATTTTCTTGTATTCTTTTATTTGTGTTCTGCTTTCTGTTTTCTCTATGTTCTCTATTTATCTGTATCTTCTGTTTACTACTTCTCGATATTTTGCTATTCATCTGCTAAACAACACAGAATTAATGAACTTAACTAATAATTAACCACGACCCTACTAAGAACTCCCCAGTTCTTACCCCTTCTCTCTCTCTTCCCCCTTCAGATGGAAGCAAGAGTACCATTTTCTAGCTTGTTGATGATCATTTCGCAAAGAGGATTCCGCTCTAGGTAGTCTCCCGAGTCTAGAATGAACTCCGTTATCTGTTTATATGTATATTCTGTGATACCAGCCGAGATCTATACCCCGTTTATCTATGAACTTTAACCTAAGTTTTTCGTACGACGTTGCTGTTATGCGGCCACTCAATAAAGTACCAGTGGTATACTCTAAGATGATGTATGATCGTGCAGAGGAGTAGTAGAAGATGTTCCACCTTTTGATGACGTTCCACCTGACTTGAGTTTTGAAGACCTAGAACGTACTTTCTCTCGCTTTAGTAGTTTAAAGGGACTAGGTGAGTATAGAGTCTAGACTAGCCTGGGCGCCAGCTTAGGGACTTCTTGAACAGGTCAGGGCCTGGGATGTTGTATGTATATATATGTATATAGTTATTATCTAGCTATATCTAAAGGCGTTCTAACTAAAAGGCTATACTGTAATAAAGCCTGGATCACGGAATGTTATCAACTACTTGAGATATATTTATGTGTGGTTGTTTATAACTGTTTTATCTGTTATCAGTTGTGAATTGATTATGAATGATTCTGTTTATTAATCCAAACATTTTCAAAAAAAACCTCAAAAAAATAACTACGCCTTTAACAACGAATTAGGCTCATATAATAAATAATAGATAATAATTAGAAAGACAAGTTGGTAGCGCTCAGTTTCTAGTATGATCATGACGTGCCAGAAATTGGGTTGTTACACCTATGGTATGTGGGGTCCTGCTTCCGAACACACGTCAGGGCGGGCATCGTGTGACAGTTGTTTTATCTAGCCGCATGAGAGATTCGAGATTGTTAACGAGTACAATCCTAGTGCATCTGCTCTGGCAGAGACAGGTTGGTCGGCCACTTCGGCAGAGGCAGGTGGGTCGTGTAACGACCCAATTCCCAGTACATCATGATCATACTGAAAATTGAGTGTCACCAACTTGCTTACCCAAATCTTTAACTATTTACTATTAAGCCTATAATCGTATTAGCGTATTATTGCACTTTTGAGAAAACTTTTACTTTATAAAAGGTTTGCGAGGGCAGCTGATAAATCCCATTTTTAGGGTTTATATTGTGCTTAATTTAATGGATTTTATCCGTTATTCTCACACTTATTCATAGAAATCGCATGTTTTACATTTTTCTTCCTAATTTTGTGCTATGATTGAAAACATGCTTCTTTGGCCCTAAATTTGCTAATTTTAATCCTCTCTTATTACCATTCGATGCCTTGATATGTGTGTTAAGTGATTTCAGGGTTTATAGGGCAGGAATGGTTTAAAGGAAGGAAAGAAAGCATGCAAAAGTGGAAGGAATACAAGAAATTGAAGGAATTGCTAAGTTGTCAATCCTGACCTCTTCGTACTAAATCGATCATAACTTGAGCTATAGAAGTCCGAATGAGGCGGTTTCAGTTGCGTTGGAAATATAACATCTAGGGCTTCAAAATGATATGCAATTTGCCATAGTTGCCATGCAGTTAAGCGACGCGCACGCATGGATCACGCGTACGCGTGACCTTGCAAAATTTCAGCGACGTGTACGCGTCGCCCACGCGTACGCTTCCTTGCAAAATTTTAGCGATGCATACGCGTCGCCCACGTGTACGCGTGACAGAGCCACATACTGCACGTATCAGAAATCGCTGGGGGCAATTTCTGGGTTGTTTTTTGCTCAGTTTTTAGCCCGAAAATAGAGATTGAAGGCTGGGAGTGGAGCAGAATGGGAGGCATCCAATCATTCAGTAGATAATTAAACATACACAAGCCATAATGAGGAATCAAGTAAAGCATACACATGGCCAACATTATATGTGAATATAACTTATATCATAGATGACACATACATATAAAGGTACTGTCATATATATCACAAGTTTGCGTACAACCCTTCACATTCCACTACTATGTACAAAATCAACACTTTGGGCACTGGTTCATATAGGAAGCCCCTAAGCTAGCGCCTGAAACTAGCCTAGTCAACTATGTACATCCTACTCTCTCAGTGAATCTAATCAAAAGTGAGAGACTAACACAAAAGCTAGGGTAACACAAAAAACTATTAAAAGGCACAACCTCAGCTCCCAGGCATCAACTATCATCGTCAGAGAAAATCACAACCACGTCAGAATACTCCTCAGGATCCTCATCCTCATCATAAAAAATCTCAATAATCTCTGGAGGGGCACTGGCGCTCATACTACTGGTCTGACCAACACTCCTCGATCCACTAATGGAGGCAGTGAGCGGCTCCTCAGAAGATGGCTCAGATGAAAATACTGAGATCTGCTCTACAGGAATATCATCCCCGGTACAGGCTTTGGTATATGCTCATCCATAGGCTCAGGCTCAGGGTCCACTTGATTTGCAGGTTGATCGGGATGCTGATGAGGTACCGGCCCATCATGGAACGGGTGAAATGGAGCATCCGGGTGAAGCCACTACAATAGGAACTCATAAGGCATATCGGGGTTGAAGTGCGGAGTGTTAATCGGATGACGGAAGGGGTGGTCGCGCAGAATGTATATACGAGTCCTAATCTCTGCAGCTACTACGTAAAACATATGCTGTACAATATCCTCACATATATAAGGAGGGTCCATCTCGTAAAACAGGACTCCGATCTCCATCTGAAGGAGAGGAAGAAAAGGGATAAGAACTGGGAGGTTCTTAGTAAGGTCGGGGGTAGTTAGTCAAGTCAGGATTATCACAGTTCAATTAATTCACAACGAAAAATACAAATGTCACGGAGAAGTATCTAATCACCACAATTCAGAATAACATTAAGGAATGCATAAACACAAGAAGACAATCACAAACAATTTCATCGTATCAAGTAAAATGCAAATGCGTAATAAAGATGATGCATGTCTAGTCCTATCGCAGGTAATGAGCTCATTTGTCGGTTTCGACCCGCACCTGACGCAGTCCGACTCGCAAGTCAGATAAGCATTCCAGTGGCAGAACCTCTGCAAGGTTTTAACCTCTTGCAGGCACTGATTCTCCAGCTAAAGTATGCCGAACATGACCTCTGCAAGTACTTGCAGGCAATGATTCTCCAGCTAAAGCATGTGACCCTTTCTCCTGGAAGCCACTACATATACACGGGCTTCCCCACACAATCATTCACCTATAAAGCCCATGGCTTAACATTTTCATATCAGCACTATAACTATTTTCTTTACGTCACCCTCTCATGACTTTTTATCATTTCATAATCACACGTGCCGATTTATCTTCTCTTTTTCTTTAAAACCAAAACCAACCCCCCTTTCATCCTTAAAACTAATTCTTTAACTTTTTCCAAGACATTGCAAAACTAAATCATTCAATAAAATTTCAATTACTTTTAAAGTTCACTAAAACTCCCCCAAATGAAATCCTTAAGTCAAATTAAAAACATAAGCCCTTTTTGTATTTAAATCAAGCTCAAAATATAATACTTTTCTAAAATAATTTAAAATCGTAAAATAATTCTTTTCTAAATAAGTCGAACTCAAAATATATATACTTTTCTTAAATGAATTAAATCTGACTTATAACTATTTTCTTAACAAATCAAAAATCAAATAATACAATTTCTCAAATCCAATCTTTTTCTTCTAAATAAAATTTCAAATAAAATCTTAAGTTTTATAACAAAATTTTGGCAACATCTCCTCTAAAACCCGGACTTTGCCACACTTCTTGAGTTCCATCCAAACCACTTTCCACACTCTTTTCAAATCATTTCCAATAAATCAAACTGACAAATTCCAACATTCTCAAATTATCCTATCATAATCCAGAAATAAAATTCATCAGAATAACTCAGTTCCTAGCTGCACGTAAACCTTCCGAACCTCAAACTTATCACAAATATCAATATATCACAAAAATTCAATATAAATTCAGTCAAATTCAATCGACAAGTAATTTCGACATCAATTCACTTATCCAATACCAATTTAACCGGTGAAAAATTACCAAAACCCCTACATTTGTATGAAATAAAACACTTGAAGTTCCAGAGAAGCCTTTTGACCGAGCTGTCGAAGGAAAAAACGTTAGAAATCATCTGTGCCTCCTAGAACTCCAATTGACCGAATCCAAGAAAAACGGAAGTTACGTCTCTGATGAGCGGATAATTTATACGCTTTTTGGCATTGTTTTTAGGTAGTTTTTAGTAAGTTCAAGCTACTTTTAGGGATGTTTTCATTAGTTTTTATGTTAAATTCACATTTCTGGACTTTACTATGAGTTTGTGTGTTTTTCTGTAATTTCAGGTAATTTCTGGCTGAAATTGAGGGACTTGAGCAAAACTCTGAAAAAGGCTGACAAAAGGACTGCTGATGCTGTTGGAATCTGACCTCCCTGCACTCGAAATGGATTTTCTGGAGCTACAGAACTCCAAATGGCGCGCTCTTAACGGCTTTGGAAAGTAGACATCCAGAGCTTTCCAGCAATATATAATAGTCCATACTTTATTTGGAAATTGACGACGTAACGTGGCGTTGAACGCCAAGTACATGCTGCTGTCTGGAGTTAAACGCCAGAAAAACGTCATGATCCGGAGTTGAACGACCAAAACACGTCATAACTCGGAGTTCAACTCCAAGAAAAGCCTCAGCTCGTCGATTGATTAAGCTCAGCTCAAGCATACACCAAGTGGGCCCCGGAAGTGGATTTATGCATCAATTACTTACTCATGTAAACCCTAGGAGCTAGTTTATTATAAATATAACATTTAACTATTGTATTAGACATCTTTTGACAGTTTAATCTCTTGACTGTTTAGCCTTTGATTATTCGGTCTCTTGATCACTCAGGGGGCTGGCTATTCGGCCATGCCTGAACCTTTTACTTATGTATTTTCAACGGTGGAGTTTTTGCACACCATAGATTAAGGGTGTGGAGCTCTGCTGTACCTCAAGTTTCAATACGATTACTATTACTTTTCATTCAATTCCCTCTTATTCTTATTCCAAGATATACGTTGCACAACACTTTGATGAATGTGATGATCCGTGACACTCATCATCATTCTCACATATGAACGCGCGTGATTGACAACCACTTCCGTTTTACCTTAGGCCGGGCGCATATCTCTTAGATTCCCCAACAGAATCTTCGTGGTATAAGCTAGATAGATGGCGGCATTTATGAGGATCCGGAAAGTCTAACCTTGTCTGTGGTATTCCGAGTAGGATCCTGGGAATCCGAAAAGTCTAACCTTGTCTGTGGTATTCCGAGTAGGATTCCGGTATTGAATGACTGTGACGAGCTTCAAACTCCTGAAGGCTGGGCGTTAGTGACAGACGCAAAAGAATCAATGGATTCTATTCCAACCTGATTGAGAACCGACAGATGATTAGCCGTGCTGTGACAGAGCATTTGGACCATTTTCACTGAGAGGATGGGATGTAGCTATCAACCAAGGGTGATGCCTCCAGACGATTAGCCGTGCAGTGATAGCGCATAGGACCATTTTCCCGAGAGGATTAAAAGTAGCCATTGATGATGGTGATGCCCTACATACAGCTTGCCATGGAAAGGAGTAAGAAGGATTGAAGGAAGAGCGAGTAGTGAAGTAGAGATTCAAGAGGAGCACAGCATCTCCATACACCTATCTGAAATTCCCACTATTGATTTACATAAGTATTTCTATCCCTTTTTATTTTCTTTTTATTATTAATTTTCGAAACCATAAACCAATTTAATCTGCCTAACTGAGATTTACAAGGTGACCATAGCTTGCTTCATACCAACAATCTCTGTGGGATCGACCCTTACTCACGTAAGGTTTAGTACTTGGACGACCCAGTACACTTGCTGGTTAGTTGAACGGAGTTGTGAATTCAAATAGAGCCAATTATTAAATTTCATACAAGTACAAAGACAATAGATCACAATTTCGTCCACCAAGTTTTTGGCGCCGTTGCCGGGGATTGTTCGAGTATGGACAACTAACGGTTCATCTTGTTGCTCAGATTAGGTAATTTTCTTTTCAAAAATCTTTTTCAAAATTTTTCTTTTATTTTTCGTTTTTCTAAACTTTATTTTCGAAAAAAATTAATAAAAATACAAAAAAATCAAAAAATCATAAAAACTAAAAATATTTTGTGTTTCTTGTTTGAGTATTGAGTCAATTTTTAAGTTTGGTGTCAGTTGCATGCTTTTAAAAATTTTTCTTGCATTTTTCGAAAATCCCATGCATTCATAGTGTTCTTCATGATCTTCAAGATGTTCTTGATAAGTCCTCTTGTTTGATCTTGATGTTTTCTTGTTTTGTGTTGTTTGTTGTTTTTCATATGCATTTTTCGTTTATTAAAATCCATGCATTAAGGATTTCTAAGTTTGGTGTCTTGCATGTTTTCTTTGCATCAAAAATTTTTCAAAATTATGTTCTTGATGTTCATCATGATCTTCAAAGTGTTCTTGGTGTTCATCTTGACATTCATAGCATTCTTGCATGCATTCATTGTTTTGATCTAAAAATTTCATGCATTGAGTATTTTTGTTGTTTTTCTCTTTCATAATTAAAAATTCAAAAATCAAAAAAATATCTTTTCCTTATTTCCCTCCAAAATTTTGAAATTTTGGGTTGCCTTGGTCAAAAATTTTCAAAATTAGTTGTTTCTTACAAGTCAAGTCAAAATTTCAATTTTAAAAATTTTATCTTTTTCAAAATATTTTCAAAATCTTTTTCTTATCTTTATATCAAATTTTCGAAAATTAGCTAACAATTAATGTGATTGGTTCAAAAATTTGAAGTTTGTTACTTTCTTGTTAAGAAAGGTTCAATCTTTAAGTTCTAGAATCTTATCTTGTAGTTTCTTGTTTGTTAAGTCATTTTAAAAAAAAATTAAATCTTTTTCAAAATATCTTTTTCTTAAAAAATCTTATCTTTTTATCTTATCTTTTTCAAAATTTTATCTTTTTCAAAATATCTTATCTAACTTCTTTTCTTCTTATCTTTTTAAAATTTGATTTCAAATCTTTTTCAATCAACTAACTAACTTTTTGTTTGTTTCTTATCTTTTTCAAAACCACCTAACTACTTTTCCCTCTCTAATTTTCGAAAATACCTCTCTCCTTTTCAAAAATTCTTTTTAATTAATTAAGTGTTTCATGTTTTAATTTTAATACCCTTTAATTTTCAAAAAATACTAACCCCTTTTTCAAAATTATTTTCGAAATTCCCTTCTCTTTTCTTATTCTATTTAATTATTTAATTACTAACACTTCTCTTCACCTCTCTCCATCTAAATATCCAAATTTCCTCTTCTATTTCTTCTACCCCTTTCTTCTTTTACTAACATAAAGGAATCTCTATACTGTGACATAGAGGATTCCTCTTTCTTTTCTTGTTTTCTTCTCTTTCATATGAGCAGGAACAAGGATAAAGGCACTCTTGTTGAAATTGATCCAGAACCTGAAAGGACCCTGAAGAGAAAATTAAGAGAAGCTAAATTACAACAATCCAGAAACAACCTTTCAGAAATTTTCGAACAAGAGAAGGAGATGGCAGCCGAAAATAATAATAATGCAAGGAGAATGCTTGGTGACTTCACAAATCCAACATCCAAGTTTGATGGAAGAAGCATCTCCATTCCTGCCATTGGAGCCAACAACTTTGAGCTAAAACCTCAGCTAGTTGCCTTAATGCAACAAAACTGCAAGTTTTATGGACTTCCATCTGAAGATCCTTACCAGTTTTTAACTGAGTTCTTGCAGATCTGTGAGACTGTAAAGACGAATGGAGTTGATCCTGAAGTCTACAGACTCATGCTTTTCCCTTTTGCTGTAAGAGACAGAGCTAGAATATGGTTGGATTCACAACCTAAAGATAGCCTGGACTCCTGGGATAAGCTGGTCACTGCCTTCTTGGATAAATTCTTTCCTCCTCAAAAGCTGAGCAAGCTGAGAGTGGATGTTCAAACCTTCAAACAAAAAGATGGTGAATCCCTCTATGAAGCTTGGGAAAGATACAAGCAGCTGACCAAAAGATGTCCATCTGACATGTTTTCAGAATGGACCATATTAGATATATTCTATTATGGTCTCTCTGAATTTTCGAAAATGTCATTGGACCATTCTGCAGGTGGATCTATTCACCTAAAGAAAATGCCTGAAGAGGCTCAAGAACTCATTGATATGGTTGCAAACAACCAATTCATGTACACTTCTGAGAGGAATTCCGTGAATAATGGGATACCTCAGAAGAAAGGAGTTCTTGAAATTGATGCTCTGAATGCCATATTGGCTTAGAACAAAGTGTTGACTCAACAGGTCAACATGATCTCTCAAAATCTGAATGGATGGCAACATGCATCCAACAGTACTAGAGAGGCAGCTTCTGAAGAAGCTTATGATCCTGAGAACCCTGCCATGACAGAGGTTAATTACATGGGTGAACCTTATGGAAACACCTATAACTCATCATGGAGAAATCATCCAAATTTCTCATGGAAGGATCAACAAAAGCCTCAACAAGGCTTTAACAATGGTGGACGCAACAGGCTGAATAATAGCAAGCCATATCCATCATCTTCTCAGCAACAGACAGAGAATTTTGAACAAAACACCTCTAATTTAGCCAATCTAGTCTCTGATCTGTCAAAGGCCACTTTCAGTTTCATGAGTGAAACAAGATCCTCCATTAGAAATCTGGAGGCACAAGTGGGCCAGCTGAGTAAAAAAGTCATTGAAACTCCTCCCAGTATTCTCCCAAGCAATACAGAAGAGAATCCAAAAGGAGAGTGCAAAGCCATTGACATAGTCAATATGGCCGAATGCACAAGGGAGGAGGAGGACGAAAATCCTAGTGAGGAAGACCTCCTGGGACGTTCCTCAAGCAAGAAGGAGTTTCCTATTAAGGATCCAAAGGAATTTGAGGCTCATACAGAGACCATAGAGATTCCATTGAATCTCCTTCTGCCATTCATGAGTTCTGAAGACTATTCATCCTCTGAAGAGGATGAAGATGTGACTGGAGAGCAAGTTGCTCAATATTTAGGAGCTATCATGAAGCTGAATGCCAAGTTATTTGGTAATGAGACTTGGGAAAGTGAACCTCCCTTGCTCATTAATGAACTGGATACTTGGATTCAGAAAATTCTACCTCAAAAGAAATAAGATCCTGGCAAGTTCTTAATACCTTGTACCATAGGCACCATGATCTTTGAAAAAGCTCTGTGTGATCTGGGGTCAGGGATAAATCTTATGCCACTCTCTGTAATGGAGAAGCTGGGGATCATTGAGGTACAACCTGCCTTGTTCTCATTACAACTGGCAGACAAGTCATTGAGACAAGCCTATGGAATAGTAGAGGACGTGTTAGTAAAGGTTGAAGGCCTTTACATCCCTGCTGATTTCATAATCTTAGACACTAGGAAGGAAGAGGATGATTGCATCATCCTTGGAAGACCTTTCCTAGCCACAGCAGGAGCTGTGATAGATGTCAACAGAGGTGAATTAGTCCTTCAATTGAATGGGGACTACCTTGTGTTTAAGGCACATGGCCATCCCTCTGTGACAAAAGAGAGTAAGCATGAAGAGCTTCTCTCAGTTCAGAGTCAAGAAGAGCCCACACAGTCAAACTCTAAGTTTGGTGTTGTGAGGCCACAACCAAACTCTAAGTTTGGTGTTAAGATCCCATATCCAAACTCTAAGTTTGGTGTTGGGACTATACAACATTGACCTGATCACCTTGTGGCTCCATGAAAGCCACTGTCAAGCTATTGACATTAAAGAAGCGCTTGTTAGGAGGCAACCCAATTTTATTTATCTAATTTTTATTTTATTCTATATTATTGTTATTTTGTGTTTTATTAGGTACATGATCATGAGGAGTCACGAAAAAATAAATAAAAATTAAAAATAGAGTCAAAAACAGCAGAAAAAAATTCGCACCCTGGAGGAAGCACAGGCTGGCGTTCAACGCCAGTAAGATGCATCTGGCCGGCGTTCAACGCCAGAACAGAGCATCATTCTGGCGCTGAACGCCAGAAACAAGCAACATTCTGGCGCTGAACGCCAGGAATGTGCCTAAAGAAGAAAAACTGGCGCTGAACGCTAGTAACAAGCATAAAACTGGCGTTCAACGCCAGAAACATGCTTTACATGGGCGTTGAACGCCCAGAATGTGCACCACACGGCGTTTAAACGCCAGAATGGTGTGCAAAGGCAATTTACATGCCTATTTGGTGCAGGGATGGAATTCCTTGACACCTCAGGACCTGTGGACCCCACAGGATCACCTCAGGATCTGTGGACCCCACAGGATCCCCACCTAACATATTCCCACCTTACCACCTAATCCTAGTTTTTGTGATCACTCTTCCCCATGTCATACTTCCCAACAAACCTTCACCAATCATCTCAATTCCTCTTCCCAATTACCTCATTCACCACCTACATCTATCCACTCTTCCCCATACACGCCACCTACCTTTACAATTCAACTTCTCTTTCCCACCCAATCCCACCCATATAACCGAATACACACATCCCTCAATCTCCTCCATATCTTCTTCTTATTCTTCATCTTTTCTTTCTTCTCTTGCTCGAGGGCGATCAATTTTCTAAGTTTGGTGTGGTAAAAGCATAGCTTTTTACTTTTCCATAACCATTAATGGCACCTAAGGCCAGAGACATCCAAAAAAAAAAAGAAGAAAAAAGGGAAGACAAAAGCTTCCACCTCTGAGTCATGGGAGATGGAAAGACTCATCTAAAGGGTTTATAGCTCAGTGATAGAACATGTGGCTGCAAATCAAGAGATCCCTGAGATACCTTAGGGGATAAATTGTCCTCCACACAAATATTGGAAGCAACTAAGGGTAGGAACACCAAAATTACTATGAATCATTCAACAGAAGCAAGGAAGAGACATAGAGGAGCTCAAAGAGCACCATTGGACCTTCAAGAAGGCGCCACCCTCACTCAGGTGGATTCATTCCTTGTTCTTATTTCTTTCTGCTTTTCGGTTTTTATGCTGTGTTTATCTATGTTTTGTGTCTCTACTTCATGATCATTAGTAGTTAGTAATTATGTCTTAAAGCTATGAATAAAATCCATTAATCCTTCACCTCTCTTAAAAGAAAAATGTTTTAATTCAAAAGAACAAGAAGTACATGAATTTCGAATTTATCCTTGAATTTAATTTAATTATATTGATGTGGTGACAATACTTTTTGTTTTCTGAATGAATGCTTGAACAGTGCATATGTCTTTTGATCTTGTTGTTTATGAATGTTAAAATTGTTGGCTCTTGAAAGAATGATGAACAAAGAGAAATGTTATTGATGATCTGAAAAATCATGAAATTGATTCTTGAAGCAAGAAAAAGCAGTGAACAAGAAGAAGCTTGCGAAAAAAAATGTGGCGAAAAAAATAGAAAGAAAAAGAAAAAGCAAGCAGAAAAAGCCAATAGCCCTTAAAACCAAAAGGCAAGGGTAAAAAGGATCCAAGGCTTTGAGCATCAATGGATAGGAGGGCCCAAGGAAATAAAATCCAGGCCTAAGCGGCTAAATCAAGCTGTCCCTAACCATGTGCTTGTGTCATGAAGGTCCAAGTGAAAAGCTTGAGACTGAGTGGTTAAAATCGTGATCCAAAGCAAAAAGAGTGTGCTTAAGAGCTCTGGACACCACTAACTGGGGACTCTAGCAAAGCTAAGTCACAATCTGAAAAGGTTCACCCAGTTATGTGTCTGTGGCATTTATGTATCCGGTGGTAATACTGGAAAACAAAGTGCTTAGGGCCACAGCCAAGACTCATAAGTAGCTGTGTTCAAGAATCAACATGCTTAACTAGGAAAGTCAATAACACTATCCAAAATTCTAAGTTCCTAAAGAAGCCAATCATTCAGAACTTCAAAGGAAAAAGTGAGATGCCAAAACTGTTCAGAAGCAAAAAACCTACAAGTCCCGCTCATCTAATTATAATTAATATTCATTGATATTCTGGAATTTATAGTATATTCTCTTCTTTTATCCTATTTGATTTTCAGTTGCTTGGGGACAAGCAACAATTTAAGTTTGGTGTTGTGATGAGCGGATAATTTATACGCTTTTTGGCATTGTTTTTAGGTAGTTTTTAGTAAGTTCAAGCTACTTTTAGGGATGTTTTCATTAGTTTTTATGTTAAATTCACATTTCTGGACTTTACTATGAGTTTGTGTGTTTTTCTGTAATTTCAGGTAATTTCTGGCTGAAATTGAGGGACTTGAGCAAAACTCTGAAAAAGGCTGACAAAAGGACTGCTGATGCTGTTGGAATCTGACCTCCCTGCACTCGAAATGGATTTTCTGGAGCTACAGAACTCCAAATGGCGCGCTCTTAACGGCTTTGGAAAGTAGACATCTAGAGCTTTCCAGCAATATATAATAGTCCATACTTTATTTGGAAATTGACGACGTAACGTGGCGTTGAACGCCAAGTACATGCTGCTGTCTGGAGTTAAACGCCAGAAAAACGTCATGATCCGGAGTTGAACGACCAAAACACGTCATAACTCGGAGTTCAACTCCAAGAAAAGCCTCAGCTCGTGGATTGATTAAGCTCAGCTCAAGCATACACCAAGTGGGCCCCGGAAGTGGATTTATGCATCAATTACTTACTCATGTAAACCCTAGGAGCTAGTTTATTATAAATAGAACATTTAACTATTGTATTAGACATCTTTTGACAGTTTAATCTCTTGACTGTTTAGCCTTTGATTATTCGGTCTCTTGATCACTCAGGGGGCTGGCTATTCGGCCATGCCTGAACCTTTTACTTATGTATTTTCAACGGTGGAGTTTTTGCACACCATAGATTAAGGGTGTGGAGCTCTGCTGTACCTCAAGTTTCAATACGATTACTATTACTTTTCATTCAATTCCCTCTTATTCTTATTCCAAGATATACGTTGCACAACACTTTGATGAATGTGATGATCCGTGACACTCATCATCATTCTCACATATGAACGCGCGTGATTGACAACCACTTCCGTTTTACCTTAGGCCGGGCGCATATCTCTTAGATTCCCCAACAGAATCTTCGTGGTATAAGCTAGATAGATGGCGGCATTTATGAGGATCCGGAAAGTCTAACCTTGTCTGTGGTATTCCGAGTAGGATCCTGGGAATCCGGAAAGTCTAACCTTGTCTGTGGTATTCCGAGTAGGATTCCGGTATTGAATGACTGTGACGAGCTTCAAACTCCTGAAGGCTGGGCGTTAGTGACAGACGCAAAAGAATCAATGGATTCTATTCCAACCTGATTGAGAACCGACAGATGATTAGCCGTGCTGTGACAGAGCATTTGGACCATTTTCACTGAGAGGATGGGATGTAGCTATCAACCAAAGGTGATGCCTCCAGACGATTAGCCGTGCAGTGATAGCGCGTAGGACCATTTTCCCGAGAGGATTAAAAGTAGCCATTGATGATGGTGATGCCCTACATACAGCTTGCCATGGAAAGGAGTAAGAAGGATTGAAGGAAGAGCGAGTAGTGAAGTAGAGATTCAAGAGGAGCACAGCATCTCCATACACCTATCAAAAATTCCCACTATTGATTTACATAAGTATTTCTATCCCTTTTTATTTTCTTTTTATTATTAATTTTTGAAACCATAAACCAATTTAATCTACCTAACTGAGATTTACAAGGTGACCATAGCTTGCTTCATACCAACAATCTCTGTGGGATCGACCCTTACTCACGTAAGGTTTATTACTTGGACGACCCAGTACACTTGCTGGTTAGTTGAACGGAGTTGTGAATTCAAATAGAGCCAATTATTAAATTTCGTACAAGTACAAAGACAATAGATCACAATTTCGTCCACCAGTCTCCATCAACTTCTATCGAATAAAAATGAGGCCAACACGTAGAGGAGAAGGATACAAACTCTTTTATTAGATTAAATTTTTTATTAGAGTTACGAATTACAAGAAATCAGGAAAGAAAAATGGTGGAGGGTCACGGTTTCTCTCAAGGGTTACTCTCGGTCTCCCTCTCCTTTTTTTGAAAGTTCAGTTCGGTTATGAGTTGAAGAAAGAAGATTAGAGGGTGATAGCAACATTGAACAAGGATATGTGTCGGGGGGGTTTATGTGTCATGTTTTCTTTCTCTTTTCTTTTTCTCTTTCTTAATCCATTCGGTCAATAAATGACATTAATCAAAAGATAAAGGCATTGGATGATAACTCATGATTAAGTGTCTTTGGTTAATAAAGGAAGGAGACATGTGTTATGTTTTATATATGTATACATACTAGCAGAAGACTCCGTGGATCGCACGGATTGAAAATTTCTATTTCTTTTTTCAGTTCTTTTAGATTGTCATTTTTTTATTTAAAGATAAAAATGTATTTATTTTATCACTATTCAAAATACATAAGTATCATTTCTTAATCCATTATAATTTGTAAAAAATTTTTTAATTAAAACCAAATTTATACTCATTCTTTCTATTCTTATTTTTCAAAACATTCATTTAAATGTCAGCATACTATTTGATGAGCACTTAGAATTGGCTAAAGAAATTCTGCCTTACAGTATATTGTATCATATTTAACTTCATAAATTATACGACAACAAATACAATTTAAACATATAAACGACACAATTTAAAAGATAAAACATAATAAGAACCATAACCAATATCATTTATATAAAATTTTTTGATTTATTATGTTAAAATAATTTGTTTCTTAAATAAAAAATTATTTTACAAAAATATAAGTTATCATTTTTCAATGCTAATAAAAGTCTATAAAATTTAAAAGACCCAGTGCATAAAAAGATGAGGAACTTAAAGATTTAAAAAAACTACTATTTTGACCTTTGATTTTATTTATTTGTTGATTGAAAAAAAAAAGAATAAATATCCGAAATCTCCCATCAAACTTATTTTTCAAGATGAAAAAAAGAAATACAGAAATAAAAACAAATCTTTTTTTCAACTTGAACTGTCCTTTAAATCTTTTAACCACTACCTTTTAATTTGAATCCTAACTTAGTTTAAAGAAAGCATTGTAGAAGACGTTACTTTTTACTTTCGGACGTTGCTTTTTGCTTTACCTTTTATTTGAAAGGTAAGGCAAAAATATAATCTACTTTTAATACCATTTGAAAAATAAAGAGTAGTATTCCAAAAATATTTTCTAATGTGCCTCTAAATTTTTTTCAACCTATCAAATTCAACAAATCATGTGACTTATACTACTAATACTAAAAATATCTATCCAACCAACGAAGACATAAAATTAAAGTATAGAGTTGTACAATAACAATATAAAAAAAAGAGGTCAACTCAAACAACAATTGCAAAAAATAAAAAATACATTTTTGTAAGAAATGCAAATTTCTAATAGCCTCATACCACTCTAGTCTAGCTCTATATTAAAATTTTAAAAAACATGAATTCTCAAAGGGTGTTTACAGTCCACAGATACTCTCTTCCTCTTTTTTTCTCTTTCTTAATTTTCAACCATAATTAAATCATGAATCCCAGTAGATAAGCTTACGGCATAATGAATCATTTTCAAAAAAGACACATGTAAAGTAATAACTTTAATGGTTTAAAAAAAGGTGATATGAGTAATATAATTATATAGGTGACTTAACAACTGTACAAATAATTATTCAGAATCACAAAATCAAAATATAAGAAAAGTGCTTCATCACATATACTTGACCCTCCAACAAAATCCTAGGCTTCTGAACAATAACTTGTATTTTACACCTCTGTCAATACACAAGATAATTTGTATCAAATTTGGCATCACTGACCAAGAAAAGAAAATGTATAATTAGCACATATTAAATGAAATAACAGTTCGAAAAATAAAAAGGACAAAATATAAGACAAACTACAAAGAGCCAAACATTAAATACAAAAAAAATCCAGGAGTAGATTAAAGCGAAAATGAGAAAAGGACACAACATGCTAAATTTCACATGTTTAAGAGTTACAAACACAACAAAGAAAACACCCCAAATCAACCCAAGAACAATACATTTAAAGCAAACGATTAGACCACAATATATTAATTGAGGCATGCTTGGAACACAAGAACTCCATGATTCATCAATTAAAATCAACATAGTAGAATTTGAGAAGAGCTGACCACTGAAATTGAAAATAGTCCAAAGCCTAATCACCCTAACCTTAAGACTCAATGTTTCCTTCTCATGATTAATCTTATTTATCATATCCATGGGAGTTCTCATTTTGAAATAAGATGAAAAAGATGAAGGAAAACCAAACTACAATTAATAAAACAAACTCTATTAGAAAATACAATGGCCAGATAAAAGTGAAAAAATTCTGAATCAACCAATGAAAGATAGTAATCCAATCTCAAAATTAAACATAAATGGAGCAAAAATATAACATCTCTCTTACCTAATACCCAATTATCTATCTCCTTTTTATTAGTTCTAATGCTTATAATATGAAGTGAGATTATTTTCTTAAACTCAAATTGGTCATAGACATCAAATATTAATAAATTTATAGATCAATTGCCAATGCTTAATACGCCACAATAACTTAACTCAATCAACTTTAATCCAATAAAAATCGATATCATGCAAAGTGTCACCTCATAAAAATGCTTCCACAATACATGTTTCAGATAGCAAAAATACATAAACAAAAGGTGAAATAAAAAAGAAACACAACATTTCATCTAATCTACATCCGACACATGCATAACTCTGAATCCCAGACCTACAGAACTTATTCAACCTAATTCTTAAATTGTGAAAAATAACATACTAAATTCTTTTAGGAAATATGAATAAAAAACAGTGAACATTCCATACACACAAACTAACCCTTTAATATTAGAACAAAATAAAGCGAGAAAAAACCAAAATGAACAAATCCAGAAAGCAAATCCTAAAAGCTAACGTTTAAAAAATAAACAGAACGGGCGAAACTTAAACTTACCTACAGAAAATGATCCACACTAAAATCCTTCGCCGTAAAACAAATGACCCTCAAGTTGCTGTCCTCCTCCATACTCTACACTTCATAATTTTAATACCTGTATATTTATCCGGTGATTGAAAAAAATTTTAACATAAATTCTCATTTTCTTGAATAGCAATAGGCATTTTAACAAAAAGAGAATGCATTAAAATCAAAAGAAAGTCAAAACACAGGATGTTATTTGTTACTTTTATTTGAACAACTGGAGTATCAAATTGAATCCATTTAGAGTAACCAAATTCTTCAGCTACTGAAAATAACTGTTTCATCGTTGCAAAAAAAATATATAAAAGAGCAAAGGTTAGCACCATATGTTTAGATCATGTCTTGAAATGACATAAAAGGATAACTTTCATCATTGCATCTACCTTTCAAGTTTTAGTAGTAATTTAATTTACAAAAGTTACATGTAATAAAATGAGTACATGATTTTAAATCATAAATTATGCGAGATACCTTTTTTGTTAATTATAATGTGCAAGAAAAGAATATCCTTATGCAATCTCAGGAACCATGTTTGTCCTTTATCAAGCATTTCTTTTTCATTAGATTCTGCAAAAGCATTTGGATAACACAACCATAAAAAACAAATTTTCTTTCCAACTTCTGCATAATTGTTTCAATAAAAATAGATAAGACATCTATTTGTAAAGCAAATATGCATTAAAAATACAAAGTAAATAATTTCTTCCATAATATTCCATATTTTTGAGAGGAAATAATGTCATTTCTAAATTATTCCAATACAAAAGGCCCATCGCACATACCCAATAATATCAGTATCAATTTTGCTTTTTGTTCTTTTCTTCCACACGTGTATCTAATATATATCAGTTGCACAAATATTTAGCCAAATTTCAATCAGATAGTAACCGACTATCAAATTTAATTGAACAAATCATGAACATTTTTGCACCAATACAAATGGGAGTTCCATAATATTCAATCACCAACCAATTTTCTATTTTCATTCAAGAAAAAAGAAACGAAGACCACATTGCATAAGACTAACTATTGAACCAAATTAAAGACGATAAAAAGAATTTAGAGGCAAATAAGAAAAATCCTGATCTCAGGCTTTGAAACTACAAAAATTCATCCAACTTCCCCTATTGTTCCTTTTTGCTAGAGAGACCAAAAATTAAAGTAATAAAATAAATTTCATCTCAGATTATAAAAAGTGAAAGACTATAAATTTAATGGCCAAAGAACATTAAACCAGTTCGAATCAAAATTTACAGAAGATAGTATATAAATGACCTAAATTCTTTGATTTTGGACATCAAGAAGGGTTATTAAATAATTACTACTAACATACATGCAAAAAATAGCCTGGGAAATCTTCTAAGCAAAGAAATCAAATAAATTTTATCTCAAAAAATACTTTAAACACCTGAGAAAAACAGAAAAAAAGAATAAAAAATTAAATTCAAACAGAATGAAAAAATTAAATAAAAAAAGATTAGCAAAGAAACATATGAATTAATAAAAATAGTAAGTTCAAATTACACTTACTAATATAACTTATCCCCTTACAAAGATATTTATGAATGACGAAATCAAAATAAAAGCAAATGAAAAAACCTTCAATTTCTCTTGAGCTTCATTCATAAAATTTTTCAGCATTCCTTTATTTGGTGAGTATTATTTATATAACTGAAATATGATCAAGTAATAACCATGTGTTTAGATTGAATGCTAATTTATAGAAAGTAGTAACAAAAGAGTAAGAATAATAACACTTTTTATATTAAAAAATATTGCGGCATTGTTTCTTTTATATGATTGAATTCATTTGCTTAGCTTAAGATTTTAGAATAGTAAAAATAAATCAATAAAGCAATTAAAAGGTAGCAGAAATACTTACATCAAATTCCTTGGACTCAAATTGTTTTTTATTTGCATGTTCTCACAGATTCACCAAAGAGTATTGCCTACTCATCATATCTGTTGAAATCAAATGTTGTTCACATAGTGTAAGACCTTGACTATGCCACATCTGGTGAGTATTTGCAACCTATAGAAATTGTACAATGATAAAAATAAAATTTTTATGTATCAATGTTCAAAAAATTGAAAAGCAGCTCACACATTGTTGGATCAATAAAAGTAATGAACTTGACACAAAAGCAATCTCTTCAACAAAGAAAACGACAATGCAGACAGAAAACGCAGAACAAAGAATAAAAAGAGCATCTTTTCCCCATAAATTGAGAAGTTATTTTATCTTTTAATTGAAAATCTTAAAAGTTTTTTCCCTCCATCAATAAGTAGGGCACAACTATAACCCATTAACCACAATTATAAGGAAACTAAGGTAACATAACTATATGATGTTAGATCTACAGTCTATAGTTCAACAAACCAATAAAGCAAGTAAACAACATAACCATATGCAACGTTCTCAGCAATAAAAGCAACAATTAAATTAAAACAAAAAGATAAAATGAAGCAAATCAGCTTAAACAAATCAAAATAAGATTTTAGGTGAAGAAATAACAGTGCACTATATTCCATCAGCATAAGAAGTAAAAAAAAGTTCTAGATGTACTTTTCTAGTGGCTTGCCTCTGCAAGGAGCTCCTGCTTTGATCTGACCTAAATCCAAACACACACACATGAAACAAACTAAAAGAAGGGAAACAAATGTTTTGAAATAAAAACAGAAGATTAGGGAAAAAAATTAATATTTTTTAATTTTGAAATTAAAAAATTTACCTTTGCCTCACAGTTGATAACATCTTCAATGGCAAGATATCTACCACCATTCTTCTCTTCCAGCTCCAACGGTGAATCTCTCCACCGATTAGCTTTCCGGCGTCACGACCTTGCTACCAAGCTGCTTCCTCTTCGCTTACAGCAGCATGATTTAGTGCATCTAAAATCGACAATGGTCAGTAAAAAAGAAAGCTAAATAGTTATATCCAAATTAGTTGAGCCTTCTAAATAAGAACATAGCGAAAAGAGAACGATGATCGAGCAGCAGTAGAAGAAACACATACCGTAGTAACCATATTTGACATTGGCATGAGAGCTTCTTCTCCACTGTGAAAGCCCTGTTCGCCTCTGCTCCTAAAGCTCGCTTCTCGTTGTCTGCCTACTCTTCTCTCAGATCTTGTTCTCCTCTTCATCCCCTGTAGAATGTAATCCCAAGTAAATCCTAATCCTCTAGCATCCACCCAAAGAGGTGCTAATCTATGTAGAATAGAATCAGCAAATGCCCAACCTGCCATAAGAAGAGTCCCATTAACACTGAAATAAGGATTAGAGATGCACGAAAATACAAGAAAGAAGTACAAATGCTGCTGATATGGGAAAGTGAACATCACTTCCATGATATATTCATGTATTGGCAAGATAAAACTTTTTCTTTTTGCAAAACTCAAAGAATATTGATCTTGCAAACCAATCAAGTTACCGATCATTGGCTTCGAATATGAGACACAAATAGTTAGACTTAGATGAGAAACAATTAAGGCCTTAAAAATTACAACAGTAGAAAAAGAAGACAAGGAACTAACCCCTTTATTACCGGAGAAATGGCTTTTCTTGTCAATTGAGACACAATATAAGCAGGCAGAAGATAAGACCGAATTTTAAAAAGCCAATGTGAATAATAGTTGTAAGGGATACATAGAGAAATTTCTAACACACAGGATATCCTTACCTACAAAATCCTACAAGGCAAAAGAATTTTCACCAGAGCACGATGCTTCCAAAGGTACCACAGACGTAGCGTAACCTAAACACCAGCATTGTGAACTCCAGAGTCCCGATATCTGATTCTCATTTGTACAGTATTGTAAAGGCAAAACATCATTTGAAGAAGCATATGATTCCACGGAATGGGAATAAACATTTTCAAAACTATCAATATTTCCATTGTTGGGTTGATTATGGATATCACTTGAAGGATCAATCATAGCTCCACGACATCCACCACTCCCCAACACAGCTTCATATTGCAGAGCCTCACACTTTCCACTGCAGTCGCAAAGACACAAACAATAACTACCAATGAGAAATCACATTCCAAAATCAACACATCCATTATATTTTAATTCTAAAACTGTTAGTAATTTGTAGTTCATGCCAACCCATCATTCACCTCCAAATCAAAAGAAGGAATCTCAATCAGTTGCACGGCGATTATGCTCGTCAGGGGCTGGATCAGATCCAGAAGCTCCTTGCACGGTGCCTCCATTTGGAAACCTAAAACAAAATTTAAAAAAAGAAAAAAACCCTAAGAGGAAGTAGGCCAGAGAAAGAGAGAACACACCGGCCAGAGGTCACACTCACCGCCTCAGAGGGAGAACTCCCTTCCCGTCGAGCCCTCCTCGACCTCGTTATAGTCCATCTTGCCTCTTTTGACTCCTCATCACCCTCTTTTTCTGATCATTCCGCCACTGCTGCGCTTGAGAGGAAGAGTCACAGCCTCAGGAGGAGAAGTCTCGACCTGTCCTCCGCCCAATTATAGCCCATCTCGGCTGTGAAGGATTAGTGCACAGTAACACCGTGAAAGCGAGAGCAACATCATGAGAGAGAAAGTAAAAAAATGAGAGAGAAAGAGAGTGTCACACAAAGGAAAGGGAAGGATCGAGGTCACAACAACGACAAAAATGATCCAAGCCAGAAGGAGAGAATAGCCAATCGAGGAAAGAACGAAGGGAATGAGGGGATTATGGTTACTCTTTTTTCATTTTTTATTCCAAATTAACGTGAGAGTGATGCGTGGCTTAATGAGCCACGGCTATTATACAAGTAATAGATAGATGTATATAAGCCATGCTAATGAAATTCTTGGTGGATAAATCATAAATCAAAATACATGAATCCTGTTTGTATTTTTCTTTCTTCTATTCTCTTAATGGCTCGGCCAAAGAGAAAGAATAAGATAAATATTGTTAAATTATAATGCTAATTAAAAGACACATGATGAGTTAAATAAAAAATATACAAGGTCTAATAATATATATATATATATATATATATATATATATATATATATATATATATATATAAAGTTGAATAATAATAATAATAATAATAATAATAATAATAATAATAATAATAATAATATAAGGTTAAATATATATGAACTACTAATATAAATGACATTAGTAATTTAATAATTAAAACATATTTGATGAAGTTTTAGTAACTCTAAACTCATCAAAAAATACCGATAATTACTTATATCGACAAAATTCGAACTTGGTAATAATATTAATATTATTATCTAGACTCTATTATAACTAGAGCAAGTAAAATAAATAAATAACATAATAATAAAATTAGATTACCATTTATTTTACTTTGGCATTCGAAGTCGACTCGTCAAAATAAAACTAATCGCTTTAAAATATTATTTTAAGAAAAACTCGCGTTAGTGCAAAAATTAGAGTTGTTACAGGTCGGCCACTCTGGCTGTGGATGACTCAGTTCAGGATCACCCGTATGACCTACAAACGGAACGAAATTCACCTGATAGGTTTACTCCGTTGCGGTTCGCTCAGGGCATGATGGGCAATGGATTGAACTAGTTGGTTCGAAAGAAGTGAACTTAGGTTTAGGATTTTTAGGTTTAATTTTAAGAATTAAGTTAATGTAATTCGTAGTTAATCTTTTGTATGTTTACTTATGTTTATTTTTAATTATGGTTTCAATATTAGGTGAATGAAAATCTTAGTTAATATTTTTATGTTTACCTCACAAAGGTAGTAAATGATAATATTAACCTAACATTAAAAACATCAGAAACATCAATGGATAAACCCAAATTTAAAAATACAAACATGATGAACATAAAAAACATCAACTGAAAAAAACCCAAATTTAAAAATACAAACACGACGAACATAAAAAAAATTAATTGACAAACATAAAAACCAACAAAGACATAGGGACCACCATTGTCATCAACACCACTCGATCCAGCACGCTGCGGACATCGACTCCAACTATGACCCTGAGCACCATAGATACGGCATATTCGAGGACCATGCATGTCGCATAAGTCCATTTCATATAAGTATCGGGTCAATTTGGCATAGCCTTTCGACGTTCGCCTTAAGGCGGGATTAACGACCAATGTGGGTCCTTCATAAGAGGCCATGTCCCTGGATCGCCTAATGGTGTGAACTCAAATCTATAGACCTTATGAATCTCTGTCATCTTATACACATCATGCATATACAACTGCCAATCGAGACGTTGGTTAGCACAGCAAGCAATAACATGGTAACATGGTAGTCGTTCCACCTGAAAGTGCCCATAGTCACACGTCCATTACGCAAGATCAACAACTAACACCTTTTCGCTAGTCATTTCGTGCACCTCAGACACCTCATTTCGTCTATCAAACTAGTGCACAACTGTATTCCCAGCCTGTTGCATATTTGCTTCTATCCACTGTTGTGCAAATATGGAGTAAGTAAATCCAGCACGCTTGCATTTGTAAGTCTCGACACTCTTTCGCGTAAAAAGTTCGTTTAATCGATAATATGTTGCTCGGACGAGCAACAACACGGGTAGGTTTTGGACACCCTTCAACACTAAATTAATGCACTCAACAAGGTTCATCGTCATATGGTCTCATTGATGTCTCTCGTCGAATGCCAATACCCAGTATCTAAGTCCAATGGCATCGCACCACTTGGCATATACCTCGGCTCGCTCTTCCAACCTTTTATAGTTGATGTTGTACTCCTCCACCGCCTTGAATACCCTATGTTGACAACAAGTTTTTGTAAGTGCGAAACTTTGAATGCCTTTAAGAAGTTGCTGCCGATGTGCTTTATACAAAACATCCACCATGCTCTTGGAGGTTGCCAGTCACCTCCTGAATGATTTACTACTGCCCGGATTGACTTATATCGATTTGAGATCATACCCACACCCTTTCTTCTAACAACATGCATTCGCAGATTTCTGATAAAGAAGTGCCATGCATCAGCTGTCTCCCCTCCACCAAGGAAAAAGTGATAGGCACAATGTCTGGTTCCCATCTTGTGCAACAGTAACCAGAAGTGTACCTTTGTATTTTCCGTATAGGTGTGTGCCGTCAACTTGAACTAAAGGCTTGCAATGCCTGAACGCCCTAATACATAGATTGAAACTCCAAAATACACGATGAAGTATTCTGATACCGTCTGCCTCCTCACTTCTGTTGTACAATGGTTGTGTTTCTATTTGGACAATTGAACCAGGCATCTTTTGAACCATGATCGAGAGCCACCATGGCAAAGCTTGGTAAGAATCCTCCCAACCACCAAAAACTTTGGCTGTAGACTTCTGCTTTGCCAACCAAGCCTTTCGGTAACTGACACCCCGTTTGTTTGATGTCCATGTCTTGCCAAGACATAGACACGGTGGGACGTGTCTATTGTTTGGTTTGTGAGACACAAAAATAAGAAGGACACGCTTACACACAAACATACACAACATACATGTATTTCATGTCTCAGGAAAATGGCGAGACACGGATTTTGGGTGAAGGACACGGATCTGCATTCTTTTTTTTAGACTATTTTATCCTTATTCATTTTCTAAAATTCCAAGTATCTCCCTTTTTAATTACAAACCCTAACAAGTGTTTCTTCTTCTGCAATTGCTCAATCCACCATCGAAGCTGTACCACCGTCGCACATCATCTCCGTTTCCCACCGACTCTCCTCTCTGCTTATTGCGGGCTGTGCTCCGGTAGTGGTGAGCTTGTTTTGCTGCTCTACCCCGTTTGCCTCTTCATCCCGCAGCCGTATTAGCCTCCTCCTAGCTGTGCTTTGCATTGTTGCCTCTGGTATTTTTCTCTATTATTATTGTTTGGATGGAAAAAATTATATAGTAGGATAATGCACGAGATTTATAGTCTTGATGACTCATATGTATTACCTACCTTATCTTTTACTAAAGAAATCATTATCATCATTAGGTGGAGGGAGCCACACCTACCGTTTGTTGTGCTGCTGTTGGTGCTAATTGAATAATAGTAAATAATGGAATCTTAAGGGAATTTTTTGTTTGCCAAGTTAATATTAGTTATAATTATTATATATAATAGAAACGGGCCAGATAAAATGACAGAGATGGTTGATTATTGATAATATGTGTTATTGTTGATTGAGTGCTATTCTAGTGTATGGGTATGTGAACTATCGAATTGTAAGGCAATGGAATTCCTGGGTGTACCCTGGCCACGGCCTGAACAAAGAAAAGAGTGGACCCAATTGTTTAAGAAAATTGCTTAGGTCATAAAAAAAAGAGTTGTAGAAGGAGATTTTGCTGTTGTGATAAATGAAATTCTGCTATCAATTTGCTCTTGTTATTGTACCTGATTGTTGATAAAACTAGTGATAAAAATATTGTTGAAATTGCTGATTAATATGTTAATGAAATTGCTTATCAAATTATTAATAGGTCAGCTTTTTAATTATTGTCTTTGAGGAATGCTAGAGGGCAATTTATTTGTATTGTGTTTATAAAATTGCTTATTAAACTGCTTACTAAATTGTTGATCAAATTGTTTGTATTATGTGTTTGTAGAAATTAAATAAGTTGGATGATAATTGTTTGTAGAATTTGATATGTTAATTTACAAATTTGGATCTTGTTTCATTGTGATAGTAGTCAGAATCAATTTTGTTTTAGAAAGTTATCAATCACGTATCTTAAAGTATTATTTTTTAGAAATTTCATATTAAAACCCTTAATTATTTTTCAGCTGATAATTTTATTGATATGTATTTAATTAGATTTCAATCATGCCTTTTCTATTTAATTAGTTTTGAACTCTATTAGTATGCTCTGACTTTGATTATGTGAGTATATGCTTATGTAATGTGAATTTTTTCTATTTTTAGTTTAATTGAGTATTTTTCCTATTCTCTCAAGTTATTAGAGTTCTTCATTTATGTATTTACTTGTTATTGTTTCTTAGGAAGTGATGATGGATCGTTCTGAACAAATTAAGCTATGTGTTGGATATTACTGGATTATGAGAATGCAATTTGACACGTTAATGCTGCTTTTTTTAGTTACTTTATATATGTATATTAGGAATAGAAGGCGGGGTCATACTTCGATTGGTCGAAGAGTGAACACATTGCCATTAAGGCGAGATGCATTAGATAATATCATTGGGGAGGGTGGAGATAGAAATTGCATATGGGAGTTAAGAATGAGTTTAAATGCATTTGCAACTTTATGTGAATTGCTACAAGTTCAAGGTGGATTAGACGAAGACGGTCATGTTGGCATAGGCGAGCAAGTAGCTACTTTCTTAATCATATTAGCTCACCATACCAAAAATCGGAGCGTACAAGTTAGGTTCTATAGGTCTGGTGAAACTATTAGTAGGTATTTTCACAAGGTATTGTGTTCGGTTTTGCGTGTCCAAAGTATCTTATTTGCAAAGGCAGACCCTGTACCGGAAGATTGTGTAGATCCCAGATGGAAATGGTTCAAGGTAGGTCGTGTATGTAGCTCCAATGTTTATTGGTCAAGTTTACTCTGCGTGTAATAACTGTTTTTTTTGTTTTATATATTTGATAGGGTTGTCTAGGAGCATTAGATGGAACTTACATAGATGTCACAGTCCCGAAGAGTGATAAATCTAGATATCGGACGAGGAAATCTAGAATATCCACCAATGTCTTAGGAGTCTGCAATCGGAACATGAATTTTGTCTATGTCCTTAGCGGTTGGGAAGGATCGGCATCTGATTCAAGGGTACTTAGGGATGCTATTACTCGATGTAATGGCTTGAAAATACCTATTGGTATGTCTAGAGTAATCTTTTGAAAAGAATAATAACTATTGTTTATGAGAATTACAATGTATTTCTTATACTTTTCCATCCTTTCGTTTTAGGGTGTTATTACTTAGTGGATGCTGGCTATACCAATGGGAGAGGATTTTTATCTCCTTATAGAAATGTTCGCTATCATGTGAATGAGTGGGTTCAAGGTCATCGGGCACCACAAAATCGTCTAGAGTTATTTAATAAGAAGCATTCTTCGGCTAGAAATGTGATTGAGCGGTGCTTTGGGTTGCTTAAGAAAAGATGGGCAATTCTACGAAGTCCCTCGTTCTATCCTATTAGGGTTCAAAGCCACATTATTATTGCTTGTTGTTTGTTACAAAATTTTATTCGTATGAACATGGATGTTGATCCCGAAAAAGATGCAACTCTTTTGCCAGAACACATACCGGTAGGAGATGATACTATTGTTGATGAAGCTGACACTATTGATGTTGTGGAAAGTAGCCATGAGTGGACTCAATGGCGTGAGGACCTAGCAACCGAGATGTGGGAAATATGGAGAGGAGAACGTGGCGCGTAAAGTTTTTATGCTTTGCTAGTTTTGTTATGTTTGCAATTGTCCTAGACTATAGATTATTGTATTTGAATTCATTTGAGCTTTTTTCTTTATGCAATATGTATTTGCCAACTCGGATTCATAATTTGTATTCTAATTAAACATATAATTAGACAAGGGTTTGTTTTAATTGTTTCAAAAAGATGTCAAAATTCTAGAAAAGTATTGAAATCTTTGAAGATGTTAATATTGTGCTAGTGATTATTTTAATTGTACTGCACTTATAATTTCGAGGTAGTACTTTTCTGCACTAAATTTGCTAGTAGGTTTTACTTTGCTGTAAGTAATTCTAAAGCTAATTCTAATACCATTGAACTCTAATTTTGATAGTAATTATGCTGCCATGGTTTACTTTATTTGTTATTGTGCATAAAGATTAGCTAGCAGCAAATGGCCTCCACACCCCGCCAATGGACTGAACAAGAAACTGAACAATTTGTGGCGTTCATGGAGGAATTGGTTGTTGAAGGCAAGAGGGCAGATGCCGGTCAATTTAAGCCAGGGGCATTTCAAAAGCTGGCGGATAAGATGAATGAGAAGTTCCCTGGATGTGGTCTCACTGTGAAGCACATCAGAAACAAACACAAGCGCCTGAAAGAAAAATATATGTTTGTGGCTGAGATGTTGGGTTGTAGTGGTTTTGGGTGGAATTCTGAAAAGATGTTGTTGAAGTGGATAGTAAACAAGTATTGGAAGCTTGGGGAAAGGTGAGATAGTAATTTTTACGCATTTAATCATTCTTCTTAGCAAGAACTTTTTAATTTTCATGTAATTGGATGCTTTGTTTTATGTTGTACAGGGTCGCAATGTTACACTCTACACTCCAGGCAAGCCATTTCCGTTGTTTGAACGTCTTGGGGGTATTTTTGGCAAGGATAGAGCTACTGGTCTTGATGCATGCAGTGGAAAAGATGCTGAAGAAGATGTCACACCGGGCTCTACATTTGCTGCGGCCACAGCTGGTGGCTTGGGTTTAGCTGGAGATGATGTTGACATGGAGGACTTAGCAGCTGCCGAGAGCGAACTACCCAATACCTTTTCAACCTCGTTTGCCTCTTCAAGTGAGAAATTTCAAGGACGTCACACTGCAACTAAGAAAAACAATGATGCTGCAGTCCTATCAAACTTAGCTGAAACTTTTAAAGCTGCGGTTGAGGATCAAGGAAAGCATGTGCAGGTTCTAGCCAATGCAATGTCTGGTGTTAATGAGCAAGTGAATCTTGGCCGAACGCTAAAGAGTCTTGGTTTTAACACAACCGAGATCGTGCAAATTGCAAAGAAATTTGTGCAGAATCCAGAATTGAAGGCAACCTTTTGGAGTTTGGACGAAGAAAAGGCAGCATTCGCACGAGATATAATGGAAAACTTTTAGCTATTGTTGGGTGTCGTTGGTGGTCTTAGTTGTTAGCATATTATGGTCTCTTTTGCTAAAACTTATTAGACTTTTTCAGTCTTATGTTGTGCAATCCTACCAAAAGACTTATTGAATTCTGCATTATGTATATTAGGTTTCTGCACTTAACTTATTTATCAGGTGAGTGTGTGCAACTTTGCACTTAAATTTGTGCAAAACTGCAAAATTCTATTGAATTCTGCATTATCTATGTTAATCTTCTGCACTTAATCTATTTATCAGGTGAATATTAATTGTATTGTGTAATATTGTCTCAAAAATTTATGCACTTCCACAGATTTGGAATGAAAACTTGCTTACAACTTGTGTTTTCTTAATCCTGTGTTGATGTTTATAACCTGAATTCTTAATTTCTGCACTGACATATTTGTGCAAATCATTCAAGATATAACTCCAAACACTGTTGGTAAAAAAAAGGAACAAAGCAAACCAAAGTAAACATCAAAGAAACAACTTTTCATTGAATTTTCAATTCATATAAATTCATTACAAAAGAAGGACCCAGCAATCGTATATTTGCTAAAGCTAAACACAAATTACTCTTATGCTATTGTTTGTCATGATCCATTGTAAAAATACAAAGCCAAATATCACAAAAGAAAAATACAACTTTCAAAGTCTATTAATATCCCAACAGCCATCATAAGATACTAGCGCTTTGTCTTCTCCTCTTGTAGCATTATTCCTTGAGATTTTCTTTCTTTGTATGCTCCTTATGCATTCAAAAAGTCTATTTCCTTGAAGTGACCTATGCAGAGAGAAAGATAGTCATAACACGATAATGATGATGAAAATAATCCCCTCAGTTTCGGGGTTAATCATTAAGACACAGAAAATACAAATCAATTGATCATATCTATGCTAATAACTACAATAATTCTTTAGCCAGAATACTCACAATGTAGCCACTTGAAGAAATCCAATATTATAGGGAATCTCTCCAGAAATCTGATTATATGAGATGTCCCTGAAAATTCAATGATCATATAGTAACACTGCAAAACTAGAGAAAAGAAATACAGACATTGAAAGCACCAGAAAATTTACATACAATATTTTAAAAGATTGTACAGTTCCCAATGCTGTCAGGTATAGTTCCAGTCAAGTTATTGCCTCTTACATCACTGGGAAGTCAAGGAGAATAATAAAGGATAAGAAAGGTCAAAACTTAAAAACCAAAGGAAGAACATAGGATACAACAAAGAGAAGCCTAAGGTGTATGCAAAGGGGTACTTACAAATACCACAGACCAGTTAATTGACAGATATCAGGGGACAAAGTTCCAGTCAACATGTTCCCTCGCAATCCACTTTACCATTGCATAATCAAAATTAACCGTTTGGAGATTAGTGCAAACACCAGGAAACATCCATCCAATGAAAATTATACAAAGAAAGGAGAATACACAAAGGTACTGCAAGACTTCATTCCAATAGAGTAGTCTAGGTATCTCTCCAATGAGCTTGTTTTGTGCAAGATCGCTGCAAATGAGAGAATGCAATTATTAGAATGCATTCACGAATAAAAGGACTTGCAATGGAACATGAAATACAGAAAATCAGAAATATCCGAAGAAAGATTACCACCAAGATTAATGCACATCTGAATTTGATTGAAATACATGGCATAACCCCAAGCTCATAAAAATTTACATTTAAATAAACTTACAGGGTTTTCAGGTTTGGGATTTGGGATAAAGTTGTGGGAATGGGACCAGTCAACTGATTCCTCTTCAAATTCCTGCATTTGCCAACAAAACATAAAACTCTCCTATCCACATGAAACAAGACAAACTTAAAAATAATATACTGTTTTAAAACTTACAAAAACTCAAGCTGTTTCAGCTTTGATATGGACAAAGGTAAATCACCATATAGCTGATTGTCAGACAAATCCCTTCAATTTCATCACGTAAGTAATCGTATCAGAAGTTATAATATAGATAAAACAATTAACTGAATTAGAGAACAACAACATGCAAACAAGGCAAAGTACTAGAAAGCACGTACATATGAGTAAGATCAGCACAGTTCCCAATTTCATCTGGTATTTGACCGGATAATTTGTTCCCCTGCAGGTCTCTGTGATTGTAACATAGAATTCAGATTGAATACTTATGCAAAGGATATACTCAACCTGAATTTTCATATCAGTTGAAGGCTAAAATAACCAAACATATTAATTCAGTTTTAATTTATGCAGGCAAATATCTGAAAATATTAAAAGAAGTATAGAAAAACTATTAATAATTTTATCACTAATTAGTCTTTGAACACTATTAATAATTTTGTCACTAATTCACTTTCATGGGACCAAAAACTCATCATATGCTCTGTAGAAAATAACAAAAAAACATTCATACCAATACAGAGAAAGAGAGTGGCACCTCTGGAGTATTTCCACGGTAATGAATAAAACCAGATATCAACACACGGCGCTCTCCATCGATGAGCAATACTCTGTGAGCAACGCCGGCTAAATGGACCTGCAAATAATGACCCAACAATTAAGAAGAAGAACGAGGAGAAGAAGGAGAAGACGAAGAAGAAGAAGAAAGAGAAGAAGAAGAAGAAGAAGGAGAAGAAGAGGAATCGCACAGAGATTCACCTCGAAGAAGAAGAACCACACAAAGATCCTCCCAGAAAAGATCCACCCATCGGCGAAGAAGGAGGAGGCTAGAAGAGAGATTTTTGGGGGTAGGGGTAAGGGGAGAGAAACCCTCGAAACAATTTGCAACTTCCTGAAGTAGTTTTTGTTTTTTAATTTTTTTTATTTTTATTTTAAATTACAAGGACAAAATAGTCTTTTATTAATTATGTAGTGTCTTGTTCTTTAAAACAAACACAATATTAGACACTCTCCTAATGTCATGTCTATTTATATCCAAACACCATACACAAATACAAATATTTTATGTCTATGTCTCAAGTGTCTATGTCTCAATGTCTATGTCTTAATACATACACAAACCAAACGCAGCCTGATGGTAGAGTTGAACCTTGACTGGACTTTCGCTATTATAGATTTCACCTTGATGGATGGATCGGTCTTGACCAATGGCCTTATAGCCTCAACAACTTTATCCGAGTCCAACTTGGAATGATCCTGTGAAATCATTCCCATTGTGCACGTGTGCCTACCGTTGTATCTGCGTATCTCCCAACAGCCTTTTTTCGTATCAAGCTAGTTCGGATAAGCCATTCGCATTCACGCCCGTACGTCTTGCATTTTGCATAGAACATTTGTGGCTCAGACTCATACACATTGTAGTCAACTCCTCTAGAAATAGTGTAACTTCTAATTGCTGCGACGACCGACTTTCTAGAACTATAATCCATTCCAGTCCTGAACTCTTCGTCCTCAAGATCAGCAACGCCTACAGAAAGAAGAAATCATAATTCATTAATCAATCCAAAATATAAATTAACAAAAACATATTATTCACTCATCATCACGTACCTATATTTGCATATTCCAGAAATTCTGTTGCATGCATGACGTCAAGATCCAAGTTACGCATAAAAGGTGGAACGTTCATCGGTTGACTAACGAAGGGATGAACCACTACATTCTCCGCTGCTGCCTTAACTCCCCCATCACCATCCTCGTCTTCGTCGCCGGCTTCATAAGTGGCTTCGAAGTCCTCTTCGCTGTCACTATTCATTCCTTCGTGCATGCAGCTCCATCATCCTCTATATCTAAATCATTTTGAATCCCATCTGCCTCTATGTTTTCAAACTCAACACATAGCTCAATCTGTGGTTGTCCCATCTGAGTCTGCCGGTGAATTTAGAACATATTCTGCATACTCGCTTCGTCAATGATCGGCAGAATATCAAACTGTATTAAACCACCAAAAACTACAACCGAATTTTGGTATAGAATACTGCTCACTCTCCTCAACATACTGTTCTCCATGCTTTGACAGAGACCGTTCTGAAGTTCCATTAACATCATGGTGCATGGAACCACAAACGAAAACGAATTCTAATGCACAAACCTCACTCCCTCATGAATATTCCGTATAATCTCATCGTTGCAATACACTATCAAATTTGCAGTACTTTCTATTACACTATCAATACACTAAAAAAACACACAAATAACACTCTTCTTCACGATGAAAATGATACCTAACTTTGCCTTATATAGAGGGGAGCCCTCAGCACGCCCTCCACGTGTTATTTCATCAGCTAATCAGAGTAAATCACGTATCAACACGTCCCATATATATTGATTCAGCATGCCACCACGTGTTGCAAATCTAACCAAACAGACTTCGCTGTCAACACGCACTTCACATGTTGACTCAGTACTTTTCCCACGTGCTACAAAACCAACTAAGCAGATTTCATCACGTGTCAACCATACCTCCCATGTACTACATGCATCACACCTCCTGCGTGTTGAAATTTGGATGTGATTCGTCCACCAAATTGTAAATACATTTATTATACTCATTTTCAAGTAAAATATCAATAATAAATCCATAATCAAATTCATGAGCCCGAGTCAAGTAGTCGACGAAATCGCATTTAAGTATTTAACATTTAATAGCATTGGGACAAGTGACAATTTATGCACAATAAAGAGAAAGTAATAAAGTCGCACGCGCGCCTCACCCTCTATATATACAGTTTCTTTCTACACTTATTGAAAGGCTTAGACAAGAGTAGTAGAGAAGTAGATAAACGAAATATATTAATGGCTGCAGGGGGATTTGCCATTGATGCTTCGGCTAACGGATTCGACGGTAGGATCACATTCTCCGTTGTCATCACTTGTATTGTTGCTGCATCCGGTGGACTCATTTTTGGATATGACATTGGGATTTCGGGTATTTTCATTTTTCTTTTATTTAATTTAATTTGTCTAAATTACCCACAGTTGCGTTTTGTTTCTCTGTTTCGAAATATGTAGTCAGTCTTACAGTCTATAATAATTTTTTTTCTCTAATGACAATTTTTCGTATTCATATAGGTCTCAAATCTAAGATATTGTACAAGAAATCAAAATTAATTCTCAACAATTTCACAACTGTGATTTGCTAATTTTTGTTTTCTTATATATTCAAAGTGTTTCGATCCAATTAATTATCCATTTTCTGGTTTAGCCCCTTCTGTAAGGTCAAGTGATTGTTTAATATATGCTATTCATTTTTGTCAGTTAATTGTTGTAATATTTTCAATGTCTAATCCGTAAATTCGCTTTTGAAAATAAAGCGGAAGATTTTTTTGGTACCGATTGAATTTCTGTTGAATTTGTCAATAAGTAGTGCAAAGTAAGGTGGGATCTATCCCTTCATTTTTGAGTCCTATAAGTAAATTTTAAGCACCGTAGAAGAGATCTTGAAAATTAGTAAACCATAAAAAGAGGGGGAAAAAAACAGAGGTAATAGTAAGGTTGTTATGTGGTTGGACTATTCCTTATCTAACGGTCTTCGTTATGTCATGAGACTAAATTATGTAAGGGAAAATGCTAATAAACCAAACTTACTTTGCATTTTTCAATAATAGGGTACCAAACAGTCAAGATGTCTTTCAGGTTGCAAACCGTTAGGTAGACATGTAAGGTTAGTTTGTGGTTCTAGTTATGATAGTCATACGAAAAATATATTTTTTCTTCTAATTCATGTATTGTTCTAAGTTTCAACTATTTATATTATATGCTACTAAAAAAAAATAACAATTACAATTCAATATTTTTTTTGAAATTACCTTTTCAAAATTAAAATTGGTGGTTTGGTATTGGACTAACTAGTGTTTTTGCTCGTAATAATATTACGAAAATATAATTTTTTTAAAACTATGTTAATTTTGTCACGATATTATAGATTATGACAAAAAAGATTTACAAAACCAAACTGCTTTTATAAAAAAGTTATAGGAGACAAAAGTTCCTGTCAATTAAGAAGACTAGGATCTTTGTAGATAAAAAAAAGTCAAATAATAAATTTTTTAGTTATTATTTTCATGTGAAAGAGATTAATTTTTTATTAAAAATTAATTTTAACATTCATTATGTAAAAAATTAAAAGAATTTAATGTTTATACTTTTATATTTGATTAGGTTTTAAGTTTATTGCATAAATAAAAATAATTAATTTTATGTTTATTATTTAAAAAAAATATATTTTTCTATCTTTATATATAAAAATATAATTAAATATTAGTATAGAAAAATTATATTGATAGTTATAAAATTAACTCAAAATTAATTTTTTTTAAAATAATTGAATATTAATTCTAATTATTAATCACAACATTAATATTTTTTCTAAATTATATGTAATAAATATTTGAAAGAAGAGAATTAAAAATATATATAGATTAAAAAGATAAGCAGTAAAAATATGAAACTAAATAAAAAAACTAAAAAAATATGTATTTAATAATGATAATATATTTTTATGTGAATAATATTATGAGATAAATTTTAATTATATTTAATTATAAATTTAGTGTATTATTTATAATTTTATGAATTTATTTGAATTATATTATTTTATTAATTTTATTTTTAATAGAATAAAAATGTAGAGAGAAATAGATAATGAGAGAGAAAAGAGAAAAAAAGATAAAGAAAAGAGAGAGAGAGAGAGAGAGAGAGAGAAATTGCTCATTTTGAAAAAAATATTTTATTTTAATTATAATGAAAGAATATATTGTGACACATTTTGGTTTGTCAAATTAATAATATAAAATATAAATTATAAGTTATATATAGAGTGGGAATGGTAGAGATCAGAAAAATAGAAAATGAGAGAGAAGTAGATAAAAAGACGAAAGAAAAGAATTTATTAATTTTAGAAAAAATATTTCGTCTCAATTTTAATGATATAGAGTGTCATGTGAAATATTTTTGTTGTTAAATTAATAATATAATATAATTATATTTTAATTTTATTTATACTTAGAGAATGTGATATTGTATATTTTGATTGTTAAATTTGTAATTAGTTATTGATAATGATATATAAGAAAAATAAAATAAATAAAAAAATAAGAGAGAGAAAAAGAAAAAAAAAGAGAAAGAGAAAGAGAAAATTTTTTTTATTAATTTAAAAAATATTTAATTATAATTATAATAAGAAAATAATATGTAATATATTTTAATTATAAAATTAATAATACATGATAAATAATAGATAAAATTGAGTAAAATTTATTTTCATTCGACCAAAAACGTGATAATCAGCTATTTTGTTGAGCCAGCCTAAATGATGAAAACTTATTCGGGTTAGAATTATAAAATATGAGAGAAATTATAAAATATGAGAGAAATGTTATATATATGATTTTAGTATTAATATGTTATATGGTGATTACGGTAGATATGTTTTTTTATTGATAAACAATGTTTTTTAAAAATTGTTATATATAAAGAGTGTTATCAAAATATAAAAAAATAAGATTTTAATTATAATAATAAAATATTAAAATATTATTATTTTTAAAAAAAATAATTTATAATTTATATATATAAATGTTCTCGTGTCTTAAACGATTTAAAATTTAGGTATGGATATATTTTATGTTATATCGTATCTTATATCTCTATCCGTATTGGTGCATTATATTTGTTAGCCAAGTATAGTCTTATTAAAATCTATGATGCTATATTATATAAGGTTGCATGCACTAATAATCACTATGCACCAAAATTTTGCAAAAGACGAATAATGTGCTGTGGATAATTAAGTTTTTAAAGATTATTAAAGTTCAATACATTAATTTTTTTTGTTTCCTTTTACTGTCAATTGACTTCTATGACGGCTGTGCCTATTTGTCTGATATGGTGACTGACATGATATTAGGTTTCGGAAATTTTTTGTAAAAATTTAATAAATTTTTGAAGAAACTATTAAAATAATTAATGAATCTCTCAGAATTATTAACGTTTGTCATATGTTAGATCATTTTATTAAAATAAAAATTGAACTGTCCGCTTTTAATATTAAAATTTTTTTTATTTTTAAAATTACAAATCAAATTGTTCGATTTGTGATTATTTATTTAAAAAACAAAATAATACAAATAAATAAGTGCTTTCAATTTGTGTTATTATGTAACCAAATAAAACACATTTCTTCTTGCATCATATTATCATATACGTTTTTTTCACCCACACAAAAAATAAAAAACGACCCAATTGAAGCTTCCAAATAAGTAGATAAAGCAAACAACACATTTAATTTTCGATCATCCCTTTTTTCAACTACATATGTATAATTTGAATTTAGATCATCCAAAAAAAAAAGAAATTAACAAAATGATAAAGTGAGAGATTATTTAATCATTATTAATTTTATAACTTTTATAAAATATGTATTTTACTATTTTAATTTAGAAGTGATTATTTCTTTATTTTATCACTTTACTAATTTAAATTATATTTAACATTTTTTAATTATTCAAAAAATAATTAAAATAACTGACATGTGTTATGAATAAATATTCTATTGTTACTGCTATATTAAAATATTTTTCTAGGTTACATAAAAAATACAAAATATGATAAATAATAATTAAAAAATAAAATAAGATATTTTAAACTATTTTAAATTAATTTTTATTGTCACCAAAATATTTTTTCTTTTCAAATTTCAGGAGGTGTAACAACTATGAGGCCGTTTCTTGAAAAATTCTTTCCAGCAATACTTAGAAAAGCTGCTAGTGCGGAAACAAACGTATACTGCGTGTATGATAGTCAAGTATTGACATTGTTCACGTCCTCCCTCTACCTGGCGGGGCTGCTGTCGTCTCTTCTAGCTAGCCGAGTCACCACGGCATTGGGCCGGAGAAACACCATGATCTTGGGTGGTTGTATCTTCTTCGCCGGTGGGGTCATTAATGGTAGCGCTGAAAATATCGTCATGCTCATATTGGGTCGCATCTTGTTAGGCTTTGGAGTTGGTTTTACTAATCAAGTGAGTGAAATTATAAAACATACTTAAATTCGCTTATAAATGGTAATTTATTTAAAATGTTTGTTTTAGGAATAACATAACAATAATTGTGCTGGAATGACATATATATATAGTTCAAAAATATTTACTAATCAAAATAAATTAGTAAAAAATAGTCAGATAGGTATGTTTGGAGCGAAATTAGGAGAGAAATAAAAAAAGAAAAGAGAAATTAAAATATTTTCTATAAAAATTATATTTTAAAGTTTTAAATTTTTGTTCTCTTTTATTTTTCTCTTATTTTACTCTAACCAAAAGATATTTTAAGAAAAAAATATTAGGAACCAACGTACTATAATACTTACTCATTATTTAATTATCATATAATAGAATATCAATTTATAACTAAAATAAAGACAATTCTTTTGGCAACAGAGCAAAACTCATCTAGGATGAGTTACTAAGTTATAGAAGTAATATAGGAAGTAATTTTTAATTAATTAGTCAATAATTAACAATTTTTTTATTCGGAATAAAGTTGTTTTTTAACTTTTTTTTTTGAGGATTTAGAGGTTAGGATTATAATAATTTAAAAATTATAATTTAAGATTTAATATTTAGAATTTAAAATTTAAAATAAAATAATTTTAAAAGATTAACTAATATTGAATAAAAAAAGTTTTCTCCATCTCTAATAAGTAACTTTCAATATTTGAATGAAAAAATATAATATTTACATCACTTTTAGTATATATATATCCTTACTACAAATTTTTTTATAATATAAAAAATAGATATTTTATTTCTTAGTTTCTATTAATTATTTTTATTCCAAAAAGTAAAGTTACATTAATAAAAGTAGTATAAAAAAGTCTAAAAGATCAGTAAATTTTGTAATTTTTAATTATTAATTATATTTTTAATAATGTAAGATTATATCTAATGATATAGAATTATTTAATTTTTTTTTATGGTTAAATGTGGTCAGAATTTAACAAAAGTGTTGATCGTATAGTACTCCTCAAAGTAAGTATATATATCCTGCCATTTCTTTGACATGACTTCATCATGTTACCAAATAATAAAGGCCACTCCAGTGTACCTGTCTGAAATTGCACCACCTACATGGCGAGGTGCCTTCAACACAGGCTTCCAATTCTTCATCGGAGTCGGCGTGGTGGCCGCGAACCTTATAAACTACTTCACAGCAAACCACTCGTGGGGCTGGCGACTCTCCCTCGGCCTCGCCGCCGTCCCAGCCGCCTTCATGACTATCGGAGCATTCCTCATCCCCGACACCCCGAGCAGCTTAGTAGAGCGTGGCAAAATAGACCACGCACGACAAGCGTTACAGAAAGTAAGAGGCCACACAACAAATGTGGGACCCGAACTAGAAGAACTGATTCGGTTTTCGAAAACCGACATGATGGATCAAGAGAGATTCGTAACCATATTTGAGAGGCAGTATCGGCCTCAGTTGGTTATGGCTTTTGCTGTGCCATTGTCTCAGCAACTTACTGGGATCAATATCGTTGCATTCTATGCGCCTAATTTGTTTCAGTCTGTGGGATTTGGTAACCGCTCCGCTTTGCTTTCAGCTGTTATATTGGGACTCGTCAACCTTGGTTCCATACTGGTGTCTGCTTCCATTGTTGATCGATTTGGTCGCAGATTCTTGTTCATTGCTGGTGGTATTCAAATGCTTCTCTGCATGGTAAGCAAATCTTTAAGCCTTTTGATATACAAACATGTATCTTTTGTCTTTCAAATACTCATAATAATTAACCATACCCACTACATATGCACCTTCCTCTAAGTTCAAAACTCATATGCAATTGTTTGTATATAAATTTGATAGTTAAAGACTCTTAAATGATAACTTAATCAAATATGTTAAAATTATTTTTTTTTTGTCATGCACTTCATACGAAGATAATTGCTAAATGTATAAGGTAGAATTTAAATTTCTAACCCTTGTTTAAACAAACGAGTAAGTCTCACTCAACCAATTCAAATTGGTTTCTCCATCAACATTATTATAATGCATAAAATTATAGGATTTAACTAAATTTTTTTAAAAGTACATGTTAAAGTTATTAATAAAAAAATTTATTATAAAAAATTGTGCAAAATTTAATTTTCAATACAATTGTTATGTATTTATTAAAATAAAATATTTAAAATTTTTTATTAATAATAATCTTAATTTATACTCTAAAAACACATTATTAGCTAAACCCAAAATTATAAACATACTACATATCCAATTTCACCAATTTATTAGCCACTTGTATTCAAATAGGTAGAGTAGATTCCGTATTTTTCTATTCTAATTAATGGGATTGTGAGGTTAGATCATATTTTAATAATAAGCTGCTAATGGTAGCTGATGTTATTTTGGTGCACAATAAAAAGAAAAATATTAAGACTATAAGAATTTATTATTTTTTATTAATATTTATTTATTAATTTAATTTTTTTAGTTTAATTTTTTTATAGTCTAATGATCAAATAATATACTTTATCTTATATTTTTAAAAATTAATAACTAATTAATAGCTCAAACAATAAATTCTAATAGACCTCTAGTATTTCTCCAATAAAAATGCACACAATTTAGGTTGATCCTTTAAAAATATTTCTTAAGTATTATATTAAAAGTTGTCCTAGAAAAACTAACGTTTTTTTAATTAATATCAGTTAATTATTTTAAAATTATTTTATTTATGTTAAATTTTAAATTTTAAATTATAAACTATAAGTCCTAGATCCTGAATTCTCCGCAAAATAAACAATTTTAGAAATAAAAAAAAGTTGGCTAATTTTATTCAACTGAAAGTTGATTTTCTATACTCTCTCTCCTCTCTTTGCGAATAAGACGTAAATAAAGTAATTTTCGCTTTACACTTGCTCAAAACCATGAGGCTTCATCTGTTATAGTTCGTATGACGGTTATTAATGTTAAAATTGATAGCATAACTTATACGCATGTCACATATTTATCATGATTGTATGTCATATGGTTGTGAAGACTGCAGTGGCTGTGGTGTTAGCACTAGTGAGTGGCGTTGAAGGCACAGAAAGCATTTCGAAGGGGAACACTATACTCATATTGGTGCTGCTCTGCTTCTACGCCGCAGGATTCGGTTGGTCATGGGGCCCCCTCTGCTGGCTGATTCCTAGTGAGATCTTCCCCTTAAAGATCAGGTCTCCTGGCCAAAGCATTGCCGTTGCAGTTCAGTTATTAACGGTCTTTGTTTTGTCCCAAACGTTCTTGAGAATGCTATGTCACTTTAAGTTTGGGACGTTCCTGTTCTATGCGGCTTGGATTGCACTGATTACTATCTTCATTATTCTGTTCATGCCTGAGACCAAGGGGATTCCGTTGGATTCCATGTATATCATATGGGGAAAACATTGGTATTGGCGTCGGTTCGTTGTTGAACCACAAGTTAATCAATAAAATCTTCCATGAATTGCAGGGGTAATGCTACTGTAAAGAATACAATTTTGGTAAAAAATAAAGATGGCTTCTTTTAGTAAAAGAAGTTCCAAACAAAAATTTTATCATTTGTATTGTATATATTCTTCAAAAATTTTATAAAAATCTTCATTCTTCATCAAATTGTACTCATCACCAAAGAAATTTCCTAAATTGATAGTTTGTGTCTTTTATAATTTTTTTGTCTTATTCTTTTTGACAAAGGTAAGGATAGGACGGGAATCTAAGCTATCGAGATTTGGAGTAGTAAACAGTACGGTCTCATAGAAAGAACAGAGAATAAAACTCCCATTGGGTTGCCCTTTTATTGTATGTATTTGTACCTTCAGAAGCCTTATGTATATGTTTTGCTTCCCTTTTATTGAAAATTTGAATTTATTCGAACAAGAGTATCCTGATGAGCTATAAGGAGCAACATGCATCTAGCATAGATTTTCCCACAAGATGTATGTTGTTTGGCAATAAAGCTTTGAGGAGTATCTAACTCTGAAATGACTAAAAGCATTGAGGCAGCAGTGATAAAGACACCATTACTAGTGTATTAGAGGTCCAATGTATCTTCTAAATAATCATAAAACCTTAGCGTATACCAAATGAAACCTGCACCCTCCTTAGCAGTCACAATCTCTGCTTTGTGGGCCTCAGTCTTTCCATAATCATATGCTCTGTTCTCAGTTTTATAAAGAAATGACGTAGAACAACTAAAAAAATTGTCAAGACTCTAAATTCTAATTGTTATAGGGTAAGGTAAAATCTCTTGTTAGATAATAAGAGTGAAGCTGGTTAGTTAGTTTGATATAATCTGCAGCTTTATATATTGTATGCTGTTAGTGTTACAAAAAAATGAATCATATATTCATTTCAGTTTTCTTATCTCTTTTTCTCTGTTTTCTCTGTCTGTTACAGTAATTAAAATAGTATCAAGAGCCTCTTCTTAAAACCTATGTTTTTCTTTTTTTCGTTATACAACAATGACGTTCATTCCCTCTGGAGAAGCTGACAACACCAAATCAGCATTAGTACCATTTGCAGAAAAGCTAAATGATGCAAACTACAACACCTGGAAACATCAAGCATGGCTAATAATTCAAACATTGGGCATGAAAGATCACTTAGATGGATCAATAGCGCCACCACAGTTCGAACAATCTTCAAAATCCACCACAGATACAGCTGCCAAAGTGACGGAGCCTTCAACCACGACCTCCACACCTGAAACGCTCCAAGAATCAGAAAAATACAAAGAATGGGGGCAGATTGATTTTAGCTCTCACCACTTGCCTCCTTGCTTCTAGTCCACGAACTTCCAAAATAGATTCTTCATTGCAACAAATTTTGTGATGCTTGGTCTACAATTTTGAATTACTTCTCTGTAACCTCTAAAATGTGTGTCCAAAGGCTAAAGTCGCAGCTCAAATGTATCTAGAAAACTGGTACAATCACTGATTATCTTGCGAAAATTCGGAAACTTGTTGCAATTGGTTACCAATTACAAGAAGATGATCGCACTTAGGCGATTTTGGATAGATTGACTGAAGAGTACAGTGGATACATCATCTCTATCATGTCAAGATTAGGAACGTTATCTGCGATTGAGGCTGAGGCCTTTCTTCTTGCTTATGAGGACATACTAGTGAGGTTAGTCTTTCTTCACAAATTCTAGACGTGGTGGCTTAGTAAGGAGAGGAAGAGGAGGAAGATTTCAGAGAGGTGGTAGATTTTCATGGAGTAATCATGTGGCCGAAACGGCCATGTAGCTTGCAATTGTTATTTGTGCTTCGATCAACAATTCCAGCATGGTTCAAGTTCTTCTTCCACACAACCAACTCAAATCCCAACTCAAACATCATCCCGCCACCACCATCCTCCTCTTTCCACCAACCACGAGCATTCTTCACAAGACCCTCTTCTAGTAGTGAATCTTCTTGGTTTGCAGAATCTGGAGCGAGTCACCACGTGACTAATGATTCGAATAATATCCTTTCCTCCTCACACATCAATCATGATCAAGATCAGCTCTTTATATGGATAACGGCACAGGTATTTCTATTCAAAATTCTGAAGTTTCTTGCTTACTTGATAAAAATAATGTCCAATATAAATTGCTTAATCTTCTCTGTGTTCCTCAAATTACTTAAAACTTATTAAGTGTGTCAAAATTAGAGGACAATTGTGTATTTTTAAATTTTGGCCTAAGCATTGTAAAACATGATTAGGTATCTCGAGAACTTCTCCTGGAATTACTAAGGATAGCATGTATGTTTTTGAGAATTCAAGTGTCCCAGAAATTTACCACCTGGTTCTTCATATTCTGTTAATTGCACCTCAACAAAATCTAGTTCCGTTAATAATAGCTCTAGCATGCCCTTAAATTTTCTTTCTAATAAGTCAATTTGTACTAGTCAGATTCAACCCTTATCAATAAATGGAAATTTCAATGATTGCATGAATCCTGTTTCTTGTCCTGATAGCATTTCTAATTCTAATACTATTTCATCTAGAATGACTAAAGATTCTATTTGTAATCAATTTACTGCACAAACACAAACTAAATTAGCAAACTGAAATATAACCGAATGCATGACTTATGCTATGTGCCTCTAAAAAAATCTGATTCGGCCACTAACATACCGATATGTTTTTACTCAAATCAATTGGCATTAGTAATATTAAACATTCACCTATAAATGTCACATTAACTAAGACAAGTGCTTCTGACCTTTCAAGCAAGTTGTTTATATAACACCTAAGTTAAATCCTATCTTTAAAGGCCTTTAGATAAGATGTCACCTTTGACCCAAAACAAATTAACTCAATTGTTATTTAAGAAAAGAGGGAAATACGCATGAAGTTTTGGGTAACAATCAAATACCAATAAAAAGACGAAATTAGACACACTCAATCAAGTTCGAGCAAATAGAACAAAATTCCTAGGAGTACGGTTCTAATAAAAAAATGCTTAAAAGTAACTATGACGAAAACTCAATGCATCCTAACTAATTTTATCAAAGAAACTCACGTCTTTGTGTCATATTCTATTTTTGGTCAGGACTCTTCAGTCTTTCATGAATCAGGGTACTAGTAGTCCTCTCCTAATACTTTTCTGTGGGGGTGAAGATCCGGTTTCGTTGTGTGGGGTGAACTAAGATTTGACGTTGTGCTAAAGCGGGAGAATAGGGCACGTACTCCACCTTTGGACTTTCGCAAGAGGTCAACTCCTCATCTGGATCCTCCTCCATTAGGTCCTCTTCCTGGCTAGGGCTGCCGGACTCTTCTTCCTCTGTCTCATGATTCAAGGTCGACCACCTCAGGTAACCGTTTTTTAAGTGCTGAAGTGTTTGTATATACGAAGGTTACGACAGGCAGTTGGGATTCTCCTTCTACGAAATCTCGACCTAAGTAGATAGTTGGGAGGACGGTAGTAGTGGTCACAACTAACCCACTCGTACTTCGAAGGGTCATACTAAGAAGTTACCCTCGGAGCACTGCATCATCGTCATCTCTATCCGCTATGCCATGTTCCTCTGGAGATAGTATAGGAAAAAGAAGGGATGAGAACTTAAAAGGTCTTAGTAGGAGTGCTATGTAACACCTCCACATCTATCCCCAACCCACATGCGGGATTTAAAAAAAATTATATGGCATGACATGTATTATGAACTTTCCTTGTAAAACTTAAAACATAATAAGCAAAAAAAAAAAGCATGTGACGTTGACATAGACAAATCAAATAGAAAGGATAATAACTTATGAAAAAGGGAAGTGCTATTTGTACACCAAAATCAGCCACTAAAATCAACTACCAATGTATTTGTGTATAAATACATGTGTAGTTTAATTTATTTTCAATGTGTATTTATATTCTAACATGTATTTTATACTGGTGTCTGACTTTGATGGCTAATTTTGGTGTACACCTAACATAACCTTATGAAAAATCAACATAATCCTAACTTAAGAAAATAAGCTTAAAAATATAATTACAATCAAACTTTCCTTTATACTTTTCTTTTCTTAACTTGTAACTTTTATGGAAGGTATTGAGTTCAAACCGGTATAAAGATGGGAGTCTCCCTCTCTTCCCGAACGTTTTCGCGATTACCTTCCCTAGGATCATCTCGATCGATCACACTCCCTTACCGAGGAGTCATATCGATATCTTATCTTTGGGGTCACCTTCCCTTACCAAAAGATGATTCCTTCCGTTCAGTTTACAAATAGGGTTGTTTAGGCATACACAAGAAGAAAATAATGCAAGAAGATGGACAAAATATGATGATAAAAGGGACATGTAAGATAATGATACCATAGTTATATGGCACAAGATATGCATGTACTCTCTAATTAAAGAGATATTAGTAATATAATGACATAATTAAAAGATCACATTAAAGCACATAAAAATAGGGCATATTAAATAATTGAACAAAGCTTATAAAAGGGTATGTACTCTTAACCTAAAAGAATATTAATAACATAATGACATAAATTAAAAGATCATATTAATCTACACATAATAAAAATAGAATATATTAAATAATTGAATAAAGCTTATAAAAAGGTATGTGCTCTTGACCTAAAGAAATATTAATAACATAATGACATAAATTAAATGATCATATTAATGCACATAATAAAAATAAGGCATATTAAATAATTGAACAAAGCTTATAAAAAGGCATATACTCTTGATTTTAAAGGGATATTAATGACATAATGGCATAAATTAAAGGATCATATTAATACTCATATTAGAAATAGGACGCATTAAATAATTGAATAATAAGATTTATTAAAAAGACATGTACTCTTGACTTAAATGACTTGTGAGGTAGTGGTTACAATTATAGAAATAATATTCATCACGAAACTACACAAATATGCATGTACTCTTGATCAAAAGGTTTTAAGAAAAATGATGAATTTATGCGTAGGAAAAACCTTGATGACAAACATAATGTATGCGTGTAAAGGAAAGGAAGAAGAGGAATAATGCCATAAGACACGCAACCATAATAATATAATAAGGACAAATAGATGGTAAAAAATAAAAACAAAAACAGAGCATAATGCATGCCAAACATAAAAGTAAAAAGTATAATTTTCTACTCTTTTTCTAAGGCCTCTTTATTGCCTATGAAGTTGACTCTTGTATTTGCACACAGAATATTTTCGTAGAAAGAGGAGGGGGATGATTAGTATTTGAGATGGATGATTTTCTACCTATTGGTGTACCCCTATTTATATACTTTTGGTTGTAGGTGTGGTTGGGATAATTTTAAATTCAAAAGAAGGGCGGTTGTTAGATTCCAATCCATAATTCAAAATTCTAATCCTAGCTCCTAACTGATTTTCAAATTTTAAATTGAATTTTGTTTCTAGAAGAGGGGGTGAGGCGATTGTTACATTATCACCCCGTGAAAAAAAAGAATTTGTCCCCAAATTCCACATCCTAGATTGGTCGATGAGAGTTATTAGATAGCTTAGGTGTCTTGTCAGTAATCCTCTACTACTGGAAAAGAAAGAAAATCTCGTCATGATCGTTACATGTAAACAAGTCCAGAAACTTCTGTCTCATGTCTGCCTCTATTTCCCATGTGTAGTCCCCTGGAACTGCTCCTACCCCATGCCACTTTTACCAGTCGTATCGTCTTGTTCCTTAGTTACTTCACGCTTTTGTCTACAATCTCCATGGCTGGTACTCAAAAGTTAGGTCATCCTTGAGTGTTACATTCTCTTGTTGCATCACATGGCTTGAATCTTGTTGGTATTTTCATAGTTAAGACACATGGAATACATTATGTAGTCTTGACAGATTCGGTGGTAGGGCGAGTTGGTACGCTGACTTTCCTATGCGCCAAAGGATTTAAAATAGACATAGGTACTGTGGGCTTAATTTTCGCACCTTAAGAGCCATTCCTACCCCAGTGGTGGGGGTGATTTTTAGGAACACATGATCACCCTCCTAAAACTCGAGGGATTTTCTTCGGTGATATGCATAACTCTTTTGTTAACTTTGGGCGGTACGTATTCTTTCCCTTATCCTTTTGATATATTCTGTGGTCTTTCTTACTAATTCTGGTCCTAAGTTTTCTCTCTCTTCTGGTCCACACCAGCATAAAGAAGATTGGCATCTTCGTCCGTAAAGGGTCTCATATGGTGCCATCCCGATGCTAGCATGGTAGCTGTTGTTATAAGCAAACTCGATTAGTGGTAAGTGACTCTCCCACTTCCCAGGTCTATCTAGGACACAAGCTCGTAACATGTCTTCTAACGTCTAGATGGTTCTTTTTGTTTGTCCATCTATTTGCGGGTGGTATGACATGCTTAAGCACAATCTTGTCCCGAATGCCTTTTGCAACGCGTTTCAAAACCTAGAGGTGAATCTTGGGTCTCTGTCCGAGACTAAGGTTGATAGTATCACGTGTAATCTCACGATCTCTTTGATAGTGTGGCTAGTCTTTCCAATGAGTCGGTCGCCTTAGCTGGTAACAAATGGGCGGTCTATAATAACCCATATGGCGTTACGTCCCTCTTGAGTACGAGACAATCCCATGACGAAGTCCATCGATACGTCCTCCCACTTTCACTCTAGAATGCCAAGGGGTTGCAGTACCCCCAATGGTTTCTGGTACTCAATTTTTACCTTCTTACAAACCAGACATTTATTCATGATGGTAGCTAAATTCTTTTTCATCTCTGGCCATTAGAACATCTTCTTCAAATCATGGTACATCTTTGTCATACTAGGATGAATGGTAAAATCTCCTTTATGGACTTCTTCCGCAATCTTATTCTAAAGATCACCTGCATGTCTTCACTGCAAATACTATCATGGCTAGTTCAAGGTCGTGGGTTGAATAGTTGGTTTTGTGGGTCTTTTGTTGCCTTAACGCATATTCCACTACCTTCTTGTCTTGCATTAGTACGCAACCCAATCTCTGTCCTGAGGCATCACAGTAAATTCAAAAGTTATGTCAGGTTAGGTAAGACTAGCACTGGGGCAGATGTCAAGTGATCTTTTAATTCTTGGAAGCTACTTTCACAATCTGGTGTCCAAACAAACAGGGTGTCCTTCCTGGTTAGGTGAGTTAATGGCAGGGCTAGTTGGGAAAACCCTCTTATGAATCTACTATAGTAGCCTGTCAATCCTAAAAAACTCATTATTTCCGTTACTGATGTCGGCCTTTCCTAGTTTAGTAAAGAGTCTATCTTACTTGGATCTACTGATATTCTGTTGCTAGAAACCATATGTCCAAAAAATTGAACCTCCTTCATCCAAAACTCACACTTGGATAGTTTTGCATACAACTTTTTCTCTCGAACGGTCCCCAGTATTACACGCAAGTGCTCCTTATGTTCTTCTTTCGTCTTGGAGAAAATCAAAATATCATCTATGAATACCACCACGAAACTGTCAAGGTAAGGTCAAAAAATTCTATTCATGTAGTCCCTAAAGACGGCGGGAGCATTGGTCAGCCCAAAAGACATAACTGTAAACTCGTAGTGCTCGTATCTTATTCGAAAAGCTGTCTTTGGAATGTCTTCCTCTCTTATCCTTATTTGATGGTACCCTTATCTCAAGTCAATCTTAGAGAACACCATTGCACCCTGTAGTTAGATCATTAAGTCATCTATTCTTGGGAGAGGATACTTGGTCTACATCGTGATTTTGTTGAGCTGTCTATAGTCTACGCAGAAACACATACTGCCATCGTTTTTCTTCACAAACAGTGCTGGAGCTCCCCAAGAAGAGGCGCTTGGTCTGATGAATCTATTTTACAACAGTTCTTCTAGCTAATTCTTTAGTTCAGTGAGCTCCAACGGGGTCATCCGATAAGGGGCTATGGAGATTGGCCCTGTCCCAGGTACCAATTCTATGGAGAACTCGACTTCTCATCTTAGGGGAAAAGAGGGTATATCTTTGGGGAAGATATATGAGAAGTCTCGTACTACTAGTATCTCACACAAATCCTTATTAGAGTTCGCTTTCACTGAAGTTAGCAAAGCATATCCTCGCCTTATACTTGTACCTTTGGAGGGTCTTGGGGGAGCAATGAGAAGGTCACTTGTGTTTTGTATGGATTGAGGGGAAAAATGACTTTTCTCTCAAAACAATCTAACAAGACTCAATTTTTATTGAGCCAATCCATTCTTAGGATGATGTCTAATCCTACTAAAGGGTGGTACACAAGGTTAGCAAGGTATGACCTATCTGAAATGAGGATACAAGTCCTCTGATAGACCTGTTGAGTTTTGACACTCTTACCGGCTAGGGTGGTCATTAGTAGGACATAAGGTAGTTTGGTCATGGGTAAGCTATTTCCACTAGTAGCAGAGAGAGATATGAATGAATGAGAAGTACCAATATCATATAGAATAGTTAAAGGAACTCCATCAATTGTGCACTTACCCTCGATTCAATCTTCTGACTCGTGGGCTTCCTCGCTGCTGAGGGCAAAGACTCACTCTTGATGCTGTGGTGGATCGGCAGAGGATGGGGAAACTACTGGGCATTCCCTGGCAATATGCCCTGACTAAAAACATCGGAAGCATACATTTTGCCCAGTAAAGCACCTACCCCTATGTTGCTTTCCACACGAAGCACACTCCTTGAGTTCGGTGGTCTTTGGTGAGGCATCAGTGGAAGGTTTCTGGCAATTCGTGTCCTGTTGAGGTTGTCTTCCTGTAGGTCTTCCAGGAAAGGCCTTCTTCTAGAACGGCTGCGGGGAAGATCCTTGGTTCAGCTGCCTTTTCTTAAAAGCTTCGCTTCTTTCCGATGCTAGTTTTTTGGGTTCATGGATAACCATAGGGAGAAGTTTTTATCAATCATACCTCCTAAGACAGGGTACCTAGGATTGACTTTGCTCTGACACCAATAATGTAATACCCTAAGTTAAATCCTATACTTGAAGGCCTTTAGATAGGGTGTCACCCTTGACCCAAAGTAAATTAACTCAATCGTTATACAAGGAATGAGGAAAATACGCATGAAGTTTTGGGTAACAATCAAATAGCAATAAAAAGACAGAATTGGACACACTCAATCAAGTTCGAGCAAATAGAACACAATTTCCATGAGTACGGTTCTAATAAAAAAAAGAAATGCTTAAAAGTAACTATGACGAAAACCCAATGCATCCTAACTAATTTTATCGATGAAACTCCCGTCCTTGTGTCATATCATGTCCTTGGTCAGGACCCTTTAGTCTTTCATGAATCAGGGTACTAGTAGTCCTCTTCTAACACTTTTCTACAGGGTGAAGATCCGGTTCTGTTGTGTGGGATGAACTAAGATCTGACAGGGTGTTGAGGTGGGAGAATAGGACACGTACTCCAGCTTTGGACTTCTGCAAGAGGTAAACTCCTCCTTTGGATCCTTCTCCATTGGGTCCTCCTCTTGACTAGGGCTACCGAACTCCTCTTCCTCTATTTTAGGATCTGATTTGAGGTAGACCACCTCAGGTGACCGTTTCTTAGGTGCTGAAGTGTTCGTATCTAAAAAGGTTACGACAGGCAGTTGGGGCTCTCCTTCTACAAAATCTCAACCTAAGTAGATAGTTGGGAGCATGGTAGTAGTGGTCGTAATTACCCACTTGTGCTTCGAGGGGTCATACTCAGAAGTTACCCTCGGGGCACTGCGTCGTCTCTATCCGATGTGCCATGTTCCTCTGAAGATAGTATGGGAAAAAGAAGGGATAAGAACTTAAAAGGTCTCAATAGGAGTGCTATATAACACCTTCATATCTATCCCCAGCCCACATACGGGATTTAAAAAGAAATTCTATGGCATGGCATGCATTATGAACTTTTCTTG